>NC_133362.1:10542435-10617273 GCF_049309525.1 Garra rufa | reverse complement strand
TGGATTATGAGATTACCTTTTTGAAGCAAGATAGACGTGATACAGCTACCTTTCAGATTTTTCCCTTTGAAGTGCATGTATTATGTCTTAATGTTGCCTACATGAGCAGCTCACTAGGTTTTGGAGTATTTATCTATCTGTTGACCCGTTGACTCTCTCTCGTTACCCGTGGCTGCACTCCTGACAGTGAGGTCATAGAGGTGGTCACAGGAAAGGCAGGGTGGAGGCTGGAGGATTAAGGTGGGCAGCTTGGGTCTCCAGGTCACAGGAGTCAATGGCTACTAGATAGACAGACAGATGTGCGGCTGAGCGTCTGTAAGTTTGTGTGTGCGTCTGCATGTTTTCACCCTCCCCAATAGATTCCTCCATGTCTGCTTGAGTTTGAACTGCTCCTTTTAAAGTTCCTAACAAACCATGGATGTTATGGATTATAAATGAACTAATTATTTGTAATGCTCATTAGCTCCAGGTCCTAATTAGCTTAAATTAATATTGGTTTTGATAAAGACAATGGCTGAGGAAAATTGGCAATTGACCTTCTCAGTTAATTTAGAGAGGAAAAGAAGGAGAGAGACCAAAGGTGAACAAAGAAAGTGCGTATAAAATCGCTCTTCGGCTCTGTTCCAAAACCTAGAAGGATGGCTTTTAAGGTACGATTTTAAGACATTTCAAGGCAAAGAGTAGCCATGATATGCCTTGAAGAAAAGTTCTATTCTATAGATCATTCTGTTAGTTGCTCTCTGTCTAGCTGTTATGAAATCCAAGCAATCCTCCTCAAACTGATTGCACTGTTCATATGCCAGACTGAAAATCTGTGGACTTTTTCTATCCAAAACCAATTGGACAAGAATGGTACCAGAATTCCAGTCACTTTTTTCAAAGTTCCTATGTCGCACAATTATTGTGTTACCATGATCTAATGTCCTTACTGTCACTTTTGATCAATTTAGTACATCCTTGGTTAAAATAATAATTATTTACTTTTTTAAATTATAATATTTAAAAAAAACTTACTAACCTTAAACATTTGAATGGCAGTGTGTATATTTTAAATAAAAGCAAAATATAGCAAAAAAAATATTATGTTAATTTTTTTTTTTATTATTTTTTATTAAATGCTGCCTATTTTGAGACCATTTACTTAGTAACATGCTAATGGCAAATTCTGTTGAAATATGTATTTTAATTTGATTTAATTAAACGCTGCCTATTTGATTTGATTTGATTTTATTAAATTCTGCCTATTTTAAGTTTACCCAGTTATATGCTAATTAAAATTCTGTTGAAATATATATATTTTTAATTAAATTAAATTAATTTAAATTTTATTTTATTTAAAGCTGTCTATTTACTTATTTGTTTTTTAATTTCGATTTTATTTTATTTTATTAAATGCTGCCTTTAAGACAGTTTACCTAGTTACATGATAATGGCAAATTCTGTTAAAAAAAAAAAAAAAATATATATATATAATATTTTGTTTAATTTATTTTAATTTTTATTTATTGAAAGCTGCCCATTTTTTTTATTTAGTTTTTATTTTATTTAAATTTATCTTATTTTATTGTATTAAATGCTGCCTATTTAAATACAGTTTATCTATCTATCTATCTATCTATCTATCTATCTATCTATCTATCTATCTATCTATCTATCTATCTATCTATCTATCTATCTCTTTACTTAATTGTATTAATTAAAATTTTATTTTATTGAAAGCTGCATATTAATTAATTTTTTAAAGATTTTTTTTTATTATCTTATCTGTCTTATCTTTATCTTTTATATTGTATTAAATGCTATTTTAATCCTATCCTATTTTAAGACCATTTACTTAGTTACATGCTAGTGGCAATTTTTAAAAAAAAATTTGATTCAAAGCTGCCTATATTATTATTATTATTATTATTATTATTATTATTATTATTTTCTTTTGGCATTTTTGCTTTTATTATGATAGGTCAGTATGTTGACAGGAAGTGAAGTGGGGCAGAGAGGGGTAGGATTTTATTTTATTTTATTTTATTACATGCTGAGTATTTACTCCGTTACATGCTAATTTTTTATTTCATTATTTATTGTAAGCTGCCTATTTATTAATTTTTTAAGATTTTATTTACACTCCATTTACAGTGATGCACAAAAATAAATTAATTGACATTACTGGTGCATAAGAACAGGAAGAATATATCATTTAATTTGTCAAATTGTTGCACTGCCTTTCATTTGTGCTGATTTAATACCATTAAGAAGGCAGTGGCCTACTGTATATAGACAGCAGTAGACAGCACTGCAGTGCACTAGATTTTGGAACGTTTTAGACAAATATGTCACACTGGCACACAGAGTGCCAACGCTCTCTGCTGGGACAGCCCTGCTTCCACGGGCAACCCTGAGTGACGGACAGCTCTGCGGTCGACAGCAGCGACGGCAAACACTCTCTCCAAGTGTTTGTCATTTAAGTGAATAGGTGTGAAAAGAAAGGATGGGGTAAGAGAAGCGAGGAAGGATTGCTGCGGTGATTGAGAGGCATGAAATGGCTGAACCAGAGAGTGAAAACACACACATTAGAGTTCCCTTAGTTTTGATTTAACTCCACTCCAGATAATGCACAGGTCCTAGAGGTCAACAGAAGAGTTATCAAGTGAGAGAAGTGTGTGTGTGTGTGTGTGTGTGTGTGTAAAGAAATGTCTGTATATTGTAGCTCTCCTTCAGATTTGTAAAAGTTCTGACTTGTGAAGCGGGAAGAAAGAGTTGGTGATATGGTACATGTGTGAGTTTTATGAAACTCGACAACATATTTCACTCAATTCAAATTTTATTTTATTTTGTTATTTTGTTTTAAGATTTATTTTTTGACATTTTTGCCTTTAATATGATGGGTCAGTATGTTGACAGGAAGATGAGTTTTATTTATTTATTTTTAAGTTTTATTTGATTAAATGCTGCAAGGGAAATTCTGTTATATACTTTTAAAGATTTATTTTTGGCATTTTTGCCTTTATTATGATGGGTCAGTATGTTGACAGGACGATAAGTTATATTTATTTATTTTTAAGTTTTATTTGATTAAATGCTGCAAGTCAAATTCTGTTACATACTTTTAATTTGATTTTATTGAAAGCGATTTATTTTTTTAGAGATTTATTTTATTTTATGCTGCCTATTTTAAGACAATTTACTCAGTTACATGCTAATGGCAAATTCAGTTGAAATATTTTTTATTAAATTTATTTTATTGAAAGCTGTCTGTTTATTATTTTTTTATATTTTTATTTTGTTAAAGATTTATTTTTGGTATTTTTGCCTTTATGATTGGACAGAATGTTGACAGAAAGTGAGGTGTGATAGAAAGAGACAGGATTATTTTATTTTATTTTATTTTATTTTATTTTTATTTTTTATTTTATTTTATTTTGTTTTGTTTTATTTTATTTTATTTTTGCCTATTTTAAGACCATTTACTCAGTTACATGTAAATGGCAAATTCTGTTGAAATAATTTTTTTAATTTAATTTTATTGAAAGCTGCCTATTTATTATTATTATTATTATTATTATTATAAATATTTATTTTTGCCATTTTTGCCTTTATTATGATAGGACAGTATGTCAACAGAAACTGAAGTGGGACAGAGAGAGACAAGATCGAAAATTTTATTTTATTTACTACGTTTCTCTATTGCAGTCAGGCACAGATAAATAAACACAAAGACAAAATAACATTTAATTTAATTTATTTATTTATTGCATTGCAGTAAAAATTCCTTTCTTTACTGCAGTGTAAAATAAGGCATTTAAGGACCAATTCTCACTACTAACTGGTTGCTTATTAGTTGGGATATTACTAGCATGGATATTAGTATTTATAAAGCACATATTAATACCTTATTCTGCATGACTATATTTAGGATCCCTTAATACACCATACCTAAACTTCACAACTACCTTACTAACTATTAATAAGTTAATTTATAATTAGTAAATATGTCTTCCCTATTCTTAAGTGTTACCATCTTCTTCATTGACTTCTATTCAAACAGAATGGCTGTTCTTCTTCCTGTCGGGATCCTGCTGCTTCGCTCATTTTTTTAGGTATCCTTGAAGGCTCCCCCTGAGGCTCTGCCCAAACATTTCTAAAACGTCCCCTACCATCGCTCTCTGTCGCTTGCCACGCTAAAAGACGAGGGAAGACAGATGGAGAAGGATGAGAGAAAAGTAATGTGAGTGGCGTTAGTGAGGTGTGTGATAGCTTTGGAGTTCTCGAATGGGTTTTTAAATTCTCCAGACTTCTGACAGCTAAATGGGACCTGAGTAAAGGGCGTGTGTGCATGATTTTTCACCATGCACAGTTTGTGTCAGGTGGAATCTTTCGTGTGTGTGTCTTTGCCTTGCTGCTTATTTTATTCATTATTTATCAGTTATCTTCGTCACACACATTGTGTCACAGACTCATTCCTTGAATAGACAGATTAGACACTAGAAAACTATCTGGTCGTGACCAGTCATTGTCCAGCATAGTCTTACCTCATCCCGATTCCCAGAAGACTCAGCTGGAACATTCACTGAAAGCAAGGGGATGCTTGATCTTATGGTTTTAAGTTTAGTAGTCGTCTGGGTCAAGCATGACCTGGCTGAACATCTTGTTCAACTTATTTCTTACTAGTGTTTTAGTGTTTGCTAGTGTTCTTACTTGTTTCTCACACACTTTTGTGATTCATTTATTTATTTAACATTAGTTAATGGACTGTAAATTAACATGAAGTAACAATGAGCAACTGTATTTTCATTCACTAACATTAACAAAGATAAATAAGTACCGCAATAAATGTATTGTTCATTGTTTTTTCATGTTAGTTAATACATTAACATTATTTAATGGAACTTTGTAAAGTGTTACCATTTTTTTCTTCCTCTATATTTCTTTCTCTTTTCTTTCTGTACTGTAACTGGAAATAATTAATACAAAATTAATTTAATTTTTTTGTATTTATGTTTTTAATCATTTATACAAAAGTGTGTGTATATATATATATATATATATATATATATATATATATATGTGTGTGTGTGTGTGTGTGTATATATGTGTGTGTGTGTGTGTGTATATATGTATGTGTGTGTGTGTGTGTATATATGTATGTGTGTATGTATATACACATACATACTAAGTAAATATTTACACAACTCTTTACAAGAAATATTTTTACTACATTTATTTATAATTTATTCATTTATTTCCGCAACGTAGTTTTATTTTTGCATGCCATTTTTTTAAAATAAGGAAATAAACACCTTTGTGTTTTATTTATTTTCATTTATTAATTTACTTACAATTAATAAAAATAGCCAAATAAAAAGAATATGCAGAGTATATCACAAAAATCAAACAAAACATACATTTATTTACTAAATTAAAAAATAAATATAGAAACGCATAAATAATATTTTATATAAAATACATCACACAAATAGACCTAGCTGGATATTTATTTAAATATAGTAAAAACTGTAATTAGATATTTAAGGAGAATTTTATTATTAATTATTATTATAATTATTTTATGTGACCCTGGACCACAAAGCCAGTACATTTTGTAAATTTTCTACTGTAAATATATCTAAACTTAATTTTTGATTAGTAATATGCATTGCTAAGAACTCAATTTGGACAACTTTAAAGGCGATTTTTTTTGCACCCTCGGATTCCAGATTTTCAAATAGTTGCACCTTGACCTATTGTCCTATACTAACAATCCACACATCAATGTCAAGCTTATCTATTAAGCTGATGTATAAATCTCAATTTAAATAAAAAATACCCTTATGACTGGTTGTGTGGTTATACAAAAAAAAAATTTAATGTACATTTACAGTGGCAGTAATTAGCCATTGATGTCGTCTGATATGAGAATCAATTCAAATGCATCATATATGTTACTGGAAGTGTCATGTGCTGCTGTTCTAAACACATGCTTGAGCAGTTTGTGAGAGTGCATGTGGTGTGAGTGTGTTTGTGTATGCTTGTATGTGTATTGTTGAGCCATAAGGTGATGGAGGCAAAGGGTACGCTCTCCTGAAGCGTGACAGATTTAACCATAAATCAGCAGGATTAATACACACTGGCCCAAGGTCTCTCTGTGTGTGTGTTAAAACACACGAGTCACTTAGAGTTGGACTTAGACCTCCATCAGTCTCTTGTTCTGCCATCAACCCTGATACTAATGCACTGTACTGAAAACAGAGAGAGAGAGAGAGTAAGTGTAGGCCTTTATGACATTTATTAATTCAGCAAAGCCAATAACTTCTGCATATTGTGTAACATTATCTATTTACTCACCCTCAAGCCATCCTAGTTGTACAGTTTAAGTCAAATGTTTACATACTGTACACCTTGCAGAATCTGCCAAACTTTAATTATTTGACCAAAATAAAAGGGATTTATTTAGTACTGACCTGAATAAGATATTTCACATAAAAGACATTTACACATAGTCCACAAGAGAAAATTATAGCTGAATGTATAAAAATGACACTGTTCAAAAGTTTACGTACACTTGATTCTTAATATTGTGTTCTTACCTGAATGATCCACAACTGTGTTTTTTTTATTTAGTGATAGTTGTTCATGAGACCCTTGTTTGTCTTGAAGTTAAACTGCCTGCTGTTCTTCAGAAAAATCCTTTAGGTCCCACAAATTCTTTAGTTTTTCAGTATTTTTGTGTAGTTGAACCCTTTCCAACAATGTCTGTGTAATTTTGAGAATTTTCGAGGATTTATAACTTATATGCAGTTATTACAGAAGGTTCCAATGCTCACAGATGCTTCAGAAGGGAAAATAATGCATGGGGTGAAAACTTTTGAACAGGGTCATTTTTATAAATTCAACTATTTTCGCTTGTGGACTAAATGTAAATGTCTTTTATGTGAAATATCCTATTCAGGTCAGTACTAAATAAAAAAATAACATGCATTTTGTATGATCCCTCTTATTTTGCTAAAATAATTAACATTTTGCAGATTCTGCAAGGTGTATGTTAACTTTTGACCTCAACTGTATATGACAATTGGAGTTATATTCAAAAATATTCTGGCTCTTCCAAGCTATTCCATTGAGTGGCTGTTGTGAAGCCCAAAAAAGTGCATTCATCTATCATGAAAAGTTCTCCGCACTGCTCCAGGGGTTTAATAAAGGCCTTTTGAAGTGAATTGATGCGTTTATGTAAGGAAAACATGTCATCTGCTGGAACACCACTCTTTCGTGAATGCACGTACGACAGTTATAGGAAGCTAGAGATTATGGTTTATAAAGTTTGGAATATGGATATTTTTCTTACACAAACGCATTGATTCACTTCAGAAGGCATTTATTAACCCCCCGGAGCCATGTGGAGTACTTTTTTATTATGAATGGATGTGCTTTATTTGACTTCAAAATCTCAACAGCCATTCACTGCCATTATAAAGCTTGGAAGAGCCATTTTTATAACTCCAATTGTATTTGCCTGAACAAAGAAAGTCATATACATCTAGGATGGCTTGAGGGTGAGTAAATCATAAGGTAATTTTCATTTTTCATTGAACTATCCCTTTAAGTCAACTTTGATTGTTGGAAATCACATATTGGTGCACATGGAAATGTAGTAACTTACTGGTTTTGTGCATTATGCATTTAAAGTTAATAATGTATAATTTTATATAAAAATATGTAAATTGTATTTTAATGATCAATACTTTATATTTTTTTGATTTTTATGCTATACTTTATATTTTTGCAGAATTTCTTCATTTCTTCATTTATTTTGCGCAGCATAGGTTTAGTTTTATTTTTGCCTGGCATTTCTTTTATTCAGGTGTGTGAACCTATTAGAGACTGGTGGAAATTTGTGTTACACTTGAATAATTCTGGGACAATTTTTCGGTAGCCATTTTCTTGCAAATTGTTTTGTCATGTTGCAATAGGTGTGAATAGACTTCCAAATTATTATTTGGCAAAAACCTGCCACCACTTCATTTACTTCCTGAAAATAATTGGATCCGGAAGGGGAAATTTAGCGCTCAAGTCGAGTCCCCTGCATGAGCACCTATCTTTGCAGACAGCAAGCGAAAGCTGTTTTGCTCTTTTTCATTGTGGAGCTTTTGTTTTAGCATTGTTTTTGGATGATTATAATTTTCCTGTCTAGCACTTAACCCTGAGTTGTCATGAGTATAGTATTCGTTTTTGTACTGGTGTGATTTGACACAGTCTTTATCAGTAGTGTTTGATAGCTCTCCTGAGGGACTGACCCAAGCTTGCTCTCTGGAGCTTTATCCATGGAAATGAGCCGTCTTGATGTGACTTTGTGGAACACACACACACACACACACACACACACACACACACACAGGCACACACACAGGCACACACACAGGCTCTCTGTATGTAAATGTGCTGACTAGGGCTGGAAGGTATGACGGTACATGCCAGCCAGCAGAGATTCTGCTTCACCATTTACTGTATATCGGAATTCAGAAATTCTGAATTGAAGAATTAACTTTGAATTGAAGTGGTCTTCCACCTTGAGCTGTAAATACATTAAATATAGAAAATTATATGTAAATTAAGTGCAAATATCTAGGTTTCTTTATCTGTAAGTCCTATAAACCTTTTTGAAAACTTTTTTGGTTTCATCATTCAGAAAGTTAAAAAACTTATTTGTATTGTTTAAAATTACACTTTGCAGTTACATTAATTTGTTTAAAAATCAGTTCATTTTAACACTACTTCCTTACATTCTATATGTATACATAATAATGAATATATTGAAATATATTTAGACTATCGTAATTTTGTTACTGTTGTATGTATAAACAATCATTCAAACGTTTGGGGTCAGTGAAAAAAGAAAGAAATGAATACTTTTATTCAGAAAAGATTAATTAAATTGATTAAAATAACTGATAATGTTACAAAATTTATATTTATTATTTTATTTTATTTTATTTATTTTTTTTAAGTATCACGCTTTCCACAAGATTACACATATTAATAGATGTTTATTGAGGACCAAATCAGCATATTCGAATGACTGGAGTAATGGCTGATATAAAAACTAAAGAATATCTAAATAACTCAATAAATAAATGCATAACTAAATAAAATACTGATAATGTTACAAAAGATTTATTTTTAAAATAAATTTGTTTTGAAAATATAGTATCATGCTTTCCAAGAAATTATTAAGCACATATTAAATAATAAAAAATGTTTATTGACCACTAAATCAGCATATTAGAATAACTGGAGAAATGGCTACTGCAAATTCAGCTTTGTATCAGTAAATAAATAAAATGAATGAATGAAAATATCACAGAAGATGTATATTTAAAATAAATTTGTTTTGGAAAAAAGTATCACACTTTTCAAAAGATTATTAAGCACAAAATTGGGCATAAATGTTTATTAAGCAGCAAATCAACATATTCAAATAACTGTAATGGCTGCAGAAAATGCAGCTTTCCAGCACAAATAAAATAAATAAAATAAAGATAAAAAAAGAAGATTAAAAGAAAATAAAGATTAAAATAAAATAAAATAAAATAAAATAATAAAAACACTAAAATAAAATATTAAATAACTACAGTAATAGCTGCTGAAAATCCAGCTTTTTGTCTTTTTAAAATAAAATAAAATAAAAATAAATGAATAAAATCAAAACTGAAAATATTACAAAAGATTTATATTTAAAATGAAGTTGTTTTTAAAAAAATAATTACGCTTTCCACAAAATTAAGCACTTATTAATTTCTAAAAAATGTTTATTGGGCACGAAATCAAAATATTAGAATAACTGGAGTAATGGCCAAAATAAATTACATTTAAATAAATAAAATTTTCACATTATTACTGTTTTTAATTTGAGCATAAGAGACTTCTTAAAACAAAATAAATAAAAATAAATAAATCTTAAAACCTTCCCCAAACTTTGAGTTGTGCTGGGTGTATAGTAAATAGCTTATTTAAAACAATTGTTTTCTTTTACTCATTAATTTGGGTTGTTTTATGTCTAATAGTGTCTGTTTAGTTGTAAATAGTTTCTCCTGTACACGTGTTCAAAGTGCAGTTGCTTCCTTTGTAAAGGGTTTGAAGAAAGGCAGCTCACTAGTTTGAGGAACTGAATGTGTGTGAAACTCCTGATGTGAACGGACCCTCACAGGGATCAGACCCGCTCTGACATTTAAAGTCATTTATGGTCGGGGCACAGCGAGTCACTGAAGGGGGTTTGGTCAGATTAGATTATGTTAACTCCTCAGGGGTCTATCAAACGGGATAAACTCGGGATTGCAGGTCAAATTATGCATGGAAATATGCTCACATAAAACATGAGCAGAAACAGATTTGCACGGATCACCCCGAGAGAGACCTAACATCGCCTGCATTCGACGCTGAAACGGGCTCCATTCAAATCAATCATTTATGCTGCTTACACCTTTTCTCCCCTGCAAACGCGGCTCATGGTATTTACCTCCTCCCTGAACGCATTAGGGAGGCTACCATAACTCATGCTCTGGGGGGGGACTAACCTTTTTCAATAGCCCATAAACAAATTAGGGCTCCTGTGCTTCAGTGCCTGTGCTCATTAGTGGAGAGGAAACTCAGGCGTTAAGACATTACGGGCACACGGATGAAGAACAGCTTTAGACGGAGATTATGACACAAAGCCAATTAACAGCCTCTTTGATTTACAGTTCAGCCCTATTAATGAAACACCCGCCATTAACACAATGGGTAATGAATTCCAGGCTGTGAATCATGTATCAGAGTCGCAGTCGTGGAACATGTGCGCTTTATCGCCTGCGTGCGAGGCGACACGTTCGACGGGGCAAAGACTGATGATATCTGCGCGATTGTACGCGGGACTAAGTGACAATGAGATAACGTAATAGAGCGCTTTCCGGTTTAACTGTGCTCTTCATGTCTCTGTCTTATTATTAATCATCCTGGGCAATAATATAATAGATTAACAATGAGGATTTTTTTTCCCTTAGTTGAGTAGTTTAATTTTTTTATTTCCACTGCTCTGTCGACATTTTCAATGGCAAAAATGGATTTTGAGAAGCAAAGAATTTTTGGAACAATTCAAATTTTTCAAAAGTTTTCAAAAGGAGTCTTGTATACCGTTGCAGTCATTTGATTTAAAACACAGTAATATTCTGAAATATTATTGTCCATTTTTTTCTATTTTAATATATTTTACAATGCAATTTATTTCTGTGATGCAAAGCTAAATTTTCAGCATCATTACTTCAGTTTTCAGTGTGACTTGATCATTCAGAAATCATTTTAATATGCTGACTTGCATTAAGAAACATGTATTATTATCAATGTTGAAAATAGTTGTGCTGCAATATATTATTTCTTTTTTTTGTCTTTTGTAACTTTATGTATGTCTTTACTGTCACTTTTGATCAATTTAGTGCTTCTTTACAGAATGAAAGTATTATTTTACTTAAAACAATGTTTGTTTGAATGTTAGTCTATTTTCAAAGTAAATAAAAAAAGCATTTTTCCCTAATTGTATTCAACTGTTGGTATATGTTAAATAAGTGTTAAATCAAAAACTTTGCATCACATCTTGTTGCTTTTCAGCATTTCACACCGTAAGTTTTGCTTTTTAAGGTTGCATGTCAAGTTAAAAATAGTTTGTTTTAATAAACATGTTTCAAGACCCATGCATTCTGTAACAGTACAGTCGTGGCCAAAAGTTTTGAGAATGACACAAATATAGTTTTCACAAAGTTTGCTGCTAAAATGCTTTTAGATCTTTGTTCCAGTTGTTTCTGTGATGTACTGAAATATAATTACAAGCACTTCATACGTTTCAAAGGCTTTTATCGACAATTACATGACATTTATGCAAATAGTCAGTATTTGCAGTGTTGGCCCTCCTTTTCAGGACCTCTGCAATTCGACTCGGCATGCTCTCAATCAACTTCTGGGCCAAATCCTGACTGATAGCAACCCATTCTTTCATAATCACTTCTTGGAGTTTGTCAGAATTAGTGGGTTTTTGTTTGTCCACCCGCCTCTTGAGGATTGACCACAAGTTCTCAATGGGATTAAGATCTGGGGAGTTTCCAGGCCATGGACCCAAAATTTCAACGTTTTGGTCCCCGAGCCACTTAGTTATCACTTTTGCCTTATGGCGCGGTGCTCCATCGTGCTGGAAAATGCATTGTTCCTCGCCAAACTGTTGTTGGATTGTTGGAAGAAGTTCCTGTTGGAGGGTGTTTTGATACCATTCTTTATTCATGGCTGTGTTTTTGGGCAAAATTGTGAGTGAGCCCACTCCCTTGGATGAGAAGCAACCCCACACATGAATGGTCTCAGGATGCTTTACTGTTGGCATGACACAGGGCTGATGGTAGCGCTCACCTTTTCTTCTCCGGACAAGCCTTTTTCTAGATGCCCCAAACAATCGGAAAGAGGCTTCATCAGAGAATATGACTTTGCCCCAGTCCTCAGCAGTCCATTCGCCATACTTTTTGCAGAAGATCAATCTGTCCCTGATGTTTTTTTTGGAGAGAAGTGGCTTCTTTGCTGCCCTTCTTGACACCAGGCCATCTTCCAAAAGTCTTGGCCTCACTGTACGTGCAGATGCGCTCACACCTGCCTGCTGCCATTCCTGAGCAAGCTCTGCACTGGTGGCACTCCGATCCTGCAGCTGAATCCTCTTTAGGAGACGATCCTGGCGCTTGCTGGACTCTCTTGGACGCCCTGAAGCCTTCTTAACAAGAATTGAACCTCTTTCCTTGAAGTTCTTGATGATCCTATAAATTGTTGATTTAGGTGCAATCTTAGTAGCCACAATATCCTTGCCTGTGAAGCCATTTTTATGCAACGCAATGATGGCTGCACGCGTTTCTTTGCAGGTCACCATGGTTAACAATGACGATTACTGAAATGATCTCAGCAGGTCCTTTAATGACAGCAATGAAATGCAGTGGAAAGTTTTTTTCGGGATTAAGTTAATTTTCATGGCAAAGAAGGACTATGCAATTCGTCTGATCACTCTTCATAACATTCTGGAGTACTGTATATGCAAATTGCTATTATAAAAACTTAAGCAGCAATTTCCAATATTTATGTAATTCTCAAAACTTTTGGCCACGACTGTACATTGTTTATTTTATTTTATTTCACTTAATTTTATTAAATGCTGCATATTTTAAGACCATTTATAATTTTATGTAATTTTATTATACTGCTTGCTTATTATTATTTTTATTAATTATTTTTTTTAAGATTAAGTTACAAGCTTATGGCAAATTTAGTTGAAATGTTTTTCTTTATTTTATTTTATGAAAAGCTGCCTGTATTATTATTATTATTATTTTAAGATTTATTTTTGTATATATTTGTAAGCTTTATTTTGATAGGACAGTTTGTTGACGAAGTGAAGTGGGACAGAGAAGGACAGGATTGGGATTTATTTTATTTTATTAAATGCTGCATATTTTCAAAATTTTATTAAGAACTGTCTATTTATTATTATTATTTTTTTCTTTTTTGTAAGATTTATTTTGGCCATTTTTGCAATTATTTTGATAGGACAGCATGCTGACAGGAATGAAGATTTTATTTTATTTTATTAAATAATGACTATTTTAATTTACCGTTTACTCAGTTACATGCTAATGGCAATTTCTGTTGAAATATTTAAATTTTTAAAAGAGTAAAGTGTCATTTTATTTTATTTCATTTCATTTTTTTAAAGACCATTTATTCAGTTACATGCTTATGGTAAATTCTGTTGAAATAATGTTTTTTTCTTTAGTATTTTACTTTATTATATTAGTATTATTTTTTTTATTGAAAGCTGCCTATTTATTATTTTTATATTATTATTTAAAGATTTATTTTTGGCATTTTTAGCTTTATTTTGATAGGACAGACAGTATGTTGTGTTTCATTTTATGCTGCCTATTTTAAGACCATTTACTCAGTTACATGATAATTGGAAATTGTGTTGAATAGATTTATTTTGATGGGACATTATGTTGTCAGGAATTTAAGTGGGACAGAGAAGGAGAGGATTTATTTTTATTTTATTTTATTAAATGCTGCCTATTTTAATTTACCATTTACTCAATTACATGTTACATGTTTTATATTTGAAAAACAGTAACGTGTCCTAAAGGTGTTAAATGTAACACTGCCCAACTGCATGCATAAGACTGTCAACTGACCCAAACTGTTCTGACACGGCCTCTAAATAATTTAGTAATTGTTTACGTTAATTATTGATGTAATTGCTTAGACACTGCTCTTAGAGTTCATAAGACTTAATGAAGTTATTTGCATTGCATTTATGTATACATTTAGTCTCAGATGTTTCTTCTAAAACTGTTGGCAGCGTATAGAACAATAAAAATATGTTTAGCATTGCGAGACTAGATAAGAAACATTAAGATGCATGACTGTTTATCTTGACAAATCTGAAGACTCTGGAGATCTCTAAAACTCTACAGAAGACACATGCAATGGTCTTTCTCTGGGAATCACAAAAGTCTCCATTTGCTCTTCATTTAAACTTAATATTTCTTTCCCTCTGCTCTTCTATGAGTCATTGTGGGTCTGCTTTAGGATGCTGCTTTTCATTATGTGTGTATTTGTTTGTGTGTATGTCTCTGTACTGCAGTACAACATTACAGTTGAGATGATAGTAATAAAGTTGGCGGTGTGATGGTGGAGTGGTGACCCCAGGCCCCTGTGGGCCCCCAGAGGAGCTTTTGTGTAGTCACAGGGGCTGAAAGTCTATTGATCTACCCAGGGATGGATGCCCTCTCTGAGCTGATTTACTGGCCCCAGCGGCCTCCTCTCCAACAGACCAGGAGCTACATAAAACACTTGACTGCCAGCATCTCAACACAATCACATCTCATACTCGCCCTCTCTCTATCTTTCATTCTCTTTCTGTTTTTTTTTCTTTCTTTTTACCTGCGCACACATGCTTGCCACCTATACATGCCTTCCATTGTAAACTGGAAGTTTGATGTGTTTTTCATTCACTACCAGTAAAGTTTTTGGACCAATATCATGATACAGTAATACTGTGGCATTGGAAAACCGTGTTTTTAATTTTAAGATTACAATCACTTTTATTCAGCATGGATACATCAAAAGTGACACTAAAAACATTTAGAATGTTACAAAAGACTTCTATTTCAAATAAATGCTGTTCTTTTAAACTTTCTATTCATCAAAGAATTCTAAAAAAAAAAATGTATCAATGTAATACAAATATAAAAATTAGAATGATTTTTGAAGACTGGAGAAATGATGCTGAATATTCAGCTTTTCATCACCGTAAAAATTACACTTTAACATTTATTAAAGTAAGATTTTTTTTAATTGTAAAAACATTTCAGAAAATTACTGTATTAAATCTTTTTTGTTTATATTGGCTTCATGTTTTAAATAATTATTCAGTATCATAAGTAGCTTATATGACTCATGCACTATATTCCAAATCTTTTGAAACCATACAGATTAAATATAAATTAAACAAAAATAAAATGTTTTACACAAATATTTAAAACACATAAATATTTAACATTTATTATCAAAAAGTTGTTACAGTTGTTTAGAATGTTACAGCCTGATGCTGAAACATACAATTCAGAGATATTTCAATGTTGAAACCATATGTTTTTTTTAGATGAAAAAGAAACGTTGAGATATCATTTAAAAGTTTGGAATATTTACGATTTTGTAATGTTTTTGAAAGAAGTCCCATTTTAATATGCTGATTTTGTGCTTGAGAAGCCTTTCTTATTGTTATCAATGGAAAAACAAAACAGTCTTTACTGTTTATTACTTTTGTGGAAACCATAATGCTTATCTTATTTAAATGTTTGGGCAAAGTAAGATTAAAAAAAATTTGTTTTACTTTTGTCTTGCACGGATGCATCAAAAGTGAGAGTAAAAGCATTTATTATGTTACAAAAGACTTCTATTTCAAATAAATAATATGTATCATTTAGAAGCACAAAACATACAAAACATTGTACATTTATATCAATCCTGAAACATACAATTTAGACATAATTTAATGTTTAAAACATAAAAATTGTGTATTTTTACAAATATAAGAAACGTATTAAGATACCATTCAAAAGTTAAAAGGCTTTTTTTAACGTTTTGGAAAGAAATATCATTTTAATATGCTGATTTGGCGCTCTAGAAACCTTATTACTAATTTAAAAAAAAAACAACAACAGTTTTTGCTTAATATTTTTTGTGGAAACCATAATACATAATCAGAAGTTTGGGCTAAGATTTAAAAAATAATAATAATAATAATATTACTTTTATTCAGCATGGATACATCAGAAGTGACAGTAAAACATTTGTAATTGTTAAAAAAGACTTCTATTTCAAATAAATGCTGTTATTTGGAACTTTCTATGCATAAAACAATTCTAAAAAAGTATCAATATAACAAATATAAAAGTATTAGAATGATTTCTGAAGGATCATGTGACTGAAGACTGGAGTAATGATGCTGAAAATTCAGCTTTGCATCACAGGAATAAATTACATTTTAACATTTATTAAAGTAGAATGATTTTTTTAATGTAAAAATATTTCAGAAAATTACTGTTTAATCTTTTTTGTTTATATTGGCTTCGGATTTTTAATAATTTATTCAGTATCATAAGCAGTCCATATTACTCATGCACTATTCGATTTGGTGCTCAAGAAACCTTTCTTATTACTAATGTTTAAAAAAAAAGTTTTTGCTGCCTAATATTTTTTTGTGGAAACCATAATACATATACTATTCAAATGTTTGGACTAAGATTAAAAAAATATATATATATTACTTTTATTCAGCACGGATACATCAAGTGACAGTAAAACCATAATATGTTACAAAAGACTTCTATTTCAAATAAATGCTGTTATTTTGAACTTTCTCTGCATTAAACAATTCTTAAAGTATCAATATATATATATATGTGACCCTGGACCACAAAACCAGTCTTAAGTCGCTGGGGTATATTTGTAGCAATAGCCAAAAATACATTGCATGGGTCAAAATTTATATTTATATTTATATATATATAAAATATTTAAATTATTTCTGTAGGATCATTTGACTGAAGACTGGAGTAATGATGCTGAAAATTCAGCTTTGCAACACAGGAATAAATTACATTTTAACATTTATTAAAGTAGAAAAAAAATAATTGTAAAAATATTTCAGAAATTAGCTGTATTACTGAAACCTTTTTTGCTTATATTGGCTTCAGATTTTAAATAATTATTCAGTATATTTAGTAGTTCATATGACTATATGCACTGTATTACAAGTCTTTTGAAATCATGAAGAGTAAATATAAATACAATACGATACATTTGACACAATTATTTAAGACATAAATATGCAACATTTAGTATCAAAAAGTATGGTTACATTTGTTTAGAATATTACAGCTTGTTCTGATTTATATGTATTAATATGTAATATTTAGAAGCACAAAACGTACATTTTTGTACGTTTTTATCTATGCTGAAACATACAATTTAGACACATTTCAATGTATAAAATGAAAAAATTATGTATCTTTAGATGGATAAGAAACATTAAGATATCATTCAAATGTTTGGAATTAAGATTTTTTTTTAACTAAGTTTTTAAAAAAAAAGTCTCAAGTCTTTCTTATTAAATTAAATTAAATATTTCAAATAAATGCTGTTCTTTTGTACTTTCTATTTATCAAAGGATTCTAAAAAAATTATCAAGTTTCAGCAAAAATATACAGCAGCAACAGCATTTAGAATAAGAAGAGTTATATTTTTAATTAAGCACCAGTAATAAGTGATAATAAGTGAGAAGTAATTCAGCATATTACAATAATTTCTGAAGGATCATGTGACAATGAAGAGTGGAGTAATGATGCTGAAAATTCAGCTTTGCATCACAGAATTGAATTACATTTTAAAATGTATTAAAGTAGAACAAATTTATTTTAAATTGTAGTAATATTTCTCAAAATGACTGTATTACTAAATCTTTTTTGTTTATATCGGCTTCAGATGATAAATAATTATTCAGTATCATAAGTTTTTGTATTATGGACAAGAACAGCTTGCACATTCTGCTGAACATCTTGTGTTTTGTGTTCTGTAAATGAACAAATACAGATTTGGTATGACATTGAGATGAGTAAACTATGATTGAAATGTCATTTTGGGTGGTCGATCCCCTTTAGGTTTGTGTTTGTGTGTCATTCTAATCACCTGTGGCGGTCTGATTTAATGTTGTTTTATCTGGGAGTTTCTGTTTGTGTTGTCCGGTCAGTGTTGTGCCACTGAGATGAGTTACATACTCTGAAATAAAACATTGGACACACTTGCTGAGACGGGCCTGTGACTGCAACAGAGAGAGAGAGAGAGAGAGAGAGAGAGAGATAGATGAGCCCGCAGGCACATTGCTCTTGTCAGTTCTTCTCGGCTGTGAGGTGTGTTAATGTGCAGTGTATCAGTCATAAGCATAATACTGGGCTCACTGTGGCCTAAATAGCGTCATCTATCAGCCTGAGCCAGAGAGAATGTAAGTGTCACTGCTTTACACATACTTGCATGTAAACGCACATACACACTCGTTACATACCAACACATGGACTCTGTTTTGATAGCTAGTAGGCTGCCTGCATAGTGTGCTTCTGATGGGACTGAGGAATTATGAGGAATTTAATTAAACATGCAATTTACAGGTAACGCAATATGTGACCCTGGACCACAAAACAAGTCAGAAGTAGTACATATTTGTAGCAATAGCCAACAATACATTGTATGGGTTAAAATTATTGATTTTTCTTTAATGACAAAAATCATTAGGATATTAAGTAAAGATCATGTTCCATGAAGATATTTAGTCAATTTCCTACCATAAATGTATCTAAACTTATTTTGTATTAGTATTATGCATTGCTAAGAACTTCATTAAAGGTGATTTTTTTTTTTTATAGATTCCATATTAAATATGAATTTAAAAAAAATTGCCCTTTAGACTGGTTTTGTGGTCCAGGGTTAATTATGATAATGCATTGCGACAACTGAAATAATCCGGGAGGAATAAAGTTAGAATATAATTGAATTTAAATATAATTTACGTTTAATTTAAATTAAGTCTAAATAAAATATAGTCAATTATATATATAAAAAAAACTATGCATAAAACACATGATATATATTTATTTGTATTGTTATTTTTGTACTTAGGGTTGCAGATTTGCAGACGAATTGAGAAATGTTTTTAAAAGTAATTTATAATTTTTTATAAATATAAATAAATGTATTATAAATATAAAAGCAATATTTAAAATATATTCGTAGTCATTTATAAGCATTAAATTTATTTAATGTTACTTTATTTTTTCTTTTATAATATTTATTACAAATCACGTAATCGTAATAATTATTTTAAATATATATAAAATATATTTGTAAGCAGTTATAATCATTACATTTATTTAGTATAATTTACTGTTTAATATTTTATTTATTATAATTCACGTAATACCAATAAAGTATGATTAAAAATATTGTGTGAATTTTAAAATATACCCAATATTACATTGCATTGTGTGTTTTTGTGCTTATTCGAGTAAATGTCAAATAAACATAAATTAAATATAATCAATTTTATATATATAATAAAATTACCTGCATTATGAATCTGAAATATTTGATAGCAAAAGTATGGTTATAATTGTTTTAAAAAAATACATATGATAATACAGTTTACTGTATAATGATTATAAATATAAATAAAATATATTTGTAATCATTTATAATTATTACATTTAGTATAATTTACTGTTTTATATTTTATTATATTTCACGTAATACCAAGAAAGTATGATTAAAAATGTTGTGTTAATAATTTAAAAAAATACTCAATATTACTTTGCATTGTGTTTTTGTGTATATAAAAAAATGAATGTGTGTGTGTGTGTGTGTGTGTGTGTGTGTGTGTGTGTGTGTGTGTGTGTGTGTATGTATGTATGTATGTATGTATGTATGTATGTATGTATGTATGTATGTATGTATGTATGTATGTATATATATATATATATATATATATATATATATACATTAATTTTTTTACGCTATTCTAACCATACTTTTTGCTATTTAATTATAGTAAATATTTAATTATTATTTTTAAATATATATACAAATTCATTTATATAAATAAATTATTATAAACCAATAAAATTATTATAAAATATAATTGATATAATATAATATAATATATATATATATATATATATATACACACACACACACACACACACACATATACAAATTAATTTATATAAATAAAATTATTCTAAACCAATAAAATTATTATAAAGTATAATTGATAGATATATATATTAGTATTTCATATAATTTATTTTGTTTACTATAATTTGTTTAATACCTAAAAGTATGATTAAATAGTTGGATATATCTATCTGTATTAGTATTTTGTGCTTACAGTGTGTTAATGCATATAATGCAATCCCATTATGCGCTGCGACAACTGAAAAATACGTCCAAGATGGATGTCGAAAAGAAAATTTAGAAATACAATTTACTATATAATGATTGTAAATGTAAATAAACATGTAATCAGATTTATTTAGTAATTTAGTAAAATTGTGTAATACAAAAAGAAAGAAATGAAAAAAAAAAAAGGTTAAAAATATTGCCAAAATAATTAAAGAAAAATACACAATGTCTCTTTGTGTTGTGTTTATTAGAGTATCATGTTTTTATCTTTGCAATATGCCAGCTGAAATGCCTGAAATCATTTGGTAAAGCAGCTCATTAGCTTTTGAAACAGAGCCACAGTTTGTCTTGCAGACTGACATTTACACACATTTTAGTTTCCTCTAAACATATCCCACAATGCCTTTGTTCTCAGACACACATCACTGACCAAGAACAGCCATTTGTTACCCAGCATTCCCTCTCTTGACCACACACAACGGATTCCTCCATCTCTAAAAACAGGAAGAAAGAGAGGGGGAAGTCTTTATTATTAATGAGTGTAACGTAAAACGCTTAATTTGCACCGTCTTCAACCAAATTATAACTCACACCGAAATTTGCATAAATCTCATTATAAACAGAGAGTGCAGTTCATAAATCCTCCCATTAATTAGAGGTGTTTCCACCTCTCTTTCACACAGCATTGTGTATTAATAAACGTGTATGTGCATGTGGTTTAACTTACTGACCTTTGTAATTGCTGGATGTGACTAGGTGCTGGTATAGTTTGACCTGATATATCATATATGTGTGAATTGATTGCATATATGTATGCATTTGATGGAGGTTTTTATCTAAAGTGGCTTTTAAAGAATACATTTCGTCCTTAGGAACTCAACCCAAGGCCTTAGTGTTGCTAGCACCATATGTATATAAGTGCTTTTGTATGCATGAGTCTGTGTGTGTTTATGGCTGTGGAAGGGATTGGGCCTGATCTGATTGTTGGTCTTTCTCATTAATGTAGGATTTGCAGCATTAGGCGTCTGGCGCCGTCAGCAGAACTAAAGCTGGAATGAGTCAGGGACCCCCTCGCCAGGTGTCTTCATAAACACACACCTGTTACCAGACACACACAGACTCCATGTGTGTGATGTATAAAGAGCTTAGAGGAGGATGTCTTTGTTACTTTGGCTAAATTGTAAAAGGAGTGAGAATAAAAAGGTGAAAAAACTCTAAATTTAAAAGGGTTATTTTGTTTAGATTTTGATTAATGAGAGACGAAAAAAGAATGAAATATTAAAATAACGGCTTCTCAAGGTCAGAACTTTGCATCCAATTAAAATATCTGGAGGAAGTCTACTTAAAGCAGCAGTTCTTTTCAAAATTAACATTCTGAAATTATGTACTTATGTTGTTTCAATATTTTGTATTTTTCTTTCTTTCTCTGTTGCCTGCACTCTTAAAAATGAAGGTGCTTTATAGACAAACCATTTTTGGTTCCACAAAGAACCATTCAGTCAAAGGTTTTTCAAAGAACCATCTCTTTCTTACCTTTTTATAATCTGAAGAACCTTCTTTCGCCACAAAGTGTTTCTCAGATGTTAAAGGTTCTTTATGGAACCATTTAGACAAAAATGGTTCTTCTATGGCATTGTGAAGCACCTTTATTTTTTAGAGTGTATGCATCTTTTGCCTAGATTTTGTCTTGATTTGCAAAGGATAGGCTATTTAGTTTACTTTATATGCATACATATTGTGATTGTCCCTAAATGAAGTCATTTCCAATTGCAATGTTCGTATCCAATCGTATAGCAAAAATTTGGGATTGGTAAGATTTTTTTACTTTTTTTTTTTTATATATATATATATATATTTGTAAAATATTTTAAATTCCTTGCAAGTTTGGTAGTGAGTGATCTGGAGATGTTTAGTTTATGCCAAATTGTTTTAAAAATGCATATTCCAGCCTTAATTTTAGCTTTCAAACTCCTGTCAGCCATTGTTCCCAAACTCACATCACTGGTTCCTGCAGAAGTTGACGTGCCACTTAAAAACAAAACACAAGTCACAGTGTTTTCCCTCTTGCCAACCTGCAAATCGCTTCTAGTTGTCTTTGCATATTAAACTGGGATATTTTAAAAGTATCAAAAAAATTACACACTTCACCTCTAACTATGACTCATCCCTTGTGGCCTTCTGTGCTGTTAGATATATTTACACCTAAGCTGGTCTGTTTACTTTGTTTAAATGCATCTCATATTTTCCAGCATCTCTTAATGAGGTCATATCCATAATGTCTGTATCCAGTTGTGTAACTATATCCTAAATTACGCTACTCACTTGGCAAATATCATTCATTGTGTGTGTGTGTGTGTGTGTGTGTGTGTGTGTGTGTGTGTGTTTTCAGGTACGTCTATTACCCAGCTGCAGGCTTTTGATTCGGACGGCGAGCCATTGATTTTCGGTGTGGTCGGGGAAGAGGCCATGCGGTACTTTGCTGTGCAGGAGACGACCGGTGTGGTGTGGCTGAGACAGCCGCTCGACAGGGAGGTGCGGAAAACCATGAGCAAATGCTGAAAGAATTGAATGACTGTCCAGCTGGAGCTGACGCTGGTGATTTAATGCTGCTGTTTGTTTGACTGTTTGTGTTTTTGTGTCTTCAGACCAAGTCAGAGATGCAGGTGGAGTTCTCAGTCAGTGACAGTCAAGGGGTGAGTTAGAGATCATCGATCTGTCCGTTTTTTCAATCCATCTTTCTCAGTTGCACTACTTCAAAAGTTTGAGGTACTGTACGATTTTTTTTTAAGAAGTGAATACTTCTATTCAGCAAGGATGCATTAAATTGATCAGAAATGGAGAATAAGGATATTTATAATGTTAC
The DNA here is from genome assembly GCF_049309525.1 of Garra rufa. Classification (NCBI taxonomy): domain Eukaryota; kingdom Metazoa; phylum Chordata; class Actinopteri; order Cypriniformes; family Cyprinidae; genus Garra; species Garra rufa. The sequence continues at coordinate 10,593,860 of NC_133362.1, read as the reverse complement.
AAAAGATTTCCATTTTAAATAAATGCTGTACTTTATATTCATCACAGAATCTTGAAAAAAATGTGATGCAATCTAGGAAAACCCAACACAATTTGGTACTAATTTTTAGGTTTTGACACTATATGAAAGCTGGGTTCAAGCCCTTTCCAAAAACAATATACTGCATCATTACACAAACAGACTAATGTCTGTTTTCTGTTGTTTATCATGGGCATAGTCTCTGAACTTTTGATCACCGCTTGTATGTTTAGAAAGCATGAACAGTGTACTTTGTAGTTTACATTTAGAAAAGCAAACACATTTTTGTGGTGTTAAGAGAAAGCACTTTCGCAGCACGTTCTTAACACAAGAGAATGACTTTTCTGCTTGCTGCAATAAATTATTTTTCTGCACTAAACAAGTACATGTTGCCAAGATATTTTCAGAGATGATAGACAACATGTTATAGAATAATAATAATAAAAAAAAAAACTTTTTTAGACAAAATAAATTGACATTCCACCTATTTTTCCAATTTCCTGAAAACGTCCCAGCGCAACATCAGGCGGGTTTTCCCAGATCGCATCACAAATATAACATCGTTTCCACAAAAATATAAAGCAGCAAAAACTATTTTCAATATTGATAATAATTACAAAAAATAAATAAAATAAATAAATAATTGCTGCTCTTTTGAACTTTCCTAAAAAATAAGTAAAATAAATAAATAAAATAAAATATCATGGTTTCCACTAAGCTATTATGAAGCACTTAACTGTTTCCAACACTAAAAATAATGTTTCTTGAGCAGCAAATCAACATATTAGAATGATTTCTCAGGGATCATGTGACACTGATGACTAGAGAATTTGCTACATTTAGCTTTCTATTACAGAAAAATATTTTCAAGGGAAATTTTTTTAATTGTAATAATTTTTCACATTATTACTGTTTTTTTTTTTCAGCAAGGATGCATTAAATTGATCAGAAGTGGGCAGTGAAGACTGTTGCTCTTTTAAACTTTCTATTCATCAAATAATCCTAAAAATATATATTACAGTTTTTACAAAAATATGAAGGAGCAAAAACCGTTCTCAACATTGATAATAATTACAAAAAAATAAATAAAAGAAGTAATTGCTGCTCTTTTGAACTTTCCTAAAAATAAAATAAAAATAAAGTATCACGGTTTTTACTAAGCTATTGTGCAGCACTTAACTGTTTTCAACACTAGAAATAATGTTTCTTGAGCAGCAAATCAGCATATTAGAATGATTTCTGAAGGATCATGTGACACTGAAGACTGCAGAAATAGCTAAATTCAGCTTTCTATTACAGAAATAAGTGATATTTTTATAATATTTTCAAGTACATGTTTTTTTATTGTAAAAATATATTTTACAATATTCCTGTTTTTTACAGTATTTTTGATTCAAAAGTTTGAGGTCTGTGCAATTTTATTTATTTTTTAAAGAAGTGAATATTTTTTCAGCAAGGATGCATTAAATTGATCAGAAGTGGGCAGTAAAGATAATTATAATGTAAAAAAAAAAGTTAAATAACTGCTGCTCTTTTGAACTTTCTATTCATCAAATAATCCTAAAAAATATATATCACAGTTTCCACAAAAATATGAAGCAGCAAAAACTGTTTTCAACATTAATAATATGTTAATCAAAAATAAAAAATGTAATTAAATTAATCACAGTTTCCACTAAGCTATTATGCAGCACTTAACTGTTTCCAACACTAAAAATAATGTTTCCTGAGCAGCAAATCAGCATAGTGACACTGAAGACTGGAGAAATAGCTAAATTCAGCTTTCTATTACATGAATAAGTGACATTTTATAATATTTTCAAGTACAAAATGTTTTTTTTTTATAATTGTAATAATATTTAACAGTATTACTGTTTTTACTGTATTTGGATTCAAAAGTTTGAGGGCTGTACAATCTTTTTAAAGAAGTGAATAGCCTATTTTTTAAATTGAAGTGGATAGTAAATAAACATATATCAAAGTTTCCACAAAAATATAAATCAGCAGAAACTGTTTTCAACATAATAAATAAAATAAACTAAAATTATAAAAATAAAATAAAATTGTTAGAATGATTTCTGAAGGATCATGTGACAATGAAGACTAGAGAAATAGCTAAATTCAGCTTTGCATTACAGGAATAAATTACATTTTTAAATATATTCAAGTAGATTTTTTTCAGTTGTAATAATATTTTACAATCGTACTGTTTTTGCTGTATTTTTGATTAAATAAATGCAGCCTTGGTGAGCATAAGAGACTTCTACTGACTTCAAACTTTTTAATGTTTGTGTGACTTATTTTAAACCATGAAAAAGTTGTTTCCTTTATAGTTTTAATTACTGTAGACTGTTTTTTTTATAATATATGAGATCTAATGTAGAATTAGTAGAATATTATTTGTCATTTGATTTAATTTTGTTGTTATTTGATTCAATTGGTTTTTAGGTCGTCAAGGACACAGTGAACATTCAAATTGGAGATGTAAATGACAATGCACCATCATTTTTCAACCAGCCCTATACCATTCAAATACCAGAGGTAATGTACAACACTTCTCAAAATCAACTTGCAGTGGCATTCACATCCCATTTTGCTTCTATAATGTGATATATCTTCTCATATTCTGTAATATCCTGTTTGATATGGAAATATGTTGGTGATACATTTTCTTTTTTATTTTTAAATGTATTTTTTGTTAATTAATACATTTATTTTAAATATTTATTTTTGTTTTATATAATTAATGGCTTTATTTAATTTATAAATTAAAAAACAATTAAACGTGCACTAATTATTTGAATTATTTCGTGATGATAAGACGTTTTCAAAGTTTAAATTCCAAATATGTTTGGAATGCAGAGAGAATGTTTTTGAATTCTCTTTATTTCTATATTTCTCTTTTTTTCATCACCCTGACTGAGATCATCAGACTCCCCCTTCTCTTACTCTCCTCTGTTTATCAGCACTATTCCAACTTCAACTTATCCCTCTCTCCTTTTTCCATCATCCTTCTGGCCCGTCCTTTTCTAATCCCTGACATGAGGTAATTTGGTAGAGTAAAGTAGACATCTCTCTCTCTCTCTGCAGCACACACACACACACCTCAGCTGATGTTTATATTGTGTGTCTATATACATCCCACACTCCTCCCCACAGCAAATCTTCAAAGCCACAGTTCTTTTTTTTCTCTTTTCAATCTGTCATTCTGAGTAAATAAAAGTAGGGTGAGAGTGAGCGAGTGTGAGCGAGAGAGCTGTATTTAGCTGATGTTGTTTACTGAGGCTTGATGATTAAGCTGTCTGCAGTTAGGAGGACAGAGGAGGACCGGCATGTTTGGCCACTTACCCATAATTCTCGCTCTTCATCAGACCTGTGGAAAACTCAAAGAGATTTGTATTGTTCAATGTAGAGTCTCTCTGACTGTCTCTTACCTTATAGGATCACTGAATCATCTTGTAAGTTGGAGCTTGTGTCATTTCTTTTGAAACATGTCCAGATCATATGCATTTTTTTGGAGTATTTTTTACATAAATATGAAGCTTATTTTAGGTTCATGAGGCATTTGACTTTATTACAATTATATTTGACCTTGGACCACAAAACCAGTTTTAAGTAGCATGGGTGTATTTGTAGCAATAGTCAAAAATACATTGTATGGGTCAAAATGATAAAAAAAAATGTTATGCCAAAAATCTTTAGGATATAAAGTAAAGATCATGTTCCATGAAGATATTTTCTAAATTTCCTACTGTACATATATCAAAACTTAATTTTTGATTAGTAATATGCATTGCTAAGAACTTCATTTGGACAAGTTAAAGGCGATTTTCTCAATACTAAGATTTTGTTGCACCCTCAGATTCAAATAGTTTCAAATAGTTATATCTTGGCCAAATATTGTCTTAATCTAACAAAGCTATTCAGCTTTCAAATAATGTATAAATCTCAATTTAAAAAATACCCTTATGGTCCCATATATATTTATTTCTGCAGTGCATTTAATTCATTTGTAAATTCTCATTATTCTAAAGGGTGATTTCTATTAATATATTTACAGAAAAGTAAAGAAAAGTATTTTTTTATTTAATCAGTATAAGTAAACACTGTACTACTGATTTTATCATAATTTATCATGATTTTACAATGCATTTAATGGTGATATACTACCAGTCAAAAGTTTTTTAAAAAGATTTTTAATGTTTTTTTTAAGAAGTCTCTTCTGCTCATGAAGTGTTTATTTGATCAAAAAGCAGTAATATTGTGAAATATTTTTACTAAAATATATATTTTTTTTATCAAAAGTGATGATAAAGACATTTATAATGTTACAAAATATTTCTATTTAAGATAAATGCTGTTCTTCTGAACTTTCTATTCATCAAAAAAACCTGAAAAAAATCTACTCCGCTGTTTTCAACATAATAATAATGTTTTTTGAGCAGCAAATCAAACATTAGAGGGTTTTCTGAAGGCACATGTGGCTGGAGTAATGATTCTAAAAATTCAGCTTCGAAATCACAGGAATAAATTACATTTTAAAATATATTCAAATAGAAAACAGTTATTTTAAGTAGCAAAAACATTTCAAGATTTTACTGTTTTTGATGCACTTTGGATCAAATAAATGCAGGCTTGGTGAGCAGAAGAAACCACTTTACAAAACATTACAAATCTTACTGTTAAAAAACGTTTGACTGATAGTGTACATGGTGATTTTCCTTAGTCTATTACAAAGAAGGTAACAGTTTATTAAATCAGCATAAATAAACACCATACAACAGATTTTACCATGATTATTATGGTCCAACAGAGACACAGAATATCCAAATAATGCAATCTCAGGATCAGATCTAAACACATGTCCAAACATTTAAAGAAAATTTAGGACATGTCCAAAGGAGATGAGAGCCCAAAAGAGATGGTTCATAGAGCTCTCTGCAGATTTACACCACACCTTCACCCCAACCACCTCTTCCTGTTTAAGTCTCTCTGTTTCTGCATTTTGATGGCCTCATTACCTCCGCTGACCTCCCTTGGTCTGTGAAAACACGCTGTGGCATCACTCCATCAATCTGTCACTCAAACAGTACTCCACCAATCAGAGATTATCCTGACATCACTGAGCACAGTGAGAGGCTGAGGAATAGTGTAAAATTGTAGTAAAAGCTTGAATTTAGGGAAATATATTTCCAAGAAAGGTTAAAGAAGATTACAACATTTATTTCTGTGCTTTTAAAGGGTTAGTTTACCCAAGAATTTAAATTGCCATTAGTTACCCTCATGTCGTTTCAAACCTGTAAGACTTTCATTCATCTTCGGAAGTCAAATGAAGATATTTTTGATGAAATCCGAGACCTTTCTGACTCTGCATAGACAGCAATGCAACTACCATGTTCAAGGCCTAGAAAGGTAGTAAGGACATTGTTAAAATAGTCCATATGTGCGTTAAGGACAGACACAGAAGAGAAGAAATCGTTGAATAGTAATTTTTTTGTTTTCTTTGAACTACTCTCATAGCTTCATAACATTAAAGGAACCGTATGTAAGAAATTTATTTCAGTTAATCATAAAATGGCCCTGACATGTCACTAGACATTAAGAAATCATGTTCATTTCAAATACTTATATCACTGACAACAGTGGTCCGGCCAGGATATTGTCATTTAAAAGTGAGAGTTGCAGCCCACGACTGATGTTATTGTTGTCATTTTGTGTTTTGGTCTGAGGCTCCACCCTCCAGCTATCTACTAATCACAAAGTCAGTAGAGTTTCGTCCTCCGGGTTGCCAGCTCAGCTGCAGTTACGAACGTGTCGGATAAAACATGTATAACGTTACGAAACCTAAAAGACCTCGTTACGAATCCGAAATACGTCGTGACAAAGTCTGAAATAAAACAAGGATTTGTATAGGAGATGCCTTTGAAAGATGGAGACGGCTGAAAACCGAGAAGAATTTGAAGACAGACGCCAACGTTGCTAATTTTCTCCTGGACGGGCAACCTGAGTCAGGGGGGAGGGGATACGCCGTTCTACAGTATTTTGAAAGTGATTGCAGTACCACTTTTGGCCACAATCCTACATACTGTTCCTTTAAGATTGAACCACTGATCAAATGCACTTTTTTTTATTGATGTCCTTACTACCTTTCTGGGCCTTGAAAAAAAAAAAAAGTAATTATTAAAATATTTTAATTAATATAAAATATAAAATAAAAACTATCTTGATTTGTGTTCCAAAGATGAACAAAGGTTTACGGGTTTGGAACGACATGAGGGTGAGTAATTAATGATAGAATTTTCATTTTTGGATGAACTGTCTATTTAAGATGCATTGAGCAATTGCGAAAATGTAAGATGTAATCTTTTTTAAGTTGCTTTAAGAAGGAATCGTTCAAGTACATCAATGAAATAAAAATGTTAATGGTAGTACAATGTTTATAGAATGATTTGTGAATAGAGTATCATAGCAGGCTGAGGGAAAGAACTGTGTGTGTGTGTGTGTGTGTGTGTGTGTGTGTGTGTGAGAATGGGCTTGTAATTGGCAGTGTAATTTGTTGGGCAGTAACTGTGGGAGGTTTCTTATGGAAGAGACGCAGGTGAACAGCATTGCATCTGACAGTTATAAAGCTGCTTAAATTTACAGCTGTGTGTGTGTATGTAAGCATGCAGTTGTGTGTGTCAGTGTTTACTGCACTGTTATTCTGCGATGGCTCTGCACAGCTGCTGAATCTACAGCGCTACGGAAAGAGAATTATATTGTCTGAGAGTCTGATTTGAATATGATGAGGAAAAATGCTGGTTGTGTTTTTAGAACTGAATTTACAATGTTTTGCAATCCTATTCAGTTTGTTAAATACACTACTATTTTTTTTTAAGAAATAACCAATTTTTTCAGCAAAGGTGCATTATAAATTAATCTATTCATCAAAGAATCATGTAAAAACATATGTCATATGTTAACGCAACTGTTTTCAATATTGTTTCTTGATTAGCAACTCATATTAGAATGATTTATGTGACACCGAAGACTGGCGTAATGATTCTGTATATTAATGTTTGCATCACAAGAATAAATTACATTTTAAAAGTTGTATTGTTAGTTATATTAAATTAAAATAATAATACATAATATTACTGTTCTCACTGTATTTTTGATCAAATATATGCATCCTTGGTGAGCATAAGAGAGCATAAGAACTTGTGTTAGACTACTAAATTCAGAATATTTTACCAAGCCAGAACCGCAAGGGTGATTGTATATGCTGAAAAGTGACCTGACCCTGTAAGACATCAATCATAGGTGTAGTGTAATATGAGAAATGATGAATAACACTCATTAATAGGCCGCTATATGTTATAGACTGAACACATCACACCATGCATGTGAGAGTGAGCAGGTGCCTAAGAGTTTATCATCACCTCAAGAGCTGCACAGCATGTGTCTATGTGTCTTCATTGAAAATTCATTCACATTTATGGGAATGCAGGGCATTACACCTTGAAAAGGTGTTTCTCTGTGAAAGTGACAGTGTCATTGTTAGAACAGGTACCTTCAGCTGTGTAAGACCCAACATCAGCTCACTGGAAAACGTGGCTCTATATATGCATCTCTGCAAAACTGAAAAAAAACAAACAAATCTACTGTAAGTGTGAATCACTGCCGTTTCCAGTTGAAATGAACACTAGAGGCAGTAAAGCTCTAACAACTTTTATTACTTTTCACACAAAGTATGATTAACAGGTACAGAGTTTATTGTTGGTTTAATAGTTGAATAATAAAGCCTAATTTTCACTCAATTACTTGCAGAATATTATATCATGGCTTCAAAACAATTGTAACATCCTGCGCGATTTGAAAACTGAACATTACATATCACTTCATACGCATGAGTTTTCTAATTCAGGAAGTTTGATTGGTAGCTCACATGATACGGCGTTGCACTTGAGTAATGATCCACGTGAATATGATTTGACAAAACAGCTCAAATCCGCATAAGGAAGTTAAAATAGCACGGCTGCATCAATAAATGCGTTTTTTTATATATTTTTTGCATTTGTTAACGCTATCGGGTAGGTTTAGGGTTGAGTTTCGTGTAGGGAATGTTTCCAACATGATAGAGCATTACCCTTTTGCGACACTACCGGTTATTTGAATTCTGAATGGCCGCAATACGTACCTCAAGCAGCATAATAAAAACTCAACAATACGTGCCTGTACCAACGTACAAAACGCATTAAAAAAAAAGTTATAAATTAATATGCATTTTAATGAGTGACATAAGTATTTGTAATATCACAAAACATGACTTAGTACTTGTTGACAAAACCCTTTTTGGCAATCATAGAGATCAGAAGTTTCTTGTAGTTGGCCACCAGGTTTACACACACCTCAGGAGGGATTTTGTCCCTCTCCTCTTTGCAGATTCTCTCCAAGTCATTAAGGTTTCGAGGCTCATGTTTAGCAACTCAAACCTTCAGCTTCCTCCACAGATTTTCTATGGGATTAGGGTCTGGATACTGGCTAGGCCACTCCAGAATCTTAATGTGTTTCTTCTTGAGCCACTCCTTTTTTGCCTTGGCCGTGTGTTTTGGGTCATTTTCATGCTGGAATACCCATCCACGACCCATTTTCAATGGAGGAAGGAGGTTCTCACCCAAGATTTGATGGTACATGGCCCTGTCTATCGTCCCTTTGATGTGGTGCATGTGGTGTTCTTGAGGGTCATAGGCAGCCTTCCTTCTTCTCCAAACACGGCGAGTTGAGTTGATGCCAAAGAGCTCGATTTTGGTCCCATCTGACCACAACACTTTCACCCAGTTCTCCTCTGAATCATTCAGATGTTCATTGGCAAACTTCAGATGGGCCTGTACATGTCCTTTCTTGAGCAGGAAGACCTTGCAGGCTTCACGGTGTAGTTTGTTACCACTTGTTTCCTTGGTGACTATGGTGCCAGCTGCCTTGAGATCATTGACAAGATCCTCCCGTGTAGTTCTGGGCTGATTCCTCACTCTTCTCATGATCATTGAAACTCCACAAGGTGAGATCTTGCAAGAAGCCCCCGACCGAAGGAGACTGACAGTTATTTTGTGTTTCTTTCATTTGCGAATAATCACACCAACTGTTGTCACCTTCTTACCAAGGTGCTTGCTGATGGTCTTGTAGCCCATTCCAGCCTTGTGTTGGTCTACAATCTTGTCCCTGACATCCTTGGACATCTCTTTGGTCTTGGCCATGGTGGAGAGTTTGGAATCTGATTGATTAATTGTTTCTGTGGACAGGTGTCTTTTATACAGGAAATAAACTCCCTTTAAGAAAGTGCTCTTAATCTCAGCTTGTTACCTGTATAAAAGACACCTGGGAGCCAGAAATCTTGCTGATTTTCCCCACTGTATTGAATATGTGTTTTAGCGCCACTCTTTGGACATTTCATTTTGAAACTGCCACAAAACGTGCAGTAAGGTACGTAATTATGGTGTTGCAGAAATGTATCTACGTGTTTTCATGGGCCTGGGTTGGTAAGAACCAGTATGATTTCTGTTTGCATATACTGTAGGTTTTAGTTTTGTTTTGGCTTATATTTTATGCATTTAGCAAAGCTTTTATAGAAAGTGACATGCAGGGCATTGACTGTATACATTTTCTCAATTCTTGAATTCTTGACAAATTGAAACCTTGCTGTTTAAGCTACAGGAATGCTAATGAAAGATTTGTATGAACTGGTTTGTTGTTGTGAGTGTTTGTAGTCGAATCACTCTAATATTAGATTGACTGCTGATTTTTGGCTTCAGTTCACACAAATTTGAACTTATTGGCACTTGTTCATGTGCAGAGACACGCAAACAGACTTTGCATTTGCAGTTTGACTTCAGAGAGAGTTGAGATCCTCCTGTGGCGGTGAGCAGCCTGTCAGTATGTTTGTTGTGTGGTGTTGATGTAGAGCAACAAATAGCAACACAAAAATGATAAAGTACACTGGTATTTGCATTCTGTGCATTCAATCAGCAATTAATCTGTGAATTGCATGTAGTGTACTGTACAGTGCCGCTTTAGATTTTGAGGATGTGGTGTGATACACTCTTAAAAATAAAAGTGGATTCTATAAAAGAACATTTTGGTTCCTTAAAGAACCTCCAACAGTGTGAAGAACATTTTAATAATCTAAAGAACCTATTTGGAAACTTTTTGTGGAATGGAAAGTTTCCATTGATGTTAAAGTTTCTTTATAGAACCAAAAACCTTTATATTTTAACAGTGTATAAGGTAGGGTGATTTACCAATTTTTGTGTCAAGAGTGTATAATGTCAAAAAATGCTGTCTAGCTGTAGGCCACTCACTAGGGCTTGGATCATTGAATGAGATAAATAGGGAATATTTGTGAACATTATGAATTTGCGCTATAACAAGATGTAATCAAAGGTTGTTAGTAGGGATGCAACGGTATCAAAACTTCAATACCTCGGTATTTATTGAACTTTTCAAAATTTTTCAATTTTAATAACAAAAAATTATTAAACCATGTAACCATGTTACTTTTTTTCGCAGTACTTTAGCCTACTTTGTGTAATAACGAAAACATTCATTTCAGTGGAAAAATAAGTCCAAAACTCTCTATTTTAACATTTTGAACAATAGAGCTCTACAATCTTTTGCTTTTTTTTTTTTTTTTTTTTTTCTTATGTGTTTTAATTTTTCTGATAATCAAATGAAAGCATAAACATTTATTTATTTTTAATCAAATGAAAAATAAACCCTTTTAATTTTTGGCAAACAAACAGAGGTTTACTGTTAAAATCAATACATGGAAGAAAAATTATATTCAGTTTAAAACGTTTAAATAATAATTGTAGTATTTTTTTTCTACAATTAAGTGGTTAATCTTGTTGTTATATTTATTTTTTATTATATATATATATTGTTTTATGCAAATTATTTAAATAGGAATATATAAACACCTACATTATACTGTACAAAAGTAATACAAGACTAATGTTCTGTTTCATGTTAAACCGTACTTTTATTTTGACAGGTTGCCGTGAAGTTCTGTGTGTACAGTATGATGTGATGCTAGTTTTCTTAAATGAAACGGTAAAAGTGACACTCACAGCAGCTTTGGAAATTGAGTTTATCTGTTCATGTGAGATGCAAAGGCCAAAAATGAGTGTTAGCGTCACGTGTGCTTCAGTATGCGTGTAGTAAAAAAAAAAAACGCGTCTCCACTATTCATACATACAGAGGCAAACGGAACATGCAGGATTCATATTAAAACTGTCTTTTTGCATTTCAGTTTTCACAGACACTAGTCCATATTGCGATCTGAATTAAGTGACAGACCAACTTTTGATTTATTAATCCAAACATCAATGAAGTCCGTGGCATTCCGCGCCATAGTAAAATCCATTTTTATGAATGGAGTCCTGCCTGTTTTGGCAGAAGAGACATTGTAAAGACGTGACCATGTAGAGACAGAAATGACATGCCTTCATGTAAATAAGATAAATAACATAAGGCAATTTAGTTTGTTTAATAAAAGAACAATGTATAGACCTGTTCTATAGGAAAGATAACCTTAAATGAGTTCTATTGTGATCTGGCGCTATATCGAAAATAAAATGAACTTGACGTTCAAGGGGGGCGGGCAACAGACCGCAAAGGATGATGGCCACGCCTGGGCTGATGGGAACTACCCATCAGCTACCTCCCGTTCGCTCCATTCGCCTGAGCAAACTTTTCTCAGAAGACCTATCGTTTTATCGAGTCATGCGACCACGGGAGTATCGAAAAAATTTGCTATTGCGGTACGACGGTATTTACAATACCGTTACATCCCTAGTTGTTAGTAATGATAGAGGCCAGTGCTGGGTGTCATACAGTGGCAAGCGTAATGACTGTTTTGGGAGGCAGCGTATGGTATTAATAAATATTTTGAAGGGTGAGCTCAGCCCTGTCAGAACAAAAAATATGATATTTCCAAACTGACTATTTTCACTCCCAAACCTGCCAAACATCCGGAAGACAAAGAGCGAGTGTGCCGGCTTTCAATTTACGTTCAAAGAAAAATGGAGCTGTGGAAAATGGAGATTTGTGGTGGACAGTGATGATATTGCCTCTTGATCTGTTTGAAAACTGCCTGCCAAATGTAAAGCAGCGGATGTTTAGGGAAGGGAATTGCTCTCCCTAGCCAGTCATTACGGAATTCACTGCTGGAGCAGTAAACTGGAGGCTTTATTCCCGTCACTCTCACTGAAATCTATTGCGAACACAAACACACATGCACACACACACACAGATGGAAGAGGGAGCGCTTTCCCTGCATCTCTATAAGTGAATAAGAGAGAGGGGAAGGGAAACAGGAATCCATGCACTCAGCTATTTAGCATTTGTGTTTATACAATAGCTCAGGTTCGGCAACCCTGGGGCAGTAATTGGCATTCAAGAGAGGTCAATATTATTATTTTATTTATTTATTTATTTATTTTTTTTATTGTTGAAAATGTCGTATTTCTTTATATCTGGATGTCAAACTTCCTCTTGGAATGATACACTATTATTTGAAAGTTTGAGGTTGATGATGTTTACTGTTTTTGAGTCTTTTGTGCTCCCCAAGGCTGTATTTATTTAATGAAAAAAAACAGACAAAAATATGAAATATTATTATACTTTAAAATAACTATTTTCTATTTGAATATATTTTAAAATGTAATTAATTTCTGTGATGCAAAGCTGTATTTTCAGCATTATCACGCCAGTCTTCAATGTCACGTGATCCTTACGAAATCATTCTAATATGCTGATTTGCTGCTCAAGAGACATATCTTACTATACATTTTTGAAGCAGTTTTTGCTGCTTAAAATAATAGTATAACCAAAAATTGTCAACATTTACTGGACCTCTATAAATCTCTTTCTTTCTCTGAAGTCAAAAGTTTTACATGGGCTTTGCAGAATCTACAAAATGTTAATTATCTTACCAAAATAAGAGGGATCATAGAAAATGCATGTTATTTTTTAGTTAGTACTGACCTGAATAAGATATTTAACATAAAAGCTGTTTACATAGTCCACAATAGAAAATAATATTTGATTTTATAAAAATTACCCAGTTCAAAAGTTTACAAACTGTACACTTGATTCTTAATACTGTGTTGTTGTTGTTTTGTTTAGTGATAGTTGTTCATGAGTCCTTTGTTTGTCCTGAACAGTTAAACTGCCCACTGTTCTTCAGAAAAATCCTTCAGGTCCCACAAATTCTTTGGTTTTTCAGCATTTTTGTGTATTTGAACCCTTTCCAACAATGACTGCATGGTTTTGACTTCCCACATATCTGATGACAACTGAGGGACTCGTATGCAACCATTAAAGAAGGTTCAAACACTCACTGCTGCATGAAAATGTTTGGATTTTGAAGATATTGAAGGGTAAATTTAACTTTTCTGGGAAACAGTAAGTATCTTCTGTAGCTTCTGAAGGGCAGTACTAAATGAAAGAAAAAAAAAAAGTCTGTTTCTGTTCAGAAGTTTACACCCATAGCTCTTAATACATTGTTTTTCCTTCTGGAGCATCAGTGAGTGTTTGAACCATCTGTAATAGTTGCACATGAGTCCCTCAGTTGTCCTCAGTGTAAAAAGATGGATCTCAAAATCATAGTCATTGTTGGAAAGGGTTCAAATACACAAAAATGCTGAAAAACCAAAGAATTTGTGGGACCTGAAGGGCTTTTTTGAAGAGCAGTGGGCAGTTTAACCGTTCAGAACAAACCAGGCACTTACGAACAACTATCACTAAACAACAACAACAAAACACAGCTGTGGATCATTCAGGTCACAACACAGTATTAAGAATCAAGTGTATGTAAACTTTTGAATGGGGTAATTTTTATAAATTCAACTTATTTTCTCTTGTGGGCTATTTTTAAATGTCTTTTATGTAAAGTATCTTATTTAGGTTTGGTAAAATAATTAACATTTTGCAGATTCTGTAAGGTGTATGTAAACGTTTGACTTCAACTGTATAATGGATAGAAGATGTCAAATTGAACAAACTTCTATGATATCTTGTGTGTTTTTCAGCTTGTGTTTTAAACATCTGTGCGGTTTATGTCCGTTTATGAGGCTGTATGTGTGCTTCTATCTATGTTTGCGTCTCTGTGTGTGTTGATGGCTATTTAGTGAGATATCACAGATGCAGACTCATCTCGCTGCAGTTTAGCACACATCATTTACACTCCAGTGGCTAATACTAACAACGCCTGTGTCCTGTCCATCAAACTCTCTCTCCCTCTCTCTATGTCCTGTATCTGCTTGAGCATGAAGAGCACCTTTGATTTGTATGTGGAGTTTTTGGAGTCTAATCTCACCTGTCATACCAGAAAGAGAAGAGAAAGAGTCTTCCATGGCTGTACTGCCTGAATAAAGAAAACCACAGAATCACACATTTACATTCCTGTAGCACACGTGAAATGTAGATTAGTGCAGAATTATGCTATAATCACAGGCTGCTCATTTATGTGGGAAGTGAGCTTTCAAGAGCCTGATCCATTGTGCAGGAAAAATACTTAAAAGTGAAATTCCCAAAATAGTAATGTTTAATATTTTAGAAATATTCAAGCTGTTTTAAACAGATACGCTACTGTACAAAAGTTTGGGGTTGGGAAGATTCTTTAAGCTTTTTGAAAGAAGTCTCTGATGCTCACCAAGACTGTTTAATTGATCAAAAATGGAAAAATAGAAATATTGTAAAATAAATGAACTACTTTCTACTTCAACATATTTTAAAATATAATTTTGATGCAAAGCTGAATTTTCAGCATCATAACTCCAGTCTTCAGTGTCACATGATGCTTCAGAAATCATTCTAATATGTTGATTTGATGCTTATGAAACATTTCTTATTATAGTCAGTGTAGAAAACATGATAAGTGTATTATCATTTAAGGAAAGATCAATAGAGCAGCATTTTTTTTTTAAATTAACAATTTTTTTGTAACAATATAAAAGACTTTATTGTAGATTTTCATTAATGTAATATATCCTTGCTGGAAACAAAACAACCCTAAACCCCAAAATACCTTTTTTGAATGATAATGTGTTTGTATTGTGGACTGAAGTGGATTTTAAAGTTTATTACTGATGGTGAGGTTTAGTTGAGAGTAATGCTTAGGAATTATACAGCTTTTGCACAAAATATAATTTGACATTTTTATCAGTTCATTATTCTCTCACTCTCTGTAAAATCAATATGCTTTTACTCACAGAAGGCAAACTTAATTTTTAGATGCTCTTTTATTTCTGGTATTGATTGTAGATTGTAAAATGCATTCAGATTTTTGACTATGATTTATGTTGACTGTTTGGTTTGTGGCTTAAATTTATTAGTGGATATTAGTTTCAGTGTTTGTATGTTCTTACATTTTCTAGTTTAATCATTTAGAAATTAAGATTCTGTCATCATTTATCCTCATGTTATGGATGTTTTTCCTTCTTGCAAGAAACACAAAAAGCACCATGAATGTCATATAGTTTTGCGTGAAGAACAGACTGAAATTAAAGTTGTTGTTTAATGAAAATGGGTAAAAAATAATCAGCTTATCCTTTACGAGATACAAGTTTATTAAGCATGTTTATTTATCTTACCTGTATCTGTTTCATTCTTCCTCTCTTTGTCTGTATTTCAGTCTGTCTCTCTCTTTTTCCTCATATTCCCAGCACAACCTCTTTGATGTATAATTGAGTCCTGCACCCCATCTCTCTTTTCCTTTTTCACTCTGTCTTTCCTCTCTTTCCCTGGAGAAGGAGAGAAATAGATATAGATAGCGGGACTGTGGCGCTTACATGACTTACACCAATAGTCAGTGTGAGACAGTATCCTACATCCATATAACATGTAAGGAGTTTTCACAAGTAGAATGAATAATCGTGAAGTATCATGTCTGTCTGTCTATTTATCGTTCTGTCATTCTGTTTATGTGTCTATCTGTCTATTTTTGTCTGTCTATCGTTCTTTCATTCTATCTATCTGTCTGTCTATCGTTCTATCAGTCTGTCTGTCTGTCTATCTATCTGTCATTATGTCTGTCTGTCGTCTATCATTCTGTCTGTCAGTCTGTCGTTCTATTGGTCTGTCTGTCTGTTTGTCGTTCTATCATTCTGTCTATCGTTCTATCATTCTGTCTTTCTGTCATTCTATCATTCTGTCTGTCTGTCATTCTGTCTGTCTATCATTCTATCATTCTGTCTGTCTGTCTGTCTATTGTTCTATCCAGTGTTGTTTTTGACAACCATCTTAGATTTAGTCTTAGTCTTAGTCTTTTGGACTAAAATGCTTATTAATTTTAGTCAAATTTTAGTCACTTCTAAATGTGATAGTTTTAGTCCAATTTTAGTCGACGAAAAGTCAAAAAGGTTTTAGTCTAGTTTTAGTCATAAAAAAGGGGAAAAAGTCTTTTAACAAATTAATGTAGGTCAGTAAGTATTTTGCTATTTGGTAGTGTCACTTATAAGTTGTGAAAATAGCAGATCTATAGTTCAACACAATGTGAGCTTCCGGATCGACTATTTTCACCAATAATTACAATAATGAAGGAATGGTTTTAGACATAAAAAACATATATGTGACCCTGGACCACAAAACCAGTCATAAGGTTAAATTTTTCAAAACTGAGATTTATACATCATATGAAAGCTGAATAAATAAGCTTTCTATTGATGTATGGTTTGTTAGGATAGGACAATATTTGGCTGAGATACATCTATTTGAAATCAGAAATCTGAGGGTGCAAAAAAATCAAAAAGACTGAGAAAATCACCTTTAAAGTTGTCCAAATTAGGTTCTTAACAATGCATATTACAAATCAAAAATTACATTTTGATATGTTTACAGTAGGAATTTTACAAAAAATCTTCATGGAACATGAACTTTACTTAATTTCTTAATGATTTTTGGCATAAAAGAAAAATCTAAAATTTTGACCCATGCAATGTATTTTTGGCTATTGCTACAAATATACCCCAGCGACTTAAGACTGGTTTTGTGGTCCAGGGTCACATATTTGAAATACACCCATAGGTCCTCTCACCGTTTGCGACCACCCTGTGTGCAAACTGCCGCCATCATGGTTAATCGTCTGTCTGTCTGAGTGACAACAATGTGACGTGTTGAGCGTAACCAAACAAGGATAGAATGCTAAAACGGCTTGCCATACTAGTATGGCAAAGAGTATTTAATGCTAAGACGGCTTGCCATAGCGGCAGATACTTTTTCGGTTTTAATTGGCATGCACAATAAGCAGAAATGTCTTGCATTTTAAACGTCTGACGGACCACCCACTAACATTTTCGTCTATTCTCGTCTCGTCAACGAAAACTCACATGTTTTAGTCATCAACGAGCCATTTTTATCTTGTCATCGTCTCATTATCGTCATGAAAAAAAGTGGCGTCAACGAAATGCTTTCGTCATCGTCATCGTTGTCGAAAACAACACTGGTTCTATCATTCTGTCTGTCTGTCTATCATTCTATCATTCTGTCTATCTGTCTATCGTTCTATCATTCTGTCTGTCTGTCTGTCCGTCAGTCTATCTATCTGTCTGTATATCATTCTATCATTCTGTCTGTCAGTCTGTCGTTCTATCATTCTGTCTGTCTGTCGTTCTATCATTCTGTCTGTCTGTCATTCTATCAGTCTGTCTGTCTATCGTTCTATCCTTCTGTCTATCGTTCTATCTGTCTATCGTTCTATCATTCTGTCTGTCGTTCTATCATTCTCTCTGTCTATCGTTCTATCGTGCTATCTATCTGTCTGTCTGTCATTCTGTCTGTCTGTCTGTCTATTATTCTATCATTCTGTCTGTCTGTCTATCGTTCTATCATTCTGTCTGTCTGTCTGTCCGTCAGTCTATCGATCTGTCTGTATATCATTCTATCATTCTGTCTGTCAGTCTGTCGTTCTATCATTCTGTCTGTCTGTCGTTCTATCATTCTGTCTGTCTGTCATTCTATCATTCTGTCTGTCTGTCATTTTATCATTCTGTCTGTCTATCGTTCTATCATTCTATCAGTCTGTCTGTCTATCGTTCTATCCTTCTGTCTATCGTTCTATCTGTCTATCGTTCTATCATTCTGTCTGTCGTTCTATCATTCTCTCTGTCTATCGTTCTATCGTGCTATCTATCTGTCTGTCTGTCTGTCTGTCATTCTGTCTGTCTGTCTGTCTATTATTCTATCATTCTGTCTGTCTGTCTGTCTGTTTGTCAGTCTATCTTTCTGGCTGTCTATCATTCTATCATTCTGTCTGTCGTTCTATTGATCTGTCTGTCCTTCTGTCATTCTATCATTCTGTCTGTCTATCATTTTATTGTTCTATCTATCTGACTGTCTGTCATTCTGTCTGTCTGTCTGTCTATTATTCTATCATTCTGTCTGTCTGTCTGTTCGTCAGTCTATCTTTCTGGCTGTCTATCATTCTGTCTGTCGTTCTATTGATCTGTCTGTCCTTCTGTCTGTCATTCTATCATTCTGTCTGTCTATCATTTTATTGTTCTATCTATCTGACTGTCTGTCATTCTGTCTGTCTATCATTCTGTCTGTCTGTCTGTCTATCATTCTATCATTCTGTCTGTCTGTCTGTCTGTCTGTCTGTCTATCATTCTGTCTGTCTGTCTATCGTTCTATCATTCTGTCTGTCTGTCTGTCTGTCTGTCTGTCTGTCCGTCAGTCTATCTGTCTGTCTATCATTCTATCATTCTGTCTGTCAGTCTGTTGTTCTATTGGTCTGTCTGTCTGTTTGTCGTTCTATCGTTCTGTCTGTCTATCGTTCTATCTATCGTTCTGTCTGTCGTTCTATCGTTCTGTCTGTCGTTCTATCATTCTGTCTGTCATTCTATCATTCTATCTGTCTATCGTTCTATCATTCTATCATTCTTTCTGTCGTTCTATCATTCTGTCTGTCTATCGTTCTGTCTGTCTATCGTTCTATCATTCTGTCTGTCGTTCTATCATTCTCTCTGTCTATCGTTCTATCGTGCTATCTATCTGTCTGTCTGTCATTCTGTCTGTCTGTCTATCATTCTATCATTCTGTCTGTCTGTCTGTCTGTCTGTCTGTTCGTCAGTCTATCTTTCTGGCTGTCTATCATTCTATCATTCTGTCTGTCGTTCTATTGATCTGTCTGTCGTTCTATCATTCTGTCTGTCTGTCTGTCTGTCATTCTATCATTCTGTCTGTCTATCATTTTATTGTTCTATCTATCTGTCTGTCTGTCATTCTGTCTATCGTTCTATCATTCTGTCTGTCTGTCTGTCTGTCTGTCTGTCTGTCTGTCCATCCGTCAGTCTATCTATCTGTCTGTCTATCATTCTATCATTCTGTCTGTCAGTCTGTCGTTCTATTGGTCTGTCTGTCTATCGTTCTATCTATCATTCTGTCTGTCTATCGTTCTATCTATCATTCTGTCTATCGTTCTATCATTCTGTCTGTCTGTCGTTCTATCATTCTGTCTGTCTATCGTTCTATCATTCTGTCTGTCGTTCTATCATTCTCTCTGTCTATTGTGCTATCTATCTGTCTGTCTGTCTGTCATTCTCTCTGTCTGTCTGTCTGTCTATCATTCTATCATTCTGTCTGTCTGTCTGTTCGTTAGTCTATCTTTCTGGCTGTCTATCATTCTATCATTCTGTCTGTCATTCTATTGATCTGTCTGTCCTTCTGTCTGTCTGTCTATCGTTCTATCATTCTGTCTGTCTGTCTGTCATTCTATCATTCTGTCTATCATTTTATTGTTCTATCTATCTGTCTGTCATTCTGTCTGTCTATCATTCTATCTATCTGTCTGTCTGTCATTCTATCATTCTATCTGTCTGTCTGTCTGTCTGTCTGTCTGTCTGTCTGTCTATCCGTCAGTCTATCTATCTGTCTATCATTCTATCTGTCTGTCAATCTGTCTGTCAATCTGACATTTTGTCTCACTAGTTCTTAATTTATGCAAAAACAACAGAATCAAATGGTGAAGTTGTTGGTGGAAAAAGTTTTTATTCTCATTCTCAGTCATAAGACCCCATCATCACTCCTCATACAAGTTCTCTCCTCCTCTCTCGTTTCACCTTTTTTATCGCTCTCTCATGCCTTGGATTGTCTTTATAAATGAGGGAAGGTTGCATTTAGTTTAGCTTGAATATTAAATGAATCTTTGTTTGCTTTTGTTTCACTCATAAATCTTGTATGTTAAAGATTCACAGAGTGCCTCTTTTCTGCTGCAAAGCTACATGAAGTGATTGCAAAGGGCCGCTCGGCTCCACACACACAAACGCACACACTCCTGTCCTCGGCTCTATATAATCATAATGTTAGATAATATGAGAGCATTAGTATCTATCTGCTCTCACCGCAGCTATAATCAACTGTTTGATGTGTCAAACTGGGTGTGCGTGTCAGTGTATGTGTGTGCATGAGCTTGCATGTAGATGCTCGGTTGTGCATTTGAAGTGGAAATATCGACATGTGCAAGTATGTGCATTTGACAAGTGCGTTTATAGTATTTGATGTACCATACTGTGTGATCATGGTGCATTCCTCTTGCACTTGATTATTTGTGGTGATCATTTCTCATACCCCGTTTCTTTTTTATATCAATCAATTTCTCATTTTACACTGTTTTTATCTCCTATTCTTGTTTATTGCTCTTTTAGGTTGCTCTTTTATAGCTTGAGAGAGAAAAAGTAGCATCCAGCATTCTGTGTCAACTAGGGATGTACCGATATCAAAAACAAACCTCACGATACGATAATATCTCGATATGAAGTCCACAATATTATATTTATTGCGATTATATTTTAAAAAAGCACACAAATGAAGACTTGGGAAAAAAAATGAAAATCATACATTTTAAAGTTAAATTATTCTATCTAATGCTCTTTGAGAATTAAAAATTAAGAGCTCCACCCATGTTCCTAACTAAGAAAACTTAAGTCAGAAAAAACGTAAGTACCTGAACTTTAACGGGGACCCTCTTTTTATTTGTGGTATACTGTCTGTCTAATTTACATTCACACTGGTGTTTTAGGAAGCCAACTAAGTTCGAATATAATAATAGAAATAACAATTTTATATTATTGTTATTCTTATGACAGTAAAAACCATATATTGTAAAACAATTGCACTGTAAGATAAATGAAATGTAATATTTCATAGGTATATTATTTTGCTTCACAATACAGTAGGGAAATTACAAATGCTTTTTTCCTAATTTCTACATTTGAAAAAGATTTTGAATTTGGACGGCAGTAACGTTTTAACCACTAGCTTTAAGCAATTCATACTGCACATTTAAGCTTTTATCTTAATGGAAGCGGCAGTAGAGCTTTTATTTTGAAGGAAAGCTCCAGCTCCAGCAGTGAAAACAGACTTACAAAAATGCGTCTCACTACGAATGCTGTAATCATCTGCTATGAAAATAAAGCATAGCTGGTGGCGGTTGTGTTCCCAAACATGCTCTAAACTCACAGCAGATAAAATAAACAAGTTCACTGTGAACTGAGCCGTTCTGAGGAGCGGAAAAACATTGGCTCATGAGCTGATTGCTTGTACAAAGTACGTGCTGCGCTTTGAAACGCACAGCGAAAACAGATTTGATGAAGGGATTAAGCAATATTGTGCTTTTGTTTGACAGAGCCAAAGCATAATGGCTCAAAACACAACTTTAAAGACCTTTTATGTTAGAATAAGAAGTTTAAATATATTTTAAAAACTACACTTTTTGCCCAGAAGACCTGTTGTTTCATGTGTCCACGATGATATCGAGACTATTTTGCTATTGCGATACCACGATATTGATAATTTCGTTAGTATCCCTAATATGTTCCTCCAAAAATAAAATGTAAAGGGGACATTGGATGCCGCATTCAAAAAGCAAAAGTTTCAAATAGTAGCGTAAAAAAACTTCTGCTGCAGCCTTTATCAATATATAGTACAGACCAAAAGTTTGGACACACCTTTGAACCAAAGTTTTCTTTATTTTCATGACTATGAAAATTGTAGATTCACACTGAAGGCATCAAAACTATGAATTAACACGTGGAATTATATACATAACAAAAAAGTGTGAAACAACTGAAAATATGTCATATTCTAGGTTCTTCAAAGTAGCCACCTTTTGCTTTGATTACTGCTTTGCACACTCTTGACATTCTCTTGATGAGCTTCAAGAGGTAGTCACCTGAAATGGTTTTCACTTCACAGGTGTGCCCTGTCAGGTTTAATAAGTGGGATTTCTTGCCTTATAAATGGGGTTGGGACCATCAGTTGTGTTGTGCAGAAGTATGTGTATATATATAATTCCACATGTGTTAATTCATAGTTTTGATGCCTTCAGTGTGAATCTACAATTTTCATAGTCATGAAAATAAAAACTCTTTGAATGAGAAGGTGTGTCCAAACTTTTGGTCTGTACTGTAGAAATTCAGCACAGATACGTCTTATAAAAACACCAAACTCAGTTTACAATCATTAATTGAGTATTGTGAAACCAAGCAAGATGGCTTTATGATATGCCAACATATATTTCGTGACTTATATGGGTGTTTCTTCAACTAGGTGCACTTTTAGCCTTGAGAATTTGAAGAAAAAAAAATTTGTTCAAAAGTCACATAACAGTCTCATAAGTTTAAATAATTTGTCTAGCTTTAAGGTCTGTAAGAGGACAAACTTAGATTACAAGAGAAATAGTTAATATTTTACTTTTTATTTTTGACCTGCAATGAACAAATGTGCATCTCAATACACAGCTGTTATTTAAAAAATAGAATAACTTTGGTTTTTATATTAAGTAGAGCATGGTTCATAAATTGTGGATAATTTTTTTAATGTGTGATAAGAACCTTTTAAATATTTTTTTAAAAATGTGTGTGTGGTGGAAATGACATGGTGGTGGTGGAAATGACAGCGTATTGTGGAAATGAAAAGAAATTAAGGTAAATATAGAAAAGCTTCATCCCTATGCTGGAACATGACTGTTTTTGGATTGAAACATTTGCAGATCATGCAAATCTATTTTCACAATCCATATAAATTGTACTTTGTAACCATAAATGTCATTTCCACCACAGAGGGCAGTGTGGTGGAAATGACTGTGGTGGAAATGACATTTCTGTAGTTTTTTGTGAAAAAATGGAAGACAGCTTCACTGACTGGCTTTGAATTATTACTTAGCATTTTGTGTATGTAAAATACTCTTATTTAACTTAAAATTTTTTGCTTTTTAATAACACCCTTGATGGTACAGTATGTGGTGGAAATGACGTAGAATAAATGTATTCACTGATCAAGCAATATTTACTTTGATTTTTCTTCATTTGTTGTTGATGAAAATTTAAATTCCCTCCATGTCCAACATGTGCTCTGATGTCACTGAACATTTCCATTGAAACCACCTAAAAAATCTTTCACACAAACTTTTTAAAGATACATTACAGTGCTGTGGTGGAAATGACACCAATACTGTGCGACAGCTATATTTTGTATAAAAAGAAATATTGATAGAGGTCTCACATTAAACACTATAATGTATTTTAATTATTTTACTAGTGCTTAATTCAGGTACATTAATAGTTACCAGATAAGTCATATTTTTAAACTCTATTTTCATTGTTGAAGTTTAAAAGTCTGGGTGTGCGACAAGGAGAAAACAGTGATTTTGACACCTATAAGAAGGTTGAAAAGTATGAAAAAATCATAATAGAAAGGTAGTAAAAAATTTTTAGGTTGGTTTTATTGTTAGCTTGACAAATAAAGAGGAATTTGTCCAAAATTGTATGTATTTTTAAAAATATGACCAAAGTACATAAAAGTGCCCATAGTCTAAGAATGACCCATATATGGAGTGCGCCAGCCATACTGTATGTGTATGCGCATCACTTTAGAGTCTGGCCACATTATGTTATTACAAAACTGCAAGAAAACAATACAAACAGCATTTTACATTAAAGAGCATGTCAGTTAGCCAAAGCTTAAAATGTTAATTCAGACTAAAGACTCTTTTGAAATGATTAAATTAAAGGTTCAGTGGGAAACATATATTCAACAATAATGCTCACATTTTTTCATGCACTTACTTTACGACGCAATCCTAAATAATTATTTCAAATTAAAGTTGTTCAAATAAACTAATATTTCCAGCCCATAGACAATTATTTTAAAAACAATATTGATCGTCATAAATGAGTCAAATATACTCCAAGAATAAACAAAATAATTATTGAAAATAAACGTGAATCACTCTGATAATTCCTATGGGAGTAATTTGAGCAGCTTGCTGCTATTTATTGCTGCTATTTATTCATGACAGGCAACGGTGGCAGCACTGACAATCACGTCAGTCAGATAAAGTTATACATTAAAATGAAGGATGACATACATAGTAGGGTGTCAGTAAAAATAAACAGTTTTGCATATTGCCGAAGTCCAACTAAATTAGTTTAGATAGACATTAGTTTAATTTTCTTCAGTAAACTGCCGTCTATTCATTGACAATAATGCAGGCGGAAATTCCTTTACGCAAATAATCGTAGTCGGATGTAATGACACGCGGACTGTGATAAACGTCTATTTTCCAGAAGTTGGTATGATTTTGCAAGATACTTTGGTTAAAATTCCTCAATGGTCATGTAAAATGACAACCTTTTTAGCTGGTCAAAACCAGCTCTGTTCACAGCAACCCGTTGTGGTGCATGTCTCCTTAAATGATAATGAGCTACCGCTAACCCCACCCCTCTCTTCTGTTTTCTGTGTATTTGATGGTGTGTTACCATCAAAAACAAAACTGATCTGCTTCGTCCTCAGTGGCTCTAATGTTGGGAAAAAATTAAAACTCGTATGTTCACTTTTACATTCAACTACAATACTTGCTTATGAAACACTGTTGTCGCTACAGCTGCTCAAGCGAAAAAATAGTGGACGGCGTACAACTGGCTGAGTGTGGAAATATGCTAATACGGGACAGTCCTCGGCAGTTGTGGGCGGGGCCTGAGCAGTGTGACATCACATTTCTCAGAAAGTCAAAACGGCTTAAATCAGACTGTTTAGGTTTTTTAGGGATTTAAAAAAAAAGAAGTGAATGGATTTTTATCATTGTAGGGTGGTTGTGCCCACACACTGAATAAGACACATTTATATGCAAACGTCTTGTAAAAGTGAGTTTTGCATCGATGTCACATTTAAACAAATTAGATAATTGTTGACATTAAGAAAGACCCTAAAAACTAATATTGATTTGAATAATTTAATTACAAATATCTGAAATTTGAGTTTTGATTTTAGACCAGATATAAGCACAGTCACTGACATTTTTGTTCACTGTCAATTTGCTCTCCATTTTGCTATTTCTTTATAAGCGTTTTGCTCCAACTTTCTCTCTTGAGGAGCAAGTGAATGTGCCTTTTGTTTGGATAAATATGAATTTTTCACCCCTGGCTAAAAATGACATATTGAAAGCATTAGTCTGCCGTCAAATCGTAAATACGAGCTCACAAAAACACGGAAAACTTTACTGCACTGATAACTTTGCAACAGCGTAAAGTAAACATTATGATGCTACCATTTTTTTATTGTTCACAGCAATAAAATCCAAAGTGGTTTATTATCAAGGGCAAAAGCAGCAGAGAAAAGTGAAGACTGGCCCTATAATTAGCGATTTTCTCCATGGCCACACTGGGTCTCCACCACAGTGAGTTTAATCAGCCGCTGATAATACGGCTCCTTCGACAGGACCCTCGTCTAATAGACAGGAAACAGACGTCACCCCAAAGAGCAGCCGTAACAGATAAACACTCCTCTTCCACTGCTGTCCCCCGCTGATGGGAGCATTTGAAAGGACTGTTTTATAATGCAGTAAACAAATGTTTTTTTGCTCAGACACACAGCAGTCTCTCACCAACCGTGCATGTACACGATAATTAAATTAGCGATTATGGAATCAAATAAACATGCATGCTCAGTTTACACACACGCTTTGATAATTGCAGTGTTTTATTGTGGACAAATGCAACAGTATCAAAGAAATAAGTGAAGCTGGAATGCAGTGTTTTTTTTGTGCAATGCACCTTTTGTATGATAATCAGCTCTCTGCCCATTTGCATTTAATTCTATTAAAAACACAATTCACCTGAACGAAATGGATAGAGGCTGAGAAATGAGAAAGAGAGATATGAGACACACCAAACTGGGAAACAGTGTTTATGTGGTAATTTTGTTTTTCTGACGGTTGATGCTTTCAAAGCTGTTTTAAAGGATTGTTTCGGCCCCAAAAATAAAAATTGTCATTATTTATTCTTTCTTCCAAACCCATATTATTTCTTTTTGAATTATTTTGCATGCTGCTTTCATGAATGTTCATTCTATTTGGCATATTTTTCTTGTGCTTTCTTCAACACAATGAAAAAAACACAAGCTCCAAAAAAATTGCACCAGGTTTGATATCAGTGCCATGCCATGTAATTAAAATTTTAATATGCTGAAATGTAAATGAGATTTGTCAGCGATTTTCAGCTGAAAGGCAACTGAAATTTAACAGTGCTTGTTTTCATTGTATGGAAAAGAGCTGTGACATTCTGCTAAAAAGTCTGTTTTTTTCTTGGAAGAAAGGAACTCAAGGGTGAGGGTGAGTAAATCATGACAAAATTTTCATTATCATCCCTCCCCTGTCTTTTCCGTAGCATTTCTGCGGTGTGTTCGTCCCATGTGTGCGTCTGACCCTGGCTCGCTCCCGCTGAGACACAAAAAATAGGATGAATGAGAGAATGAAAGAGTTTGAATGATTGAGGCACAGGAATGGGAGATGGAGGGTTTTTCTTTGTGGCGTCCTTGTGCTCTCGCCATGAGGTACCCAAATACCATCAGTTTTTCTCTTTGTGCATTTTGTTCCCTCTCTCACTCTTCTTTTTTTTCTCTCTGTGTCTCTCGGCCTTCCAGGCTCTTTCTTGATTATCTTTCTTCTTAAATACACAGCACAGACCTTTGGCGACCAGTCAGCCGTGAGCTGTGTGTGTGTGTGTGTGTGTTGAGTGTGAGTCGATTAGATTATATTTCTTCACACACACCTCTACAGATTGAGATAACTCCATTTACATGGGTTGCTCTTTAAGCTGGCATATGCCAGTGCATCTGTGCGTGCTACAAGCTCAGTGTTCATATGCACAAACACACAGTCTTTGGTTGTCAGTGTACAAGGTCAAAAGTGTACAATCACTTTGCAGGACTAAGTGACTAAAGACCATCCATTATTTTTACATCACATAGCTAAACATCAAACTGTGTGTGCATGCGCGTTAGATGTTGGCATTATGAGTTATTACATTTATTAAAGAAGTTCACTTCCAGAACAAAATTTACAGATAATTTACTCATCCCCTTGTCATCCAAGATGTTCATGTCTTTCTTTCTTCAGTTGTAAGGAAATTGTTTTTTGAGGAAAACATTTCTGGATTTCTTTACATAAAGTGGCCTTCTATGGTGCCCCTGAGTTTGAACTTACAAAATGCAGCTTAAATGCAGCTTCAAAGGGCTCTAAACGATCCTAACCGAGGAAGAAGGGTCTTATCTAGTGAAATTGTCAATTAAAAATAAATAAATAAATAACCAATCGTTTTGCTAGATAAGACCCTTCTTCCTCGACTGGGATCGTTTAGAGCTCTTTAAAACAGCATTTTGAAAGTTCAAACTCATGGGCACCATAGAATTCCACTATATAGAGAGAAATCCTGAAATGTTTTTCTCAAAAAACATAATTCCTTTACAACTGAAGAAGGAAAGACATGGACATCTTGGATTGTCAATGTTTTTTAGAAATAACCAATCATTTTGCTAGATAAGACCCTTCTTCCTTGGCTGCAAATGCTTAGAGCCCTTTAAAACTGCATTTTGGAAGTTCAAACTCAGGGGCACCATAGAAGTCCACTATATAGAGAGAAATCCTGAAATGCTTTCCTTAAAAAAAATAATTCCTCTTGGATGGGGCACCTTGTTGTTTTCACCCACATTGTGGTTTCTCAAGCGACAACGGTGTACCAGTTTTAATGCCATTGCAAAAGTTCTAACAAAGCATGCTAACTGCTCTGTCATTGGCTGCACAGACGAGCACAGAACACTATTTAGAGTTCCAGCCTCAGGAGAGAAAAGACAGCAGTGGATTTATTAAATGTATTTTACACTGCTGCCGCACAGATCTAATATAAACGTGGTTTCTTTCCCAGATGTTTTTGAAACTCTGTGTTTTTAACATAAACTTGTGTGTATTTGACAGTTTAAGCGCAATAAGACATGAAAGAAAACTTGGTTTAGTCTCACATGCCATGTGACAGTCACTTTCTGTGTGTATGCTTCGAATATGTGTGCTCAGAAAACCTATATCATAAGTTTAAACTGAAACGTTTTTTCAACGCATGATTGTAGTGTGATAGACATAATTAAAACCAATTAGATTTTTTTTTTGTAGAGTATCTGATGTACGAACTGTAAAGGCACAGTCCTATTCTGGAAAAGGGGGTGGGGATCAGCAGCTTATTTGCATTTAAAGAGAAATGCACAAAATACAGCTTCCTTTCTTCTTCCACTCAAAATAGGCATTTTCAAAATGATCTGTGGGGTATTTTGAGCTGAAACTTCAGACACATTCTGGGGACACTTGAGACTGATACTCACATCTTGTAAAAAGGAACATAATAGGTGCCTTTTAAAGCAGTGTCTCCAGCAATGATACAAATGCTTGTGTATAATGTCACTAATTGTGGGCGGAGCCGTATCTCTTTGGACGCCAGGGGACCGTTTGAATTGTAGCATACTTTTGTGTATGCTTTCAGTATAAGTTTTGATGAGAGAGGTGGAATAAAGGAGGGTGGAGATGTGCAACCCCTCCCGTTAAGAGCCATTTCCATCAGGTAGAAGCGGAGGAGAGCTGTTCTTCTGCTTCATTACTCATCTTTTACTCTCTCACTTTCTCTTTCTGCTTCGTTCTCGACATGTTCAGGAAAGTGGATGAGGACAAAACCAAAAAAAAAAAACAGAAAAAAAAACAGGAGGAAAATGAAATATGAGAGTACGAACAAGAAAATTGAAAATCAGATCTTGGGCAATTTAGATGCAATGTGAATGAGAATGTGAATACCACTTTAATACTTGTGTTCTGTCTTCTTTCTCACACCTCATATACTTTTAAAACAAAGATGTATATATGTGTGTGTGTGTGTGTGTGTGTGTGTGTGTGTGTGTGTGTGTGTGTGTGTGTGTGTGTGTGTGTGTACCTGGTATTCATCACATTGTGGGGACCAAATGTCCCCACAAGGATAGGAATACCAGTAGATTTTGACCTTGTGGGGACATTTCTCAGGTCCCCATGAGGAAACAGGCTTAAAAATCATGCACAATGAGTTTTTTTGATGAAGTAAAAGTGTGCACAATCTCCTGTGAGGGCTAGGTTTAGGTGTAGGGTAGGTGTAGGGCAATAGAAAGTACGGTTTGTACAGTATAAAAACCATTACGCCTATGGAATGTCCCCATAAAACATGTAAACCCAACATGTGTGTGTGTGTGTGTGTGTGTGTGTGTGTGTGTGTGTGTGTGTGTGTGTGTATAGACTTGTGTAGTTTGTTTCATTAGGAAGTACAGGTGTTGTTGTGCCTTCATTATCCACAAGAAGACGTGTTTAAGGTCCATGTGATGTGTAAGTGATGTTTCTCCAGTCTAACCGCTGATGCAGGAGGCTGAGCTGCTTTGTGTTGCCTGTAGTCGACAATCAACTCCCTTGCTGGATTGCTGTCCACACACTGGGCCTCGCTTGTTGTTGATGAGCCTCGCAACTGTAGTGTCGTCAGTGAAACTTAATGATATGATTGTTCCTGTGTTTGCCAACGCAGTCGTAGGTCAGCAGGATGCACATCGGTGCTACAAATGGTGGGATGAAAACTTCTGGTCTGGATTTTAGACAGCCTGATGCTTGTTGTATAGGAAGAACAGGACTGTTGTGGTCAGTTCAAGAGAAGACACTGTTAATAAGGATCTAGATAATAGAGGTTTTGAACCCTCAACTGAAATCAATGAATGAAGTTCTGATGCAGGACTCCTTATTTTTCCTTATTCTGATGCTCCAGAGGGAAAAATGATGCTTTAAGAGCCAGGGGGTGAAAACTTTTGAACTAAATGGAGATGTGTACATTTTTCTTATTTTGCCTGAATATCATATTTTATCATTTAGTACTGCCTTTTAGATGCTACAGAAGATGGTTACATGTTTCCCAGAAGACAAAATAAGTTTAATTTACCCTGATCTTCAAATTCAAAAAGTTTAATGCATCATGGTTCCTTCTAGAGCATCAGTGAACGTTTGAACCTTCTGTAATAATTCCATATGAGACCCTCAGTTGTCCTCTGTGTGAAAAGATGGATCTCAAAATCATACAGTCATTGTTGGAAAGGGTTCAAATACACAAAAATGCTGGATAATGAAAGAATTTGTGGGACCCGACGGATATTTCTGAAGAACAGCAGGCAGTTTAACTGTTCAGGACAAACAAGGAACCCATGAACAACTATCACTAAACAAAAAAAATACAGCTGTGGATTATTTAGGTAACAACACAGTATTAAGAATCAAAGGGATGTAAACTTTTGAACAGGGCCATTTTTATAAATTCAGCTATTATTTTCTCTTGTGGACTATATGTAAACATCATATACTGTATAGACACATTAGGTTAGATATCATTTTGATTAATAATCCTCATTTACTCATTCATAATAAATATAATAAAAATAGATTTTGAAGTGTGAAAGTAAATTAACATTAATAACTGCTGTAAGAGTATTGTTCACTGTTAATTCATGATACCCAATGAATTAACTAATATTAACTAATTTAACCTTACTGTAACTTAATTTTATCAGTAATTTTTTGGCTCATTGGCTATTAAAATGCGTGCGCACACACACACACACACACACACACACACACACACACACGTCTGTATGACTGTACTGTTGGTGTGAAGGGCGTTGTGCTTGTGTTCAGGTTGGATAAGGTGTTAAATAATTGATTAGCTCATTTCAGCACTGATATATGAGGTATCTCTCTCTGATGGATGATGGTGGGGCGCAGGACGTAAGAAAGATACTGATGAGAATAGTATGGAGTTTGGTAAATGATTCCATTTTTCAGGGGGAAATAGAGGGGGATGAATCTGTGTGTGTTTGCTGTGAAAAAAGAGCCACCGGGATGCATTAAAATTGTCTTACATCATCACCATTTGCCAGCTTATAGTTGTTGCTGTCAGGATGAAATTCCACAGATGTTTATTTCATTGTGCAATTTTCATAATACAAAATGAGCAGATTGTGAACAAAGGGGAGGATAATATAATCACTGGCATAATTTCCCTGGCTGATGTAGGCGTCAAATTAAAACATATATAGTTGCATTATAATTTGCATAATTTGGTAGAAAGTATCTTCCCATCCCTCCTCAGGTCCTTTGAAGGGCAAACTACTGTCTGTCTCTCTGTCAGTTCTCTTTAAACTCTTACAGTTTGCAGTGAAACTCACACAACTGAGCAGCGTGAGCTAAAGAAAGCTAGTGATGGGATCCCTACTCCAGCAGTGGAAAACGGTGCACTCTTTTAGTTTCTTTTTAGGAAAGTAAACACTAGTAACACACTTCTTTCGTTTTTCTCAATATTTTTTATTTATTTTTTTAAAGGAATAAAGTGTTTGGGGTCAGTGAGATATACACTGCCCTTCAAAAGTTTGAGATCAATAAGATTTGTTTTGTTTTTTAAAGAAGTTTTTGATTGATGTTGCATGATATAAACTCACAGTTGTTTGCGAGAAGAATTGTGTGATATAAACCTTTATAAAGTCAAAATTGCAAGATATAAACTCGCAATTCTGACTTTTTATTTGCTAAGGTAAGTTTGTATCTCAGTTCTGACTTCATTCTCGCAATTATGAGTTTGTCTCGCAATTCTGACTTTTTTTTTCTAGAATTTTGTGATTTAAACCTGCAATTCTTTTTTCTCTCGCAATTGTGACTTTCTAGCAAATTCTGACTTTTTTTCTTGCAATTACGAGTTTGTCTAACAATTCTGACTTTTTTAAAATCAATTTTGTGGTATAAATTCACAATTCTGAGTTTTTTCTTGCAATAACGAGTTTGTCTCGCAATTCTGAATTTTTCTCTTAATTTCTTGATATAAACTCGTAATTTTGAGTTTTTTCCTTGCAATTGCGACTATATCTAGCAATTCTTACTGTTTTATCGCAAATGCGAGTTTGTATCTTGCAATTCTGACTTTTTCTTAGAATTGCTTAATATAAATATTTATAAAGTAAAGATTGTGATATAAACTCACAATTCTGACTTTTTTCTCGCAATGACGAGTTTGTCTCGCAATTCTGAATTTTTCTCATAATTTCTTGATATAAACTCGTCTATCTTTTTTGCGACTATCTAGCAGTTGTTTTTTTATCGCAAATGCGAGTTTGTATTTCGCAGTTCTGACTTTTTTCAAACTTATAAAATCAAAATTGTGAAATACAAACTCTCAATTGTTTTTTTTTCTCGCAATTTTGACTTTTTTTCTCAGAATTGCAAGTTTATATCACTTGAAAAATATATCACTTTTTGTCTCGCAATTGCGACTTTATTGTGAGATATAAACTCACAATTCTGACTTTTTTTCTTGCAAATGCAAGTTTATATCTCACAATTCTGACTTAACTTGCCAGTTGTGTGTTATAAAGTTTAAAAGTCTGACTTTTTTCTCACAATTGCGAGATATAAACTTGTAATTCTAAGAAAGTCAGAAGTTTTACTTTATATCTCTCAATTCTGACTTTATTGCTCAGAATTGTGTGTTTGTCTCCCAATTCTGACTTTATAACTCACAATTGCAAGTTTATATCACGCAATTCTGAGAAAAAAAGTTGCGAGATGTGAGAGAAAAAAGTAAGAATTGTGAGATAAGAAGTGGCAATTAACTTTTTTAATTTATTATTCGGTAAATAAAATTCTTGGATTGTTTTACAAAAAAAATACTTCTTTGTAATAAATTTCCTAGCAATTTCCTGAGTGAAACTGTTTCTACACCATTTTTTTCAAAGATTGATGTTGCAACAGCCAGTGTTATCATGTGAAAAACGTCTGTTCTTTTTGTGTTTTTTTTTTTTTTTTTTTTTTTATGTGTTTCCATTATATTTTAGCTGTTAGCATGTAAAACACTAATACTTGGGACTCTATGGATATAATATGAAATGCAAATATATTCCCTAAAATACATGATGGTTCTGTATTATGCAGGACGGTTGTCAGCTCAAGTGAAGGAGAAAAAGAGAATTAGTTATAGTGTGAAAGTCAATGAGGAAAGTGACATTACTAAGCATGAAAAAGAAAGAGAGGGAAAAAGCGGAGGGAAAGAGAGGTATAATCACGAGGCCTGTATCTGGCGTAGAGTGGGCGTTCGAGTCCGGTCTTTTAGCGGGCGTAGCTGTAATCAGTGCGGTATTGTTGGCAGCGGTCGGCCGGCTCTGCTTGTACCCTGCAGGGGTTTTACGGCTTTAGGCTAGCGCACTGCGTGATCCTGCCGCCGCGCCACGTCAGCCCTGTAAATTAGCCCTTTACGGCTGGAGCCAGCCTCACTTTGAGAACGTACTCGCCGTGGACCCGTTACTCACCTCCTCTATCACACAATGTCTCTATTAACCCTCCCAATCAATGAAAACCTTCAGTGCGCCAGCTGCTCTCAGCCATCCACTCGTGCTCAACCTGGCTAAACTTTAACTTTCTTCCGAAACCGGTATTCACTCCCCCGCTCGCCCTCAACTCTGAAAAGGTCAGCTTTTCATACGTGTTTCACAGTCTAACTTTAATCAGCCCCCTTCCCTTGCCAAAGCTAGGCAGGAAAGAGCTAACGATGGGACCCGCTGAGAGCCATGCTAAGCGGCTAAACGCCTAGTCTGTTGTATTAAACGTAAAACAATAGCTGGCTAACCTCAAAGGTCTTTATAGTGTTTAACAGAAAGTCGGCGAACAAGAGAGTATGATTAACTTGTTCGAGTGGATTGTTAAGAAATTCAGGCATGAAACGATTTGCAACAACAAAGTCTGTTAGCATGTCTGTTATTTTCAGTGAGTGTTGGTGATTTCCTGTGGAATGAGTGACTAGCAATGGCAATGCAGACGATGAAGTTCCCGTGATAGAGTTGAGCATGTTTGTTTAACAACTTTGTTTTTATTAAAATTTTGCCTTTTTTTTTTTTTTAAATGCCTAATTGTCCATTCAAAATATTAATTTCACTAAGAAAGGAGCTTGAAAAGAACCTTGGACATTTGCAATACTTTCTCAATTATTTATTTTATTGTGTTATTTTGTTTTATTTTTTACTAGTGATTTTTATACACTAAATTGCCCTTTTACCATTGAAAAAACCTTTTATTTTTTAAATTTTATTCTTTAAATGATTTTTAAAAAACAAAATTTAACCTATCATTAAAAGATTACAAAGAAAGCAACTTTGAAAACACTTTTGAACATTTACAACAATTTGACATTTGTATTTTATTTATATATTATTATTATTATTTATATTTTAACAGTGATTTGTAAACACTAAATTGGCCTTTTACCATTAAAAGACCAAGAAAGCAACCTTAAAAATATTTTATTTTCCAATTGTTTTTAAACGTTAAACCATTGAAAGACCACAAAGAAAGAATCATTGAAAGTTATTTTATTTTCAATTATTTAAAAAAAAAAAAACATTTAACCTTTAACATTAAAAGGTCACAAATAAAGCAACTTTGATTTTTTTTTGAACATTTATGACAATTTGACACTTTTTTTTCAATGAATATTTTATTTTATTTTCAGTTATTTTTAAAAAACAAAAATTAACCTTTTAACATTAAAAGGTCACAAATTAAGCAACTTTGAAAATAATATTAAACATTTGACAATTTTTTTTCAATCAACATTTTATTTTATTTTCAGTGATTTTTAGAAACTAAAATTTAACCTTTTAACATTAAAAGTTTACAAATAAAGCAACTTTGAAAATAATTTTGACAACACATTTATGACAATTTGACAAATATTTTAATTTTAATTTATTATATTATTTTTTTAGCATTTTTTTAAACAATTTTACCATAAAAAGACCACAAAGAAAGCAACTTTGAAAGTATTTTTTAAACACTTTTTGACCAATTTGACCAACATTATTTTATTTATTTATTTAATTTTATTTTTAGCAACGATTTTTAAACGCAAATTTTTGTCTAATTAATGACAATTTGACATTTCTTTTCAATCAACATTATTTTATCACAAAATATCACAAAAAGCTACTTTGAAAATAATTTTTAACATTTGACAATTTGTCAAATATTATGTCAAACATTTTTATTTTTTACCAATGATTTTTAAACACTAAACTGGTCTTTTACAACTTTGAAAATAACTTTTTTTTATTTGAAATATTTTATTTATTTATTTATTTATTTTACCAATGATTTGTAAACACTGAAATGCAATAAAATGCTTTTTAGCATTGAAAGACCATTTTATTTTAAGTTATTTTAAGTTCTCAACTAGACTATGGAGGAAATATAACGTGGCACCACTGTTGGCTCAGGTTACTTTAAAGTTCCTACAGGCGGTCCGCAGGAAACCGAAAAATGGCTCTAGAGGAAAATTTAGTTCTCGAGGGATCGCTTTGGTGACCAGTTCCTATTACAGAGCTCCTATTACTGCCCGGTGCGAAAGCCCCCCATACACTACACAGTACAGTCATTCTGTCCAGGTATTAAAGACCTCCTTGACACAGACTCGTCAACCTCCAGTGATTTAATGCTGTCGGTGTTAGTGAGTTAGAGATGTAGCTCAGAGGGTACCCAGTGACTTAATTTGCTTATGTCTTTCTGTTGCATCAGGGTAATTATCCCTATGGAGAGTGTTTAATGCACAGGCTAATGGTCAGTGAACCGCAATGCAGACCTCCGAGGCCCACTGGATTTAGACCATTAACTGGACTAAATGTTCTGTTGTGTGGATTTTGTAAACTTAACTGACATCTGCATTATGCTGTGAGCAATATTTGTCCTCTTGCAGAAAGCAGTTTCACTTTTGTGCTTGCCAGGCAAAAAATGGTATACATGGAAGCTACTGAAAGTGGGATACTGTATATACAGTACAAGATATGTTTACACAGACATTTTATTGCGCATGAAATAGAATTGTGGGAATTGTTGGTTTTCATGCACAGCTGATAGAAAACGAGATGCATGTTGACGTGAGAATAGTAAGGTTTAAGAAAGACCGATTAGAGCATTTTTAAAGAGTTTATTAAGTCAAATTTCCCTTTTAATAATTTTGAAACAAAACACCAGGATATGCAAATACTGTCAGCACTGATTGGTGCGGAGAGACAGAACATCTGCTGCATATTCACACTTTAAACGGCATGCTTCTATTTAGCAGCAGATGTTGAAATCTTGACTGGGAAAACACAATTTACCACAAAATGAGTGATGAATTTGGCTTCCTTTTACTGTCTCATTGTGATCCTAAACCAATTACTGAGAGAGCGACGTCCTTGATTTTACAGATGTTAAACTGAATTAGTTTTCTTTAATGTTTACAACTAAGTAAGCGCAGTTGAGAAGTTAACATCGTTTATAAAAGAATTTATATGATTGTATTTATCATTTTTATTTACTTTTAATTCTGTTTTGCTTATTATGAAATATAGCAAATTTAAATAACTGTTATCTTTTTAAAATATATTTTAAAATGTAATTTTCTGCTGTTTTCCTCAGTCTCACATGATCCTCCAGAAATCATTAAAAGTATGCTGATTTAGTGCTTAAGAAACACTTATTATCAGTGTTGAAAACAGTTGTGTTGCAGAAAGTTCAAAAGAACCGCTATTTTTTTTAATCAAATGTTTTTACCATCACCACTTTTGATCAATTTATTGCATCCTTATTGAATAGAAGTATTCATTTCTTTAAATAAAAACCCTTAGATAAAGGACAAAGACAGACATAATCTCATAGTTGTACCTGAGATCCTAGCTTATATACTGCTATGTAATTTTAACATTTTTAGAAAAGCGCTGAAAATAATTGTCTTCTCTCTGTAGAGGATGTAATTTATGCTGATTTGCTTCTGAACTCTTGATGATAAGGATAGAATTGAATATGATAGAAAAAAGACTGAAGATGATGGAGGAATCCCTGTGATCCTAAACATTTCTAGTTAATTTGTCTCCTCAGAGAGGCTCTGGGAAGACTTGAGATGGGTTAATGAGCTGATAAGGGGCTTGTGATCATTTAGAAATATGATAATAGTAATTATAGAGCTTAAGAACATGTTGAACAGAGTGTGTAGTTAAACTGTGTGTGCACAGTGATCTTCAGTAGAATTTGTTGTAGTTTATTTTAGTGTTTGTTGTTCAAGTCACAATGTGAATTTTACTCCACATCTCACTCTGAATCTCTCTTTGAATGAAAAGTTCACTCAAAAATGAAAACTTACCCTCAGGCCATCCAAGATGTAGATGAGTTTATTTCTTCATAGGAACAGTTTTGGAGAATTTTAGCACATCACATCACTTGCTCACCAGTGGATCCTCTGCAGTGAATGGGTGCTGTCAGAATATAAGTCCAAACAGCTGATAAAAAACATCACAGTAATTTACAAGTAATCCACACAACTCTAGTCCATTAGTTAATGTCTAGTGATTTAAAAAGTAAGAAACAAATCCAGCATTAAGACTATTTAAAATACATTTGCTTCAGGCCAAAATAGATGCCTGTAATCCAAAAATAAGGTAAAAAATCACAACAACATCCACTAGCGTGTTTGTTTCGAACTGTTTTTTGTTTTTTAAATGGTGTCTGATCTGTGCATATTTCTCTCCTGATTTAGGTGAGATGACTTTTTTTATGGGAGAAAGCAATAATAATGGATTATGGATATCTTCAGTTTTTTACTTCACAAGATGTTAATTGATGGACTGGTGTAGTATGGATTAGTATGATATCATTCTGACAGTACCCGTCCCTTTCACTGCAGAGGATCCACTGGTGAGCGAGTGATGTAATGCTATATTTTTCCAAATATAATAATAAAACAAACTCATCATGAGACGTGCTCCAAAGTCCCGATCTGAATCAAATGATTCGCGATATGTGCTCTGAAGTACTGATCTGAATCAAATTATTCGCTATATTCGCTCTGAAGTCCCGATCTAAATCAAATGATTTGCGATATGCACTCCTAAATCCCAATTTCACGATACACGCTCTGATGTCCTAATTTGACTCAAATGATTTGCAAATCCACACTAAAGTCCCAATCTGAATCAAATGATTCGAGATATGCGCTCTGAAGTCCCAATTTGAATCAAATGATTCACGATGCGCGCTCTGATGTCCTAATCTGAATCAAATGATTTGCAAATCCACACTAAAGTCCCAATCTGAATCAAATGATTAACGAAATGCGCTCTGAAGTCCCAGTTTGAATCAAATGATTCACGATACGTGCTCTGATGTCCTAATCTGAATCAAATGATTCGCAAATCCACACTAAAGTCCCGGTCTGAATCAAATGATTCACAATCTGTCCCCTGAAGTCTCGATCTGAATCAAATGATTCACGATACGTGCTCTGATGTCCTAATCTGAATCAAATGATT
The DNA here is from genome assembly GCF_049309525.1 of Garra rufa. NCBI lineage: Eukaryota > Metazoa > Chordata > Actinopteri > Cypriniformes > Cyprinidae > Garra > Garra rufa. Next base: position 10,555,112 of record NC_133362.1, on the reverse strand, counting down.
CGCAAATCCACACCAAAGTCCCGATCTGAATCAAATGATTTGTGATCTGCGCTCTGAAGTCCCGATCTGAATCAAATGATTTGTGATCTGCGCTCTGAAGTCCCAATCTGAATCAAATGATTCGCGATATGCGCTCTGAAGTCCCAGTTTGAATCAAATGATTTGCAAACCCACTCTGAAGTCCCGATCTAATGATTTGCAATATGCACTCCGAAGAATCAAATGTATCATACTCTGATGTCCTAATCTGAATCAAATGATTCGCAAATCCACACTAAAGTCCCAATCTGAATCAAATGATTAATGAAATGCGCTCTGAAGTCTCAGTTTGAATCAAATGATTCACGATACGTGCTCTGATGTCCTAATCTGAATCAAATGATTTGCAAATCCACACTAAAGTCCCAATCTGAATCAAATGATTAACGAAATGCGCTCTGAAGTCCCAGTTTGAATCAAATGATTCACGATACGTGCTCTGATGTCCTAATCTGAATCAAATGATTCGCAAATCCACACTAAAGTCCCGGTCTGAATCAAATGATTCACAATCTGTGCCCTGAAGTCTCGATCTGAATCAAATGATTCACGATAAGTGCTCTGATGTCTTAATCTGAATCAAATGATTCGCAAATCCACACCAAAGTCCCGATCTGAATCAAATGATTTGTGATCTGCGCTCTGAAGTCCCAATCTGAATCAAATGATTCGTGATATGCTCTCCGAAGTCCCGATCTGAATCAAATGATTTGCAAACCCACTCTGAAGTCCCGATCTAATGATTTGCAATATGCACTCCGAAGTCCCAATTTGAATCAAATGTATCATACTCTGATGTCCTAATCTGAATCAAATGATTCGCAAATCTGCACCAAAGTCCCGATCTGAATCAAATGATTCACGATATGCACTCCCAAGTCCCAATTTGAATCAAATGTATCACACTCTGATGTCCTAATCTAAATCAAATGATTTGCAAATCCACGCTAAAGTCCCGATCTGAATCAAATGATTCACAATCTGTGCCCTGAAGTCTCGATCTGAATCAAATGATTTGCGATATGCGCTCCGAAGTCCCGGTCTGAATTAAATGATTTGTGAATCAGCAAAGCCCATATTCATCAGGATGGCCTTGGTGGTGATCCTTGGATTCTTTTTTACCTCTTTCACTATTCTCCTGGCCAGCACAGGTGTCCCTTTTGGCTTCCGACCATGTCCTCTGACATTTTTCAGTGTGGAACGTCTTCTATTTTTTAATAATACTTATTGTATTATACTTACACTGTAGCCACTGGAACTTCAAAACATTTAGATATGGTCTTATAGCCCTTTCCTGACTTGTGAGCAGCCACAATGCACAGCCGCAGGTCCTCAGTGAGCTCATTTGTCTTAGCCATGACTGTCTACAAACTAACAGCAGTGAGCTTCTATTTTTCACCTTGTTGAGTTGAGTTGAGAAAACAGCTGTTCCCAATGAATCAGGGTAATTAGAATGCTTTACAACAGCTTAGACTATTTGGAATGGTATAGAACTTTGAATTTTCCCATAGACTGTGACAAGTTGCAAAGGGTATGAATAATTTTGGACATGCCACTTTTTGTTCAAATGTAAATAAAAGCTGAGAAATATTTTTTTCGACATCGTCTTATTATCTTTTGGGATAAGCCTGTGTCATTTCCAGTAAGAAAAAACAACAAAAAAAAACTTGCTGGTTGAATAAAAGTAACTTTAAGTCAGAATTTGCCAGGGGTATGAATAATTTTGGGCTTGACTGTAAATGATTCACGAACCCGCTCTGAATCAAATGATTCTTGATAAGTGCTCCGAAGTCCCGAACTGAAGTGAATAATTCCCCAACCCGCACCAAAGTAGCGATCTGAATCAAATGATTCACGATTTGTGCTCAGAAGTTCTTATCAGGATCAAAAGATTTGCAAACCACCATTTTTAGATTGGGACTTCAGAGCACTGATCGCAAAATCATTTAGTTAGTGAAAAGATTCATGAACCTGCTCTGAAGGTCCGATCTGAATCAAAAGATTCATGAACCTGCTCTGAAGTTCAGATCTAAATCAAATGATTCGCGATACGCTCTCCGAAGTCCCGATCTGAATCAAATCAAATTATTTGCGATGCACAAAGTTCCGATCTTAGTCCTTCATCTGGGCATATTTCTCTCCTGATTTAGGCGAGATGGCTTTTTCATGGTAGAAAGCAATATTATGGATTATGGTCATCTTCATGATGTATTTATTTTTTGAAAACATGCAGTTTTTACTTCGCAAGATGAATCAGTGTAGTGTAGATTAGTGTCATGTCATTGTGACGGCACCCATTCACTGCAGTGGATCCATTGGTGAGCAAGTGATGTAATGCTAAATTTGTCCAAATCTGTTCTAATGAAGAAACACAACTCATCTACATCTTGGATTGCCTGAGGCTGAGTACATTTTCAGCAAATTTTCATTTTAGTGGGAAGTATTACTTTAAATGTATACATTTGGCAGATGATTTTATCCAAAGTGTCTTTCAATACATTTGATTCATGCATTCTCTCTAAATCAAACCTATGACCTTGGTGCTGCTAGTATCATGCATTACTGTTTGAGTTACAGGAATGGTTCAAGTTTTACTTCACTTCTCATACTGAATCTCACTTCAGCTATCACTATAGATCTCTCTTTTTCCTGTGGTGTTTTTGTGTAAACTGATTTTTCATGTGCCACAATGTATATAAGAGGCAGAAAGCTAATAATAAGTAGCCTCTTTCTCTCCTCCCATTTCCCTCTTTCTGTCTTCCTGGTTTGGGAATAATCTTCTCTAACATACTGCAGTTGAAAGAGGCTGGGGAGTCCCTGCTGTATTTGAGGTTTTTAATACTATTAGATATGCCTCTCTCTCCCACTCATGCATTCTTTTTCTTCCTTCATTCTTCTTATTTTATATTCTTGTTAGGTTTTTCCTAACCTCAAATGTTATATTTGAAAACAAAATTCTTTCTTAGATCAACATGTTTTTGCTGCTAAATATTCTGATGTTTTATCATCAGCATCCTGTATGCTTAAAAAAAATCAGACACAATATTTACTCCGAAAATACTAGTAAATTTCAAAATTAGTTACAAAGAAACAGCAATGAACATAGTATATGTAATATATGTGATACAGTTTACATAAATGTGATTGCAGTTATTAAACTGAACAATAAAATAACTGTTCCAGTTTCCTCAGCTGACCTAAAGCGGTTAGTTTTAAGGTGCATGAACTTTAGCGTGAGGAGCTGAGGGTAGCTGAGCAGTAAGAGTGTGAGAGGACGTTATCAGGTCGAGGCAAGACAGCAAGTTAGAATTCACTGTCCACATCTATCTTCATTCCTTCTTATGATTCCTCTTTTTTTTTTCTAATCCTCTTTTCTCTCTCTCTTTTATCTTTGTCCTTTATACCTCTCATGCTTTCTTTCTCTCCAATAGTTTATCTGAATCTTTTCTAATCCTTTCTTTTCAAAGGATGGATATCTCCTGTTTTATTGAAAGAGATAAAGAGTGAGTGCTTGCTGAAGTACAACTTCTTTCTCTCAGGGAGGATCTGGTTTACTGTTTTGGAATAGGAAGTGTCGATTTTTCCAATTCTTTTGCACTCACTTTCTGTGGCCTAGGGATTCTGGGAGTAATGCAGCGACATTCAGCTTTATGTAAATGCCATATATAAATAAATAAATGTAAATAGAATACTGTATATTAGCATGAATGATGCTGCTGGCTGTTTAAACGTCAGCTACGAGTCTATAAAGTTGCCTTTCCTGTTCCATATAATGTAGACTTGCTTTTGTCTAGTTTTTTAGGCAAGAATGTACTTGTTTAGACTTCAGATATGCATTTTGTTAATAAAGATGGTATAATAAAGATCTATTTAAAAATTTACTTCAACAAGACCTTCTGAATCAAAAGATCGCAAACCTGTTCCAAAGTCTCAATCTGAATTAAATGATTCCTGATCTTTGCTCCGAAGTTCTGTTTAGAATCAAAAAATTTGCGAACCATCACTTCAGATCAGGACTTCAAAGAGCTGATCACGAGTCATTCAATTTGCAAAATGATTCTCAAACTGCCCAAGTTCTGATCAGAATCAAAAGATTTACGAATCTGCTCCAAAGTTCAGATCTAAATCAAATGATTAGCCATGCGCAGTCTGAAATCCTGATCTGAGTCATATGATACGTGAAGTTCTGATCTAAATCGAATGACCCACTCTGAAGTCCTGATCTGTAAAGATATATTAACCCGCTTCGAAGTTCCAATCTGAATAAAGTGTTTTGCAATCTGTGCTCCGAAGTTACAATCTAAATCAAATGTTTTGCGAACCCTCTGTTCCAATCTAATATCAGTTCGGGACTTCGAAGCGTTGATCATGAATCACAAAACATTCAGTTCACAAATGATGAATGAATTCGAAATGATTTGCAAACCCGATCCGAAGTTCCAATCTGAATCAAAGGATTCACAAACCCACACCTAAGAAATGATTCATGAACACGCTCTGAAGTTCCGATCTGAATCAAAAGATTCACAAACTCACTCCTAAGAAATGAATCATGAACCCGCTCTGAAGTTACAATCTGAATCAAAGGATTCACAAACCCACTCCTAGGAAATGGTCCATGAACCCACTCTGAATTTCCAATCTGAATCAAAGGATTTACAAACTCACTCCTAAGAAATGATTCATGAACCCACTCTGAATTTCCAATCTGAATCAAAGGATTTACAAACTCACTCCTAAGAAATGATTCATGAACCCGCTCTGAAGTTCCAATCTGAATCAAAGGATTTACAAACTCACTCCTAAGAAATGATTCATGAACCCACTCTGAATTTCCAATCTGAATCAAAGGATTTACAAACTCACTCCTAAGGAATGATTCATGAACCCGCTCTGAAGTTCCAATCTGAATCAAAGGATTCACAAACTCTCTGAATCAAGTGATTTGCGATCCGCGATCTAAACTAAAACCTGAACCCTCTGAAGTTCTAAATTGAAGTTGTAAATCTCGCGAATTGAAAGCACTTCGAAGCGCTGAACGCGAATCGTTCAATTTGTGAAATGATTTGCGAACCCGATCCTAATCAAAAGATTCACAAACTCGCTTAGAAGTTCCTAGCTGAATCAAGTGATTCACTATCCGCGCTCTAAAGTTCCGATCTAAATCAAAAGATTTGCGAACCCTCTAATGTTTTGATTCAAATCTCGCATATTGAATGATTCGCGATCCGTGCTCCGTAGTCCCGATGATTTGCCAACGATAATTTCAGATTGGGACTTCGAAGCGCGGATCATTCAATTCGCGAACCCAATCCAAACTTCCAATCTGAATCAAAAGATTCCCAAACCCGCTCTTAAATTTCGATCTAAATAAAATGATTTGCGAATCCGCTCAGAAAATCCTGATCTGTTAAGTAATTTGCGATACACGGTTTGAAGTCCCGATCTGAATCAAATGATCCGCGATCCGATTGGAGCGCTTTGAAAAAGTGAATAATTTTGCAACGCAGTAGTTTAACTTTCATTACAAGATGTTAAAATTTGAAAATGAAATTTCTTCTAATCAGGTTTTTTTGGTAGTGAATCACTTGAACTGAATGATTGAAGTCACGAGTTTGAATCAATCAGAGCGGTTCCAGCTTAAATGACTCACTCAGTCTCAGAACACTCAGAACACTCGTCTGTTCCTCCGCTTTTCGTGTCTTCAGCCATGTTTGCATGACTCTGTCAGAACTAGCTCACTAGTTTTACGAAATTAACTGGAATAAGCGAAAAAAGTATGATGTTTACAAATAATAGATACATATTTCAATTAGCATCCAACACAAATCTACAAACGTATTGAATTGAGGTAACCGCTTTACTGCTAGCTAGTGAAAACACTCCATTAGAATGATGAACTGCACCTCAAAATACATGTTAGATGGAAACATTGTGCATTATTATTGACTTTGTAGCTTAATTCGCTATATTTGAAATAGTTTGACCACTGCATATCTGTTTTGGCGTAAAAGTGATCTGTTTTCACCTGTTTTATTAGCATTTACACCTATAGACCCTGTCCCAGAAGATATTGAATGTATGAATACTAGCTTAAAACTTAGGGAGCGTCTAAAAATGCTCCTCCAGCATTTCAGTCTGTGTGTGTTCTCTCTGATGCTGACTGACTGCATCATGTCTCAGTGACAGCAGGGGTCTGATCATCTCAGACGTGTGTCACTTACTGGCAGATAGAGACAAGAGCTGCCACTCATCATCTGAAATATGCTTAACCGTAGCATTAAATAGTGCTCATTATGCAACTTCTGCATTTCTCTCTCATGTGATGTATCATTACTGTCTCTGTGTGTGTAGAACACTCCAGTGGGAACGTCCGTGTTCATGGTGAACGCGACAGACCCGGATCAGGGCGTGGGCGGCAGTGTGCTCTTCTCCTTCCAGCCTCCCTCTTTGTTCTTCTCCATTGACGGGGCCAGAGGAATCGTTACTGTGACGCGAACGCTGGACTATGAGACGACAACCACCTATCAGCTCACTGTTAATGCCACGGTTAGAAAACACACACTGTAGAGCTCTACGCTGTGAAATTATTGAGTGGAACTCTGTCAATTTCAAAGCCAAATGAAACGTGTACTTGTTTATCTCTGGAACAGGACCAGGATAAAAGGCGTCCACTGTCGAGTCTGTCTAATTTGGCCATTACCATCACTGATGTTCAAGACATGGACCCCATCTTCACCAACCTCCCCTACAGCACCAATATAATGGAGGACGCACCACCAGTCAGTGCACATGCATACATTTGCTCTTGCTTTGTACTTACTTCAGCAGTGTTTAGATGGGTGGATCTCACAAAATGTCACACAAGACAAAAAAATAAATAAATTATACACTACCAATCAATCAAAAGTTTTTGAACAGTAAGATTTTTATTTTTAAAGAAGTCTCTTCTGTTCACCAAGCCTGATCCTAAATACAACAAAAGCAGTAATATAGTGGAACATTTTTACGAATAAAAATGTTCTGTTTTTATATATTTAAAATTTTATATTTTAAAATGTATTCCTGTGATCAAAGCTAAATTTTCAGCATCATTACTCCAGTCTTCAGTGTCACATGATCCTTCAGAAATCATTCTAATATGCTTATTGGCTGTTCAAGAAACATTTATTATTATTATTAACATTTAAAACAGTTGAGTAAATTTTTTTTAGGATTCTTTGAGTAGAAAGGTCAAAAGATCAGTATTTATCTTAAATAGTCTTAGAAAGAAATTATTACTTTTATTTTGTAGAGATGCTTTAAATTGATCAAAAGCGAACATTTATAATGTTACAAAAGATTTCTATTTCAGATAAATGCTGTTCTTCTGAACTTTCTATTTGGGAAATAAACCTGAAAAAATTCTACTCTGCTGTTTTCAACATCATAATAATAATAATAATAATAATAATAAACAAGTGTTTTTTTAAACAGCAAGTCAGAATATTATAATGATTTCTAAAGGATCATGTGACTGGAGTAATGATGCAAAAAATTCAGCTTTGAAATCACAGGAATAAATTACATTTTAAAATATAATTAAATAAAAAACAATTACTTTAAATAGTAAAAATATTTCAAAATTGTATTGTTAGCTGTACTTTGGATTAAATAAATGCAGGCTTGGAGGGCAGAAAAGACGTCTTTAAAAAAAAACTTTTGACTGGTAGTGTATATTTAATTAATATTTGCAATTAATATATTTATATTATATTTTCTAATTAATTTAATTTTATTATTTTACAGATTTATTTATTGCATATTGTGACATTACTTTTCATGACAATTAAGGAAAGGTGCCTCTTTATTTCTCTAAGATCTTTAATGTCTTTAATGTAAATTTCATTATTTCTAATTGCAATTAGGCAATTAAAAAAATATTATTTATTAAGCTATTTTATTTTTAATGCATTTTACATTTTTATTTATATATTCAGAATGAATGTTTTATTTTGATTTGATTTTGTTACATTTGTTTATTTAAATATATACACTTACAATTTTTTTTTCCCCATTATAGCATTATTTTCATGACAATTAAGGAAAGGTCCCTCTCAAATTCTCTAATAACTTTAATGTGTTTGTAATTTCCATTATTCTCAAATTCAAACACGGACATGTCCTGGACATTTTTTCGTGAATTTCATCCAAATGCATTGGCACCAAACCTTGGGAGCTTCCTAGGTATACTGCATATTTGGGCCTCTTAAGCATGTTAGAAAGGATGTAATTTTACTAGGTTTTGAATTGCAGCCAGATCATTTTTAGATAAAAACCATAAAATATATGTGTGAGTAAAAAAAGTAAAAGTAAAGTGAAGATTTGTATAAACAGAAAACGTTCCAGGGAATGAGAGAGAGAGAGAGAGTTTGGCTGATAAAGAGTGATATAATGTGTGTGTTGAGTAATTAGACAATAATTATGAGAGAAGCAGCCATTACACCTGTGAACTCTCGCTGGAATATTCCTATAATTACAGTGATAGATTTATACTGTGACCTGCTCAGCGTGAGAGCCCATGAAAGGTCATTCAGCCTGAGATTCACTACTGGCCGTTTAGTCCTTTGTTGGTTTACTGTGTCAAACACACCGCCACAGGCCCTGAGGATATGTGTTAGGTGTGTGTGTGTGTGTGTGTTTGTTTCTGTCTGTGTAAAATTGAAAGTGGAAGTAGCTACATCAAAGCTGCCTTTACAACAGACCATAGACAAAAAATAATTTATTTACAATGGAGAATATTAAATTGCTGTATCGTTTTTTTAAACTGTACAACAGTTTAAGTACAGAAGTTATGTTTTAGACACCAAATTGCCAAAATAAACTAAAGCAGAATTAGCTATATGTAATCAAAATTTAAGTTTTACATTTCACATAAAAGATATCTACATATAAAAAGAATAATAGTTGAATTTATAAAAATGACCCAGTTAAAAAGTTTCTTAATACTGTGTCGTTACCTGAATGATCCATAGCTGTTTTTTTTGTTTAGTGATTTTTGTTAATGAGTACCTTGTTTGTCGTGAACAGTTAAACTGCTTGCTGTTCTTCAGAAAAATCCTTCAGGTCCCACAGTTTCTTTGGTTTTTCAGCATTTTTGTGCATTTGAACCCTTTCCAACAATGATTGTATGATTTTGAGATCCATCTTTTCACACTGTGGACAACTGAGGGACTCATATGCAACTATTACAGAAGGTTCAAACACTCACTGATGCTCCAGAAGGAAACACAATTTATTAAACTTTTTGAATTAGAAGATCAGGGTAAATTTATTTTATTTGTCTTCTGGGAAACATGCAAGTGTCTTCTGTAGCTTCTGAAGGGTAGTACTAAATGAAAAATAAATATGAGAAAAATTTACACATCTTCATTCTGTTCAAAAGTTCTGTGCATCGTTTCTCCTTCTGAAGCATCAGTGAGCGTTTGAACCTTCTGTAATAGTTGCATTTGAGTCCCTCAGTTGTCCTCAGTGTGAAAAGATGGATCTCAAAATCATACAGCCATTGTTGGAAAGGGTCCAAATACACAGAAATGCAGAAAAACCAAAGAATTTGTGGGACCTAAAGGATTTTTCTGAACAGACTCATGAACAACTATCACTAAACACAAAAAAAAACAGTTGTGTGTCAATCAGGTAACAACACAGTATGTGAAATATCTTATTCAGGTCAATGCATTTTGCATGATCCCTTTTATTTTGGCAAAATAATTAACGTTTTGCAGATTCTGCAAGGTGTATGTAAACTTTTGACTTCAGCTTTATGTAAAATATTAGTATTGTACATATTTAATACACAGTAATGGTTAAACGTTTGGAATAATTGATTTTTTGAATTTCTCATATACTCCAAAGCTGCATTTATTTGATCAAAAATACAGTAAAACTGTAATTTTGTAAGATTTTAAATAACGTTTTTTATATATATATATATATATTACAAAATGCTCTGTCTTTTTACCTGTTTCTCTTTCTTTCATGCCCTATATTTTCTCTCTCTGTCCTTTTATCTCTGTCTCTGGTGTCTATTTGCATGCATATTAACTCGTGAGCATGTCAGAAGTGAAGTGTGGTGACACGGATCTATCAGTCGTCTCAGGAAGGTCATGAAAAAGAAGACAGTGATGACTTCAGACCAGTTGTCCTGTCTAAACTTGGCGGTCAGCATCAAGCTCCAAATGGACACGATTGATTTTGGCGTTTCATTTCTTATTTCCTAAAGTTGCGGAAACGCTATTAAAAAAAGACAAGAGGCTTTTGTGATGAGAATTAGACAGTCTAAACACGTACGCCCTCAATAAGGGCACACGTCACACTAGCATGTTCGTATAAAACGATGTTGACACGTACACTTAGCCACACGCAGAGAGCTTAAAGCTTATCTTCCTTCACACTCACACTCATGCACGCGTGTACCGAGTGTGTGTCGACTCAGTCGACGGGCCTCAGGCTAAGTGACTGAGTGGGTGTGGATAGTTCTCAAGGCTACTGACATTTACACGCAAACAGATATCAAACACGCAGAGCTGGCATGGGTCATCTGTCAAAACACAACTCTTAACCCCCGCTTCATCTCAGGTGAATCGCTCTCGCTCAGACACCTGGAGAGAGAGAAATCCCTTAGCTTTCCTGCTCATCTTTTAAGGGCAGCCGTGGCCTAATGGTTAGAGATTCGGACTTGTAACCCAAAGGTTGCAGGTTCGAGTCTCAGGTCCGGCAGGGATTGTAGGTGGGGGGAGTGAATGTACAGCACTCTCTCCACCCTCAATACCACGACTGAGGTGAGTCCCTTGAGCAAGGCACCGATCCCCCAACTGCTCCCCGGGCGCCGCAGCAATGGCTGCCCACTGCTCCGGGTGTGTGTTCACGGTGTGTGTGTGTTCACTACTGTGTGTGTGCACTTGGATGGGTTAAATGCAGAGCACAAATTCCTTGTATGGGTCACCATACTTGGCCTCACTCACCCCCTTTCCTTTCCTTTCCTTCCTTTAAAGGGGACGTTGGATGCAAAATTCACTTTTACATGGTGTTTGCATATAAATGTGTCTTAGCAGTGTGTGGACACAACCACCCTACAATGATAAAAATCCATTCACTTCTTTTTTTTATCCCTAAAAAACCTAAACGGTCTCAATTATCAAGCTGTTTTGATTTTCTGAGCAGTATGATGTCATAGTGCTCAGGCCCCGCCCACGGCCGCTGACAGACTGTCTTGTTTTAGCATATTTACGCAATTTTGTTTTGTAGTTGGATGTAAAAGTGAACATAAGAGACTTAATTTTCTTAAGGACACAGTGGATTAGTTTTGTTTGTGATGTTGACGTGCCACTGAATACACAAAAAACAGAAGAGAGGGGTGGGGTGAGCAGTAGCTCATTATCATTTAAAGACATATGCACCGAAACAAGTTGCTGTAAACAGATCTGTTTTTGACTAGGCAAAAGGGGTCTTGTTTTACATGACCATTTAGTAATTTTAACTAAAGTATGTTGCATATTTATATAAAGAATCAAACAAACTTGTTGAAAATGGGCATCTGATGTCCCCTTTAAAGCAATGGCTCACCTAAAATTCTCAATTCTGTCATTATTTACTCACCCTTACATTGTCCCAATCCAGTATGATCTATGATATTTATTTTTTCTCCACCTTATGCACCATAGTTCATAGTGACCATGTCTGTCAAGGTCACATCTAGCATATGTACACATCCAAAAATGTTCTTGCATGTTTTCCATATTTTTCATATGGTGATACGAAGGTTTTAATAGTAAATAATAGTAGTTTTTTAAAATACAACAATGTGATTGTGACAGAATTGCAACTTTATTTCTCATAACTGTGTGAATCTCTCAATTGCGGCTTTTTGCAGTAGTTTCTTGTAATTGTGACTTTATATATGTGACCCTGCAATGGTCAAAATTATGTAAAGATAATTATGTAAGATATTTTGTAAATTTCCTACCACATATACACACATATATATATATATATATATATATATATATATATATATATATATATATATATATATATATATACAGGGGTTGGACAAAAAAACTGAAAACACCTGGTTTTAGACCACAGTTAGTATGGTGTTGGGCCTCCTTTTTTTGGCCAATAGAGCATTTCGTCTTTGGAATTGTCATATACAAGTCCTGCACAGTTGCCAAAGGCATTTTGAGCCATTCTCCTCTTGCAGATCAGGGGTCAGGTCACTACATGATACTGGTGTAGGAAAATGTTATCTGACTCGCTCCTCCAAAACACCCCAAAGTGGCACAATAATATTCAGATCTGGTGACTATGCATGCCATGGGAGATGTCCAACTTCACTTTTCTTGTTCATCAGACCACTCTGTCACCTGTCTTGCTGTGTGTACTGGTGCATTATCATCCTGATACATGGTACCACCTTCAGAGTACAATGTCTGAACCATTGGGTGCACATAGTCAACGTTCACACCTGTTCTTACTGGTGGAATGTGCAGTCAGTGAAGATTGGCCACCAGGCTGCAAAAATATAGCCATGAAACCTCCAACATTATATTGGCCAGTGTTTCAGTTTCATTGTCCCAACCCCACAGAGTGGTCTTATG
>NC_133362.1:10522256-10541935 GCF_049309525.1 Garra rufa | reverse complement strand
ACAAAATTTTACAAATTGATTTACAAAATCAAATATATATATAACATTTTAAAATACATTTAAATATAAAACAGCTATTTTAAATTGTACTAATATTCCACATCATAAGTGCGTTTACTGTATTTTTGATTAAATAAATGCAGCTTAAACTTAATTTGAAAAGCTGAAAAAAGATTTTCATTGATGTATAGTTTGTTAGGATAGGACAATATTTGGCCAATATACAACTATTTTAAAATTTGGAATCTAAAGTAGCAAAATAGAAATAAAAAAATTTTTACAAAATGAAGTTCTTAGCAATGCATATTACTAATTAAATTTTTTTAATATTTAATATTAAAACTTCAATTTTTAATTAGTAATTGGTAATATTAGTAATTGTCCTAAATTGTAACAAACTATACATCAATGAAAATCTTTTTTCAGCTTTTCAAATTTTTAAGTCACAATTTCCTATTTTAAACTGAACACTTAAATTCAAAAGTTTAGGGTAAGGTCTCTATATATGTTCAAAAAAATGATTGAATGGTAATATATCTCACAATTCTTTTATTATAATTAATTATACATCTCAGTTTTTAGATATTTTTTACTTAAAAATATAACTCGTAAACAAACATTTGCTTCTGTAACTACAGTGGTGGCCAAAATAATTAGAACACTAGTATTTTCACCAGCTAAAACTGATTTTAAGTCAGTTATATCTATCTTTTGCTGTAGTGTGTCAGTAGGAAATATCAGTTTACATTTCCAAATATTCCAAATAATCCAGTGAGATTTTTGTTTGCCCAAGAAGTCTGACAACGGCCAGTGCTCCACACAGATCATCATCCAGTCTGTCTGAAATGACATGAAGAAACGCAACAAACTGAGACAGACTAAATCCAGAAGAACTGTGGCAACGTCTCCAAGATGCTCAAGAAACCTGCAAAGATACCTGAAAAACTATGCGCAAGTGCACCTAGGGCAAAAGCTGCTTTAAATGCAAAGGATGGTCACACCAAATGTTGATTTAATTTAGTTAATAGAACTTAAGTGATAAATAAAATCTATTTATGACATTAATTTTTGGCAGCATGCTCATTTTACAGTATTTTTACACAAGTGCCTAAAACTTTTAACAGTACTGCAGCTTTGCAGGGAGGTTTCATGAAGCATCTTGAAGACGTTGCCACAGTTCTTCTAGATTTAGTCTCAGTTTGTTTGTCTTTGTTTGTCTGTTTCTTCATGTCATTCCAGACAGATTGGATGATGTTGAGGTCAGATCTCCGTGTGGAAACTCCTTGTGCAAACAAAAATCTCACTGGATTATTACAATTAATAGCAAAATTAATGTTTGGAAATCTAAACCTGTATTTTCTACTGACACAATAAAGATATAAATAACTGACTTAAAACCATTTTTATCTGCTTAAAATACTAGTGTTCTAATAATTTTGGCCACCACAATGGATATAGACACAGCCAATTTTGGATGTCGCATGGAGTGGTGTAGTCACGTCATCTACCAGCAGGGGCTTACTGTCCAGCCCAACCCATCAAACTTTGACCCTCTGGCACAAACGCAGCTCTGCGGTTCATGCTCAAACGGTAGAAAACCGAATCCACCTGCCAAATGGACCAAAGTTTGACACCAGCTAAAACGGAGAGAAAAACAATGTTTTGCAGGAAAAGTGGGGAGTTTTTGCACCGCTGTTTGGCGTTTTCTTTTGTCAGGGTGACATTTAAAGGCTTTTTAGGGGCAAACACAATTTGGCTGTCAAGCGCTTGATCTGAAATGGTGCAAGAGAAGAGACGCGGATGGAGGAGTGGACAAGAAGGTGCAGGCAAGAATGTTTAAGGATGAGAGGACAGGAAAGAGAAGGAGAAAGACGTGTGCTTGATTGAACATTCCACTTGTGCAGACGGCAAGAGAATGGCTCGCAAATTACTTCAGCCACACTTCATCCCCTGTTCAGCCGCTTTTGTCATCCATTTCTCCCTCGCTCCTCCTCACGTTCTTGCGCTAAACGTGCTGTAATTGATTGTGTGCTGTAATAGCAGTGGAGTGTTGGCAGAAATGAAGCATAAACAGCTCTCAGACACTATTAGCTGGATCAATGGCAGACGCTCTCTCACTTTTCTCTTTAAGCATCCGCCGGTTTCTCATTCAGGATCAAAGAGTCTTCAAATTCGGAATATTTCTCTGTTTGTTGTTTTTTCATGTCTCATTTGATGCATTTGTTTTTGAAGCTGATGTCCCTGTAACATCCCTCACCAGGTCCTTTCTTCAACAGATGCACACAAAAGCATTTGAACACTTAAAATGTGTGGTTGTCATTGCATTAGACAAAAAAAAAAAAAGCACACTTTTCAAAGCATTTTAAAAACAGACTATGAAGGCTAAAGACTAAGTATTTATGATCTTGTATGCATAATTTTCAATTGTTTCTTTCTTTATCTGTTATTAAATGTTTGCCTGTCTGTGTGCGTTTGTAGGGTTATGAAGTCCGTAAGATCACAGCGATTGATCAAGACTTAGGTCGACCTCGTGGAATCGGATACACGATCATATCAGGTCAGTCATTTCCATCATGATTATTGTGTCGGTGGTGTTTTATTGTATAAGACATTTCATTTATTTACACTGAAATGTATTGAGATATTATATGATTTATGAATGTATGTTTTCCTTTAAGACTTTATAAACAAATAGAAACAAGTTCACAGGGTAGAATGACATGATATTAAATCATAGTAATATTCTAATATATATTTTATATTTTAAAATGCTTTAGGTTTTCTTTTTACATTTGACATGTTTTCTTTTAAGACTTTATAAACACATAGAAACAAGTTCACAGGGTAGAATGACATGATATTCAATCATAGTAATATTCTAATATTTTAAAATGCTTTAGGTTTTGTTTTTTACATTGTTTTATTTAATTTTTAAGTGTTTTAGGCTGTGCTTACAAATGTTTTAAAGGGTAGAATTATGTAATTTTATTGATTAATAATAATAATAATAATAATAATAATGGCAATGGTTTTTACACTTCAAAATATTATTTTTTTTTAGCACTGGGCAACAATTAATCGTGATTAATCACATCCAAATTTTTTGTTTATATAATATATGTGTGTGTAGCCTGTATATTTATTATGTATATATTAAGACACACACATACATTATATATTTTGAAAATATTTACGTGTTTACATGTTTTCATGAAGGGTAGAATTCATTTTAGATGATGATGATGATGATAATAATAATAATAATCTTTCTTTTAATATACTTCAAAATATAGTTTTCTTTAGTGCTGGGAAACGATTAATTGTGATTAATCATGTCAAACATAAAAGTTTTTGTTTATATAATGTGTGTGTGTGTGTGTGTACTGTATAATTAAAAATAAATATAAGACACACATACAGTATATATATATTTTTAATATTTACATTTACATTATTTATATAATATTTAATTTAATTTAACATTGTTCTTAAATATATACATGCATGTGTGTGTATTTATATATACATAATCAATATACACATACTATTTCCTTGAATGATAACCATAAATGAGCATAAACATTTAGATTTGCACGAATCTGAATATAAAGGGAACTCAGAGCACATTTGTTGTGCATGTTTAAAGCGAATTGCAGAGAATGTAAAGCCTAACAGACTCAATGCAGCGGAAAGAGACATATATGAAAATGTGCATTTAATGACATTTCTAATACCCACTTCAAAATCACTTATTTGACAGTATGTGAATTGAATTTAAAATATGCTGTGATCATGGTTATCTCAAAATATTCCAAATATAGCTAATACTGATGTCATATGTGTTTTGATATAGTGATTTGAGTGTTGAGCATAGTCTGATATTTCTTGCTCCAGTCTAAAGGACAGTGGCCTATATGCGTCACATTAGTGCTGCTGCGGTGTAAGTCTCTTAGGATGTGGGATAATGTGTGTGTGTGACTGAAAGCTTTTGTCGGTTTAGTCCATACATGAGCTTAACACAGCGGGACAAACCTTCCAACAGTGCAACAAACACACACACACACACACACACACACACACACACACACACACACACACACACACACACACACACACACACACACTCACTGTAGCTATGTGCTTGTGTGTGCACGGCCTCCCCCGTAGATCACTTTCATTGCTATCAGCATGAGACAGACGGAGCAAAGGGAGGAACAGAATGGAGGGCGAGAGACAGAGAAGAGTCAGAGAGAGAGAGAGAGAGAGAGAGAGAGAGAGAGAGAGAGAGTTACACCATGTGTTTCTGTGATATATTTCAGATGTACATTGAGAACCTTCAGAGGCTCAATATTGTGTAAGTATATGTTGAATGGGTTTTGTAGGCTGTATGACAATGAGTGTCTGAATGGCACTGCATTATATCAAACCACTCAGAGGGAGAGAAAGATTGTATTTGAATACAGTAAAGGTGGGCTGCTTTAAATATATATATTTTAGAATAATGTTAAGAAATCAAGTATTTGATTTAAAATTAGATTTTTTTAAATCATGTGTTCACATTTTAAATTAATTGGAATAAATTCTAAATCATACTGTATGTAAATGTTGAAAATGATTTTCTGAAATGTTTTCTGATCAAGTTAAAGGACAAGGACAAAACATATATTTTTTAACAAATGTAGTTAGTTTTATATAATTTTATATTTATGTTAATTGTTTTAAATTATTATTTTTTAATTAATTAGTTTATTTTTATTTATGTATTTAATAATACATTATTTAGTATAACTAATATGGTCTTGGTTGGCTTTTGGGATATTAACAATATTTAGAGCCTGAATATTATAAATAATATATAAATATATTATAAATAATTTTATTCTGTAATGTCATTTGTGCATAGTATTTACTTAGAAATGACCAAATAAAAATGTCTTGAATAGTTCTGGTAGTCTTCCAAGCATATGAATGGTTATCGGCTAATGGCAATGATCACAAAATAGCCTCTTAAAGTAACTGTTGAGTGAAGAGGCTTGAGGACATTATTTTTGGAGAATCGATACATCAGCAGTGTAGCCCTCCAAATCACACACAAAATTACATATTATTCGGTTTTTAGAGGAAAGCTGGAAAGTGGACGGATGAATATTCTGAAGAAATCTTATAGCTCCGCCGTTAAATTGTGGAGCATTAATGCAAAGATTTCATATGGAAAGAGGATTGTGTCAATTTCCTCTGAGCGGTTCAAGTCTAATGGTCTAATCAATAGGACAGGGATCCGTGATGTAGGTTAAACATTCCCGCTGGCTAGCGGAGCACTGCTATTTCCTGGACCTGATTCCATACCCCGTAATCATAAGAGCTATTGCACGGGCCCTGACCCCAGATCAGTGGAATATCCCTAGTTATCATTCATAATGGTAATTGCTCTATTAGAATTCATATTGCATGCTTTCTCAAAGCCGTTGTGTGTGAATCTAAAGGGGACAATCAAAGAAGCAGAGGGGAAAAACGGGTGGAAGTAGACGAAAAGGCGTCGCTCTCTTCAGGAGACTCAGGTTGAGTTCAAGATCATATGAGATGGTTTGATGAGTGCAGTTTCCTTTCTGTGTTAACAGTAAGGTTGCAGTTCATTCAGAATTAAATAACAAATGCCTTTTAAATTCCAGCACAGTTCTTGAAGTATTAAATGAACTTAAATTCAAATAAGCAGATGGATGGATATATAGATGGATAGAGATATAGAATAATGGAGGATGGACGGACAGACAGACGGAACGATAGATGGTTAGATGGATGGATGGATGGATGGATGGATGGAGGACAGACAGACAAATAGACAGAACAATAGAACATGGATGGAGGACGGATGGATAGATAGAACAGTTAATATAGATAGAATAGATAGAATGTAGATAGAATGATGGAACAATAAAACGATGGAGGACAGATAGATAGAACAGTAGAACGATGGATGGATCTTAGATGGTTGGAGGATGGATGGACAGAAGGAAGGATAGATGAGTAGACACAAATAAATAAATAGATAGAATGATGGATAGATAAAATGATGGATGGATGGATGGAGGACAGATGGACAGATAGACAAGAATGATAGATAGACAGATGAATGGATGGATGCATAGAGAACCAACAGACAGAACGATGGATGGAGGACAGACGACAGATAGAATGATGGATGGAGGACAGACTGACGGATGGATGTATATAACACTGGATGTTACAATAGATAAGAATGACTGATAGAATGATAGAAACAATAGATGGATTGTTGGAGGACAGACGGACAGTTAGATAGAACAGTAGAACGATGGATGTTAGATGTTTGGAGGATGGATGGACAGAAGGAAGGATAGATAAATGGAGACAGATAGAACGATAGATAGAGGACAGACAAATAAATAGACATAGAATGATGGATATATAGTTAGATAAAATGATAGAAAAAAGGATGGATGGAGGACAGACGGACAGATAGATAGATAGATAGATAGATAGATAGATAGATAGATAGATAGATAGATAGATAGATAGATAGATAGATAGATAGATAGATAGATATATAGAACAATGGATTGATAGAAGGATGGATGGATGTTAGATGATGGATAGAGTATGGACAGATAGGCGGATGGATGGAAGACAGACACATAGATAAATAGACAGAATGATGGATATACAGACAGCCTTTACATGCAGAATCTCATTACTGCATATTCACTGTTAAATACATCAGCATATTATGAATGAACATCTCAGGAAGGAGTAATGACATGTGACATCTGAACTGTAGAGAGTGTGAAGCAGAGACAGACAGGCTGACACATGATTGTGTATTTGTTGTGTGTGTGTGTGTGTGTGTGTGTGTGTGTGTGTGTGTGTGTGTGTGTGTGTGTGTGTGTGTGCGGCTTTAGGCTTCTCTCTGAGCATTAATGTTGGCTTTGCACACCTATATGTGCATGTGTGTATGTGTGTTATGTCATTGCAGCTGTCCTTTGAGGGTGTGTGTGTTTCTGCAGGGACTCGTCCCATTAGTTGAGTAATTAAGATAAATGAGTTTTTAATTGCAGGGTGATGTGTGTTAATGATCTAGAGAGTAGAGATCACGCTGTCCTATAGTCTCTCTCTCTTTCTTTCGCTCATTTTCTCCCAGAGGTGTGATGACAGTGCTGTTGATGATATTATTTACTGCCAAATTACTGCGCTCTTCCTCAGGCCTCAAACTTTCTCTCTAATCCTGCAACTTGACCTGAAATGTGATTATGTTCTTCTGAATTCACAACAGCACCTGAATATGAAACTAAAGAACAGGTAAACTAGTCAAGCGCCACATTTATTTTTTTTTTCATTTAGAAGATGGTGTTATTCAGCTGCGTCCATGATGCAAAGTCACTGTGGTAAAATTACTGCCTTGAGTAGCTTATAAAACAGCACCAAAAATAATATGATAAATGCTGAGCAGTTTTCTAAAGGAAAATATGAGTGGTTCTTGACTGTTGCCAGGGTGTTGCTATGCAGTCAGATAATTTGTGATGACATTTTTGAATGTTTTTGTGTTGACATTTTTTCCTTAAGAAATGGCAAGAATGCTTGACCGTTACTGTGGTTTCGATTGGTTTTAAAACATTTCTAGCTAATAGAGTCTTTGTGGGCTATTGCCTGGGTGTTGCTATGCAGTTCCTAAGTTATTCTGTGAGGTTTTAAAACATTTCTAGTTACTAGGGTGTTTGTGGGTGGTTGCCAGGGTGTTGATATGCAGTTGCTAAGTTATTCTGTGTGGTTTTAAAACATTTCTTGTTACGTAGGTGTTTGTAGGTGGTTGCCTGGGTGTTGCTATGCAACACCTAAGCTTTTTTTGGGTTGTTTTAAAACATGTCTAGTTACTAGGGTGTCTGTGAGTCATTGTCAAGGTGTTGCTATGCAGTTGCTAAGTTATTCTGTGTTTTTTTTAAACATTTTTAGTTACTAGGGTGTTTGTGGGCTATTGCCTGGGTGTTGAGATGCAGTTGCTAAGTCATTCTGTGTGCTTTTAAAACATTTTTAGTTTCTAGGGTGTTTATGGGTGATTGCCATTGTTGTTTTGCAGTTAAATGAAGTTACTGTGGGTGGTTTTAAAACATTACTAGTTACTAGGGTGTTTGTGGGTGGTTGCCAGGGTGTTGATATGCAGTTGCTAAGTTATTCTGTGTGGTTTTAAAACATTTCTTGTTACGTAGGTGTTTGTAGGTGGTTGCCTGGGTGTTGCTATGCAACACCTAAGCTTTTTTTGGGTTGTTTTAAAACATGTCTAGTTACTAGGGTGTCTGTGAGTCATTGTCAAGGTGTTGCTATGCAGTTGCTAAGTTATTCTGTGTTTTTTTTAAACATTTTTAGTTACTAGGGTGTTTGTGGGCTATTGCCTGGGTGTTGAGATGCAGTTGCTAAGTCATTCTGTGTGCTTTTAAAACATTTTTAGTTTCTAGGGTGTTTATGGGTGATTGCCATTGTTGTTTTGCAGTTAAATGAAGTTACTGTGGGTGGTTTTAAAACATTACTAGTTAATAGGGTTTTGTGGATTGTTGTCAGGATGTTGCTATGCTGTTGCCAAGTTATTTTGAGTAGTTTTAAGAACATTGATGGGTGGTTGTCAAGGTGTTGCTATGCAGCTGCCAGGTTATTCTGAGTAGTTTTAAAAACATCCCTAGTTACGAGGGTTTTTGTAAGTTCCTGCCAGGGTGTTGCTATGCACTTGCCAAGTTATTCTGAGTAGTTTTGAAAACATTGCTAGTTGTTTGTGTGGTTGCCAAGGTGTTGCTATGGAGTTGCCAAATTAAAAAAACATTTCTAGTTATTGGTGTGTTTGAGTGTTGCTAAGGTGTTGCTATGCTGAATAGATTTATGGTTGCGTCACTAACATAGGATTGCATGTGTGTGTGATTAAATGAGATTTCAGAGCCGGAGCTCTCAGTTTTCTAAATCAGAAGAATTGATGCTGAAGTTTCAAGTGTGTGTATGTTTGAACTCCAGCACAACTCCAGGACAAGTTGGTACAACTGTGACTACTGAAGCGAGAGGGTGTGTGTGTGTGAGACAGAGGGACTTGTGAAGGTCTTCAGCGTGCTCTCATGCCTGTAGAATCCATTATAAAGTGCCCTGGGAGAACGCTGTCCTGAGCTTTAGCCCAGCAGGGTTCATGAACCACAGCGCTCACAGATATGGCTAACAGCCCCTGCAGCTACGGTGGCTTTAAAGGGCCAAAGTTAAAGCCTCATTAAATCACCCCGCTTTTTCAGAAGCAGATGTGAGCTGCTTTGGATTCAGAGCTCCCAAAAGGTACCGATCTACATAGCCCCGCTATTCCTGTGACACTCAAACTAAATGTTACCATGGAAACCTCATGGAAAGTCCGGCTTTATGGTTACCAGTTCTCATTGATTTACACTTTTCTTATGCAGGGAACTGGACTCTCACCAACGCTGAGATTCCACCTGGAGAGATTCTGTTGATGTGTGCAGATCCCCATTTAGGAGCATCTCATAAACTTCAATAAACACACACACACACACACTGGACTACTGTGCTGTACTTAGTGGAAACTGGACAGCTTGCAGACCCATCTTGTCATTTTCGCCAAGTTGATTAAGCAAGATGAGATATTTAGACACTAAAACATCTAGATATTCATTGTTTCCACATATATGTAAAGTATATGTGGCTAGAGCATGCATGCACATGATCGGTCAGGACTTGCATGTCTACTGACTGTCAGAACTTGCAAGTTAACAAATTTTATTAAGTGTGGTGTAATTGACGGCGGGCTATTGAATTATTAGAATATAATGCACACCTGAGGTAGAGAGAGAGAGAGAGACAGACATTTAAAGGGATAGTTCACCCAAAAATTAAAATGTTGTCATTAGTTGCTCATCCTATCATTCCAAACCCATAAGACCTTCGTTCATCTTCAAAACACAAATTAAGATGTTTTTGATTAAATCTGAAAGCTTTCTGATTCTGCATAGACAGCAACACAACTTACACGTTCAAGGCCCAGAAAGGTAGTCATTGTTAAAGGGATCATATGATGCGATTTCCTGTTTTCCTTTGTCTTTGGAGTGTTACAAGCCGTTCCTGCCTATATAAGATCTGTAAAGTTGCGAAGAATAAAGTGTCAAACCCAAAGAGATATTCTTTATAAAAGTTAAAAAATAAATACGACCTCACGTCATATCAATCTGGTTTACACACTGTCTCCAAACTTTCGTCCATCATTAAAAATTTTTGGATCAGATTCATTTTGACAAATACAAAAAAACACACACATACAAAAATTTCTGACTCAGTGTGCAAAGACTTGGCCATTAGTATTTTCATAAAAAAAGGGTTTTAAGTCAGTTTTTCCATCTTTTGCTGTAGTGTGTCAGTAAATCAGGAAATACCAGCGATCACACAGATCTGATCTCACCATCATCCAATCCATCTGACACCCTTGGAAAAAAAAAAGGAGACAGACTAAATTCAGAAGAACTGTGGCAACGTCTCCAAGACGTGGTGAAACCTATCTGAAATGCTACAGTACTGTGAAAAGTTTTAGGCACTTGTGTCAAAATGCTGTAAAGTGAGAATGTTTTAAAAAATAATAGATTTCATTTGTCAGTGAGCTTCTATTAACTAAATCACCATTTGGTGTGAGAACCTTTTGCATCTAAAACACCTTTTGACCTATGTAAACTTGCATAGTTGTTCAGATACCTTTGTAGGAAGGTTTCTTCATTTGTGTTTTTTTTTTTTTTTTTTTAGATGTTGCCACAGTTCTTCTAGCTTTAGTCTGTCTCAGTTTGTTCTGTTTCTTCATGTCATTCCAGACAGACTGGATGATGATGAGATCAGATCTCTGTGTGGAACACTGACTGTTGTCAGACTCCATGTGCAAACAAAAATCTCACTGGATTATTACAATTAATGGCAAAAGGAATGTTTGTAAATGTAAACTGATATTCCCTACTGAAACACTACAGCAGAAGATAGAAATAACTTATGACTAATGACTTAAAACCATTTTTAAGGTTAATGACAGAGCCAATTTCTTTATAAATTATTTAAACTGTTATTAATTTGTTTAACTGGACATGTAGCAGGTTGTTTTATGTTATTTACAATGTAAATAAGTTATTTTCATCTACTGAATGCAAAATGTCCACAGCTTGCCGATACCAGCCTGAAGCATTTTAGTAGTAGTCCCTAAAGGCCTGTTTACACCAAGAAAAATAACTACAAAGATAACTATATAAGTGTCACATCAACACAATAATGCTTTATTTATTATAAGACCATGCTGCAGTTCTTTGTCTGTCACTTTAAATGTGCAAGTCTTTTAATGCAAGATGGATTCTGATTTAGCTGTTTTTATAGTTATTTGGATGTTTCAATAGTTAATTATCTAAAAAAAATGTATCGTTATAGTTGTGGTGGACTCTGGCATTTTTGACAGCGAACCTAAAGGCATAGCGATATGTTTGAATCCACATTTGCCCTCTTCTTATTTTGTTTTGGATACACAGCTTGTTCCCTTTGTGAAATCATGTTGCATAGCATCACATCTTTTTAGCGGTTTCTGTCCGCTTGTTAGGTGTGCATCAGGGTTCACACTTACTCAAATGAACCGCACTAAAAGAGCAATCACACCAGAGTTTGTTTTAATTGAACCAAACATGACAAGTGTGAACACACCCTTACATTTCGAATGATGTTTAAAACTACTTAGCATTTTTTCTTATAGTTATTGTTCTTGGTGTGAACAAGCCTTAACACATCTGGTCGGCTACATACAATGTACACATGATATATCCATCAAATTAAAGATGTTTATCACTGGAACAATAACACTCTCTTCTGCTATCCAATTATACACTTATTCCTGTGATAATCTCTGTCTCTCACACACACACATGCACTAAAAGCTTTCTAAAATACACTCACTCACTGTCTGTGTAGAGTACTTAAAAAGCCATTACCTGTTCGCACACAAATCTGCTCACAACAGCATGACCTGTGAAATCCTCCTGCAAACCCGTGATATGTGATGAAGACATAAAGATCAGCTTACGTTCTATTATTTTGCCATCTAAGGCTGATCTTTAATAGGATCTTATCATGACACAGTTTCCTCTCAGATGAATGGTTTATTGTTGTCAATTGAAGTTCGTAGTACTAACACAGCACAGTGAGATTTTCACAACAGAACTGACCTCCACAAGCATTAGTTCAGTGTGTACAAAGTTGCACATTCTAAGCATTAAAATCCAGTTTTATATATGTGACCATGGACCACAAAACCAGTCTTAAAGAGATGGTTCGGAGTAGATTTGACTTCATTGCTATGCACTCCGAAGCCCATGTAAATACCCCATCCAAAGTTTTTTTTTTTTACCTTAGTCAAACATTGAGGGAGATATCAGAGTTTTGCCGTACATGGTCGACGTCTAGGGCTGCAACTAACGATTATTTTAATAATCGATTAATCTGTCGATTATTTTTTCGATTAATCGATGAATCGGATTTAAAAAAACAAAAACAAGAAAGGGATTAATTTACAACCCTTCATTCAAAAACAGAACTAAAATCTTTAGAAAGTGCACGAACATGTTGCTCCTTGAACTGTTAATAATAATAATAAAATAAAATAAAAATGGACTAACAGAAAAAACATACACATGTATGCTTTACATCTGCCAAATATATAGACTTTTTTTTTTTTATAAATAAACTAACTAAATAAACTATAAAAATACTATCCGTCAAGACAGCGGCTTCCTGTGGTGTACATGATGCATTTCCCATCAAGAAGCCTCTCAAATTAAATTCCTCAGTGCGCATTAAAAAAGTCAAGTGACTTTGCACGCTGGAACGGGATAACTTGACTAACTTTCTGCTGCATTCGTTCTGCCATGGCGGTGTTTAGTGTCCTGCCATCAGCAGCGACCAGCTGGAAGAGTTCAGCATTCAAATGCACGCAAAACTGGCCTCAAAGCCCCAGCGAAAGTAATTACCATGAATGTGTCAGGGCAAAAATTAAGAAAATATTCGAATTACTAATTAATAAACTAGTATTTTCTGATTCAGTGTTGCAAAGATTAAGTTGACGATCCTGCCATCTGCTCATTAATGCCTAATGCATCTTTATGAATGCGTCTCCATGTCCTGCAAAGCGCGCTTCTCTCCGCACAAACTTTGGATTTATATTGATTGAATGATTAAACTAATATTGTGATATGTTTTAAGTTTTTTATATCAATGGATTTTAATTTAAATCGCGATGACTTGAGCAGGCTATTGATCGGTCTGCCGCTGTTTGGTCATAACTTTAAAAAACAAAGACTTGAATTTAACAAACAAAAAGTGTTCCAAATATATCTCTAAATTAACTTTATAAACTAAAGAAACGAAAATAAATGTAATCACTTTGCTATTAAAAACAGCAGCTGTGTAATGAGGAAGAGAAAGAGAAAAAAAGACAGTCGGACTGGAAATTCTGTCGGCCAAAAATTGATGAGCTGTTGGACATTTTTACAAGGAATGTTTGTTTAATAGCCTATATAATATTCTTAGGCTACTTTCTTAATTAAAAATATTGTTTATTTGATTTATTTTAGCGTGTTTAGGCTGCTTGTTCGCTGACTGAAGTGTATATATAAAAAACAACGTGCCACCGTCACAGCCCTATTCAAAACTGAGACGATTTCACCTCAGCAGAGCTCCTCTTTCTCCTTACGGTTGTGGTATGTTTTCGACACATTATACAGACAGACAGTGTTACAAAAACTATAGAAGTAGTTTTCTCCATCTCCACTATCCAACGACCGTACAGCAGCTGTTTTGCGATCGCACATTGGCTGCTGTGAAAGTAGGTAGAATGTAGAAACGGTGCTTTATGCTCAAATGTTCCAGTTTTGCGCATAAGTTAAATTCGCATTTTTTGATGGAAACACAGCTTATGAGGCGCCGAACTCTGCTGGCATCAGTGCAGGAGAGAGACCGAATGTGTCCACTCCGCTCTGCGTTCAATTTTTTTTTATTTTTTTTTAATATATATATATATATATATATATATATATATATATATATATATATATATATATATAATAACCAAATGTCTCTGCGTCGCGCGACACAACGAATCGATTATGAAATTCGTTGCCAACTCTTTTAGTAATCGATTTTTATCGATTTTATCGATTCGTTGTTGCAGCCCTATCGACGTCACTTCCCTGGTTTGGGAAAAGCACGTAAAAGTCCACCTACTACGTTGACATGCACACAGACGTAGTAGGAGGACTTTTACGTGCTTTTCCCAAACTAGGTAAGTGACGTCGACGTGTCGCCATTTGTAGTTTTTGAGACTAGTAGGGATCGGGTAAAAGTTGTTTTTAAAACACTCATGGTGGACTTACAAATTTTCCGATGCAGCGTTTTGTGAGTACATACCCTATTTACACTACTGTACAAGTTTGGTAAGATTATGTGCACGTTTAGTGGTGCAATTTACGAGATACATCACATGTACCATGTACGGCAGTAGCAAGCCATTCGAAAAACACTGAAATCTCCCTCAATGTTTGACTAAGGTAAAAAAAAAAACTTCGGATGGGGTATTTACATGGGCTTCGGAGTGCAATGAAGTCCAATGAAGATATGCCAAAAATCATTAGGATTTCAAGTTCAAGTTCCATGAAGATATTTTGTAAATTTCCTACCGTAGATATATAATCATTCTAATATTCTGATTTGCTGCTGTGCTCAAGAAATATTATTATTATTGTTGAAAACAGCCGAGTATAATTTTTTTCAGGTTTTTTTGATGAATAGAAAGTTCAGAATAGCATTTATCAGGAATAAAAATCTTTTGTAACATTATAAATATCTTGATCATCACTTTTGATCAATTTAAAGCATCCTTGCTAAATAAAAGTATTCATTTCTATCATTTCTTCCCAAGCTTTTCAGTAGTATAGTGTATAATGTTACAAAAGCTTTTAATTTCAGATACATGCTAATCTTTGGATCTTTGCTATTTTTTTAAAGAATCCTGTAAAAAATTATGTGTCTAAATGTGTATATTACTTAATGTAATGATGCTACTACTAATGGTGAATTTATTATTAAAACATTATTTTTAAGGAATATTTACCAGAAAAAAAAATACGTAGCACAGTATTTCTGAAGAGAATAATAATAGATGATAAAATAAAAGTAATAATAAATTTGCTCTGTATTTAATAAAATTGTTTAGATGTGATTGAATTGTTGGTAAACAGAATTTGGTAAAAATATAACCAAATTTGAGAGAGATATAGAAAAAAGTATGTCCTGAATTCATAGGGCCTTAAAATATATATATATATCAAAAAGCATGTCTAATTAATTTAACAATGTCATTACAATTTAATAATAATAAAAAAAAATATATATATATATATAATTTTATTTTTTTTTTTATTATTTTTTTTTTTAAATTGTAATGACATTGTTAAATTAATTAGACATGCTTTTTGATTTATACAAAACAGAGTCTAAAAAATGAAAACAGAAAAAAATCCCGAAAAATTTACAACACAAAAAAGCAAAGCGAATCATGCATATCTACTTTGAAATCAAAATCATTTGTGGAACACATATTTCCAGCTTTTTGTATTACAAAAACGTTGCCTAGTCCTTATATCCTCACATTCAAGCACATACGCGACCAAACCGAAAAGTTCAATAAGCTCAATCATCTGTGGATCTTGTTTAAAGAATGCGCTTGACACTTTGAGCAGAGAGATCAAAGTTTCCAATCTATCTCTCTGGGTTTGATTATTCCCCTTGAGGCCTGAGCTCTCCAATCGATAGTCAACCCTGTGACCTGGGTTACAATAAGCTCTAGTTGATAATGAAATATCTGTGTGTATATGTGTGTGTGAGAGAAGGGCCTTTAATTTCAGATGAGGCTGGTGGTGTGTATATTGAATGAGTGTGTGTGTGTGTGAGAGATGGCTGACAGCTTGTCAGATGGGTCACTCCTCCGGCCTACAGACACAGAACACCTTTTATTCTTTATTCATTTACTACCACAATGTCCTGACAGCTGGACCCCTTGCCCTTTAAAGCCTGTTCTTATTTGAGAAAAAAAAAATATTGAAACTGAATTATTTCCTTGATGTTTTGTTCAATTGACTGTTCTGGAAAATCTGCATTCTTCCACTGATCTGAACTGAACACTGTAAAATATGCATAAAATATGCTATATTTACGCATCTGAGTCACCTTAAACTTTACTGATATCTTATTTTTTTATTTATTATTTTATTTTATTGGTTGCTGATAAGCCTTGTAGTTGTAGAGTAAAAAAAAGTGTGTGTGTGTATATATATATATATATATATATATATATATATATATTTAATTTTAATTTTTTTATTTTAAAGCTTGTTCTTAGTTGAGAATGGGTCGTTTTTTAAAAACAAATATTGAAACCGAATTATTTCCTTGATGTTTTGTTCAATTGATGTTTATTCTTCCACTGATCTGGACTGAACACTGTAAAATATGCATAAAATATGCTATATAGGCATCCGAGTCACCTTAAACTTTACTGATATCATGATCAGCATCTTATTTTCTGTCCGCTGACCACAAGAATGAATGATTACCTTTCAAGCATCTGCGTTATTTTGTGGTGTATATATGCCTCTGTGTGTTTGCTTCAGTGCAAAGATGCCTTTTGACTTTTTTTTTTTCCACAGATGAAATGCCTCAAGCGTGCTAAATCCTAGGCTTGGGATTAGGAAAGATAATGAGAACTGAAAGGTTGTTAGATGCAATAATTGTGGAATATGAACCACATTTCCAAGAACTGTTTTTTTTTTTCTCATTTGTTGTTTCTGTTCTGTTGAATTCTGAAATAATCTTATCATTTTACAATAGGTTGTTTGTGAGATCGTGGATGCCATTTCCAAATATCATCCAATTGTTCATCCTTAAAATTACTGAAAGAACTGTTGATGGAATCATTAAAGAACAGGAATTGCTCAGTGGAATCAGAATCGTTAAATTGCCATCATATTACTATTCTCTGTGACTCTAAAAAGCTTCATTGGCTATCAATATGACGTTCAGTACTTTCAAAACATTCATGATTCCCCCATGATTCAGGTGGATGAAGTTTTTTTGGTTAAGTAAGCCTCAGTTGTCTCTCCTGTTTGTTTGATTTCACTGTCAGACTTTGATCTGGATGTGGAAATCTGGGTGTGTTTGTCACTAATCTGGATTTTGCATTTGTTATGCGAGTTTATTGATCGAATTATGTCATATAATCCATAAAACAGCTTTTCATGTCAGATGGAATCAAATAGTTTCTTGGCGCCTATATGAAGTGGGGAAAGATTTCTATTATTTAGTTTGCTGTAAATGCTGTGTGTAGAGTAGATGAATGGTTTGGTGATTGGGTGGTAAAACTGTCTGACCTTTGTTAAGGACTGTTTGTTCATTATGGAAGGTTATGATTTGGTTATCATTTGAGTTTTAAATAAATTACCCTGACTAATCCTCACACATACAATTTCACATTTTGCTCCTGTTTTATATAATTGTCTTTTTTAAGACTTTGACTCTGTAACTCTGTTTCAAAGCATAAATCAAAGAGTGTTTGGAGTTTTATACATCTTTGTAAATATAAAAATATGTATTTTAATTAAAATTAGAATGTTTAAAAAAACAATGTAAAAATCACAGTTTTATTTTATTCTACACTCTTAAAAAGGATGTGTTAAAAACAACACAGCCTGTGTTGTTTCTTAACACACCTTTGTGTCTAGTTAAGGACAACACATTTTGTGTTAGTTTTAACTCAACTAGTGTGTTATTCCAGCTAACACAGAAAATGTGTTGATTTTTTCTACACACTATTGTGTTATAAATACACAATTTGTGTCAATTATGTTATTTTTTTACCAAATTTTTGTATGCAATAAAGACACTGCAAACTAATGTATAGTTTAAACACAATTTATTAAACCTGCTACTAACAATTACATAAAAACTCAAAAAGGTTAAAAAAAAGAGAGGTAAACAATCAATTCAGTCATTTCAACATATAATTGTTCCTTGAGTGAAAAGTTGTTAATGGTTTATAAAGTTTGTACTTTTAAAAAAAATGTGGTATTTGACAACCTCTTAAGCATTAATCGTTTTATTTACATATTTTTATCAGCATACAAGTGATGGTGAGGGTCGTGAGATGAAGTCTCTCGTTTGTCTCTGTCATGTCAGTAACTGCCACAAGCACTTCAGGAGTGTCTTCCAGTCAAAGCTGCAAGAGTAAAATAAAGATACTTTTGTTATTTATAGGCTACAAATAGCGAATATTGTAAAATAGCGATAGCTAAAAAGGCAAGAAAAGCTTTAGCATTAGAGATTATGTTAGCGTCTTAGGGCAATTTGCACAATACATGTCACAATGAAGCTGTTCATTTTCAAAGAGAAAGACGCGACGAACGAATGCATTTTCTCATTAGCACTACAACGTGTCAATGATTAATTAAAAGCGATTCTGTTCACAATTAATCCGACAAAAGAAACTATAAAGCTTGTTAAAATAAGCTCCCACCGTCGTGATGTGCCGCAGACGCAGGCACAGCTCGCATCGGCATTCGTGAGGCAATTTTACCACGTATATATGTGACAAATGCCCCTCGACCGTCTCCAAACGATCACAAAAGACATTTTAAAAACGTATAATGGCAAATACAAACATTTCTTACCTTCACACATCGAAGTTATGTCCTGACGATGAAAACTTGCAGCACGAGGAAATTAGCTTGTCTCAGTAGAATAACGGCTCATGAAGTCAAGTGAGGCAAGCAGCAATGTGATTGGCTGATATTTAACACATATTGTGTTGGACACACTGTGTTGGATATTTTCTTTTTTCTTTTTCGTTTTTAACACACATTTAACACAAAGTAACACAAAATGTGCTAAAATAGACATAACACAAACAATGTGTAAAAAATTAACACATCCTTTTTGAGAGTGTATTTTGCCTGCCAAGACGTTCAGTTCTCCAGAAAACACAGCTTTTTATTTTATTTTATGGGTAGCTGATAAGCCTTGTAGTTATTGTTGACCTTTTAAAAATATTTTATTTTATTGTATTTATTTTTGTTTTATTTATAGCTGATAAGCCTTGTAGCTATTGTTGAGCTTTTGAATAATATTTTTTTATTTTTAATTATTTTTTTATTGGTAGCTGAAAAGCCTTTTAGGTATAATTGAGCTTTTAAAAATATATTTTTGTTTTGTTTACTTGATTGGTTGCTGGTAAGTCTTTATCTTTATTTTTATTTTATTATTATTATTTTTATTTTGCTTGGAGATTTTCAATTCTCCAAAATACACAGCTTTTTATTTAATTATATTTTATTTTGTTTTTGTTTTTTTATTTATAGCTGATAAGCCTTGTAGTTATTTTTGAGGTTTTGAAAAAACAAAAAATACAATTTTTATTTTATTTTATTTTATTTTGCCTGAAGATTTCAGTTCTCCAGAATACACAGCTTTTTATTTAATTATATTATATTTTGTTTTATTTATAGCTGATAAGCCCTGTAGTAATTGTTGAGCTTTTGAAGAAATAAAATAAA
>NC_133362.1:10506703-10521756 GCF_049309525.1 Garra rufa | reverse complement strand
GCACCCTTAGATTCCAGATTTTCAAATAGATGTATCTCGGCCAAATATTGTCCTATCCTATACATCAATAGAATGCTTATTTATTGAGCTTTCATATTATGTGTACATCTCAGTTTTGTAAAATTTAACCTTATGACTGGTTTTGTGGTCCAGGGTCTCTCTCTCTCACTCACACACACACACACACACACACACACACACACACACACACACACACACACACATACATATAGCTGAAAAGTATTATTAGTAGTATTATTGAGCTTTTAATAATATTTTATTTTATTGGTTGCTGATAAGCCTTTATTTTATTTGTATTATTATTTTATTAAAAAAAATTGCCTGGAGATTTTCAATTCTCCAGAATACAGTTTTTTTTAATGTAATTATATTTTATTTTGTTTTGTTTTATTGATAGCTGATAAGCCTTGTAGTTATTGTTGAGCTTTTAAAAAAAATATTTTATTTTATTTTATTTTATTTTATTGATAAGCCTTGTAGTTAATGTTGACCTTTTAAAATATTTTATTTATTTATTTTTATTAGTAGCTGAAAATTCTTAAAATTGAATCCTTTATTTTATTTTATTTTATTATTTTTTTATTTTATTTTATTTTATTTTATTTTATTTTATTTTATTTATTTTATTTTATTTTATTTTATTTTATTTTATTTTATTTTATTTTATTTTATTTTATTTTATTTATTTTATTTTATTTTATTTTATTTTATTCATTGCTTTCAGGCCTTGTAGCATTGTTGGGTGTTTCTGCTTTCCGAATACAGATTTTCTTATTTAAAAGGTGTGATGTGATTTGACTATTTTACCTTTCTTTATTCATTCAGCAAGTAAACAACTAAACTTGGACGTGTTTTGGACACTCATGCCCTGTATTTCCACTCCATGTTCCTCTGGGTCCCTGCTTTCTGTGAAAACACCATTAAGTTCGCTTAAAGCCTATGAAAGCTGGTCATGTCCTTTTCATGGGGTTTGATTAAATCAGTAATAGAATAGGTAATAGAAGTCATTCAGGTCAACTATAGACTTGAATAAATCCTCTGTGCTGTCAAATGGCCGTTTGTCTGTCTCTACAGAGTCCTTTTATCATTCTTTTGAAGTAGATGTGTGTTGAAAGTGAAAGTATTACCTTTATTCTGATTGTATTGTAATGCAGGCTATTGTTACCATCTATTTGTCAGTTCAGAAGAAAACATGTAGATTAAACAACGTTGGCAAGGTCTCTAGCTGTTATATCGCTCCGTAACAAAAGAACGCCGGTGATGGACTATCAAATGCACATCAATGCATGTGTGTGCTCACCTGTATGAAAGCATTATTATAATGAGGGCATAAATATCAGCTCTTTTTGTACACGTTCCCATGTGAGTGTGTTTGTGTATATGCATTTGCGTGTGGCTCGAATTTGTCTGGATGTCGCTCGAGACTCTGTGATGTCTTTCCTAATGCTCTGAAATTATTCTCATTACATAGACGCTCTAATAACGCAGTGCATTAGCCTGGAGGAATCACAATCTTTTAATCACCAAACCCCAGAACATATCCCAAACCCTCGAACCACATCCCCACAACATTAGCGCTTTCCTGTTGCTATTGTGTGAGCGGTTGCGAAAGCGGTGCACGTAGGTTCACGGTGATTAAACATTGATGGAGAGAGACAGAGAGAGAGAGAGCGTTTGTGTGTGTGTGTGTGTGTGTGTGTGTGTGTGTGGAGTGGAGTATGCGTGAGAATCGTTTGTCTCATCACACACTCGATCACACACATCAGATTATGCACTCGTCTTTCTCTTATAATAGCTACACATGTTTGAGTCCCTCTCTCTTTTCATCTGGGTGTGTTTTTCTGAGAACGAGGCGGGCAGAATTTCAATAAGTGTTGACTGGTGGTCCGGAGAGACTGCTGTCTCATCCACACATGCACAAACACAATGTGAATATTTTATAACATTTTAATTTCACTGCTTTTATCAGCATGTGGTGGGTTTCCACTTCTAGGGTTTTCATAGGGAGGCTTTTGAGTGAATTTTGTGAACTATTTTGCAAAGGACTGTTTTACTGACATAAAAAAAGGCTAATCTATGCTTCTCTCTGGCATACATAACAGAAATGTGTATGTCCTGTATTTATTTTCAAAACACATGAAAACTTAACATTTAATAAAAATGTAAAAAAATAAATAAATAATAGCAAAAAATGTAATGTGTTTTTAATTACATTTATTTTAATATGTGTTTAAGAATATTCAAATAAGTATACATTTTTATTTGAATAAATTTATATACATTTTGCTATTTTTTTTCACACACACACACACACACACACACACACACACACACACACACACACACACACACACACACACACACACACACACATTTTTCTTTATTTACTACCAGTCAAATGTTTTTAAATGGTAAGAATTTTAATGTGTTTTTTTTTTTTTTTTAATAAAGAAGTCTCTTCTGCTTACCAGGCCTGCATTTATTTGATACAGCAAAATCAGTAATATTTTTAAATATTTTAAATAACTGCTTTCTATTTGAATATATTTTAAAATGTAATTTATTCCTGTGATTTTAAAGCTGAATTTTCAGCATCATTACTCCAGTCTTCAGTGTCACATGATCCTCCAAAAATCATTAAAATATGTTGATTTGCTGTTCAAGAAACATTTTTATTATGGTTATTATTAATCAATATTTTTAAAACAGTTTAGCACATTTTTTCAGGATTCTTTGCTGAATAGAAAGATCCAAACATCAGTATTTATCTGAAATAAAAAGCCTTTTTAACAAAAAACACTATACTATTCAAAATCTTGGAGTCAGTATAATTTTTTTACTTTATTTATTAGTAGAAATTAACTTACTTGCTTACTTTTATTTAGCAAGGATGCGTTAAATTTATCAAAAGTGATGATAAAGACATTTACGTTACAGAAGATTTCTATTTCAGATAAATGCTGTTCTTCTGAACTTTCTATTCATTAAAGTGAAAAAAGAAACCTGAAAAAATTCTACTCTGCTGTTTTCAACATAATAATAATAATAATAATAATAATAATAATAATAATAATAATAATAATAATAAATGTTTTTTGAGCAGCAAATCAGAATATTATAATGATTTCTGAAGGGTAATGTGATTAGAGTAATGATGCCAAAAATTAAACTTTGACATCACAGGAAAAAATTACATTTTAAAATACATTAAAATATAAGTTATTTTAAATAGCAAAAATATTTCAAAATTTGACTGTTTTTGCTGTATTTTGGATCAAATAAATGCAGGCTTAGTGAGCAGAAGAAACTTCTTAAAAAAAAAAAAAATTATAAATCTCATTGTCCAAAATCCTTTGACTGGTAGTTTATATGTTGGTAAAACTTTTTGTGAATATAAACAATGGATAGCAAAAAATTTATTAATTTTCTTTTATTTGTTAAAAAATATTTAAATAAATGTACATTTTTATTTTTTGTAATTTTTGTTGTTTTATATATATAATATTTGCATTAAATATTACATTTTCTTTATTTTGTAAAAAAAAAAAAAAGAAAAAAAGATTTATACTTGCCCTATACTATTTATACATTTTTTATGGCCCCACAACAATAAATGTGTGTTTGTATTTATTTATACAATACTGAAAAGTCCAAATATGTCCAACATAAATATATTTAAATAAATAAATAAATATATATAAAAAAAATATATATATATATAATATATATATATATATATATATATATATTTTTTTTTTTTTAAAGTATTTAAAATATATTTTTTAAAAAGTTGTTTTTTTTTTGCCATTTTTATCTTTGCTAAAAATATATATTTTAAATTCTTTTAAAAAATTCAGCAAGCTGGAAACTATACAGCTATAATGTAACTTTAAAAATGTTGCTAGACAATGATGGCAGGAGATTCAGAACTGATTTGTCTGTGTTTTTCAACAATATTTACGTCATTTTTGTAAATACGACACAACCTCAAAAGCATCCACCCTGAATAACAAAAAAAAAAAAAAAAAAAAATCAAATGTGTGTGCATATGTATACAGTGTGTTTGCATGTGTGTGAGTTGTGGTTGCTTTAGCTTCTCATTTTCCAGCTCACTACTAGTGGTAATGTGAAAACCCCAACAAAACACACACACACACACACACACACACACACACACACACACACTCTCCACTGAATGAAAAAGTTAATTCAAGCATCTTGAAATAGTGATGACTGCAATACTTGAAGGACTTCAGCTCTAGTAGTTTCACTCGACACATTCTTCCACATACAAACATTTGTTTTTGTGCCATTTAGTTTGTGGATGTTTGTTGTGCCTGCCAGAGGAAAGGTTTATTTTTTTTATTTTAGAAATTACGTTTATCAACAACGATGCAATAATTTGATCAAAAGTGAAAGTAAAGACATTTATAATGTTAAAATTGTGAGACATATAGAATCATAAAAATATTTCAACACTAATAAAAATAAGAAATGATCAGCATATTAGAATGATTTCTGAAGGATCACTTGACGCTAAAGACTAATATGTAAAGAGTAATGATGCTGAAAATTCAGCTTTGTATCGCAAAAATAAATTACATTTTAAAACAAATTCAAATAATAAACAGTTATTTTAAATTGTAATATTATTTCTAGGGCCGGGACTTTAACTCGTTAATTTAGATTAATTAATTGCACAAAAATAACGCGTTAATTTTTTTTAACGCATTTTAATCGCACTTAATTTTGCACCGCGGAACGTTTCTCACTGGATGAGTTTCAGCGGACCGATTATACTGGAGCACCAACTAGCGTTCAGACAAAGGAATGCGCATATCACCGCAGCACATCGAGCCTCAAGTATCACCTCAATGCTTTTACAGAAGGTCTACCTACCTATAGGGTACCTGAATTTCTGAAATGTAGGCTAGTATATTTCTAAATATCCCAGTGTTTCCCCTACCATTATCTTAGGGGGGCGCGTTTACAATGTCTCCTCCAAGAAAACACGGACTGGATCGCGGACTACATTCATAAAAAACGAATTTACTCTAGCGCGGAATGCCACGTAAATTCGTCGATTTTTGGATTGATAAATCAAAAGTTGGTCTGTCACTTAATTCAAATCGCGATATGGACTAGTATCTGTGAAAACTGAAATGCAAAAAGACCGTTTTAATATGAATCCTGCATGTAAAGTTTGCCTCTTTATGTTAGAATGGCAAAGACGCTTTTTTTTACTGCACGGGTGATGCTCCCGTTATTTTTTGGCATTTGCATCTCAAATGAACAGATAGACTCAATCTCCAAAGCTACTGTCAGTGTCACTTTTACCGTTTCATTTGAGAAAACTAGCATCATATCATATTTTACACACAGAAACTTCACGGCAACCTGTCAAAATAAAAGTACGGTTTAACATGAAACAGAACAATATTCCTATTTAAATAATTGACAAAAAACAATATATATGATAAAAAATAAATATAACAACAAGATTAACCACTTAATTGTAGAAAAAAATACGATTTTTATTTAAATATTAAATTATTATTATTTATTGTTTTTAACAGCAAACCTCTGTTTGTTTGCCAAAAATTAAAAAGTTTTATTTTCATTTGATTAAAAATAAATAAATGTTTATGCTTTCAGTTGATTATGAGAAAAATTAAAACACAAGAATTTCTTTAGAAAAAAAAATAGCAAAAGATTGTAAAGCCCTATTGTTCAAAATGTTAAAATAGAGAGTTTTGGACTTATTTTTTCACTGAGATAAATGTTTTCGTTATTACACAAAGTAGGGTAAAGTACCGATAAAAAAAGTATGGAAACCTAGGGGAAACACTGTATCCTATTGCTACACTTAATGGCAATATTGCACTGGTCTGTTGGACTTGGTTGAACAAAAATAAACAGTATTTTGTTGCTTAAGTTTATGTGTTCAGTCATTATTCAATGGTATACTAAAAATCCATATGAAAAAACTTACTTCTCACTGTTCTCAGGTCAAATATTTATATGCGATTAAAATGCGATTAATTTCGATTAATTAATTACAAAGCCTCTAATTAATTAGATTAATTTTTTTAATCGAGTCCCGGCCCTAATTATTTCACAATATTACTGTTTTTACTGTATTTTAATCTAATAAATGCAGCCTGGGTGTGCATTAGAGACATTCTTTCTTAATCTCTCTTTCTCATCATAATAATGATGTGATGTTTCATATCAGTTGTTTGGCAAATTAGTTTCCAAACAGATTTAATACACAACTCCCCTGCCATCAGACACTCCATTTGAAAGCTTTTGCATTAACATGAGAGTTTCCTCTTAGTATTAAACTGTTTGTGTATGTTGTGACAAGGGAATGTATCTAAGGCTTAGAGAAAAGGCTGTGTGAATTGTGTATTTGGGTGTATTGTCGCGCCTCATCCTACACAGGTGTGGGTGACAGGTGAGGGCGCAGTGGTCCGTATAGCCGACGGCTGTCACAGTATATTGGCAGTTTGGTCAAGCCACTGAAGCACACAAAGCAATTTAGAGCCATCATGGCTGCTTTGAACCCTCATGGATGACCAGTCGCGGAGCAGCTGTCACTCAGCACTCTCTGTTCCAATGATTGGATGGTGAACAGTGAAGGGGCGGGTCACAAAAAGAATGACCTCTGTTCCACCTGCTATAAATACGCAGTGTTAGTTTAGTGGCTTTTTGTGTCTGACTTTGTTCCAAACTGGAATAGACCTTAGTCAGGGTAGTGCTTTTTTAATTGTTGACAGGAATCAAGACGTGGGATAGAAGTACAATGCGTTCATTGAATTGTAGTTGTTTAACAACATACTAATTGTTTCATCTTTCTAAAAAAACAAAAACTTTTTGTAGACAAAGACTCCATGCTTTGAAAATTGTAGGTTGATAAATTACCTTTAATACGGTGTGTGTCATTTGTTTTCATTCCTGTTAAATTCTTGTCTAACCTTTTAAGATTTAAGATCTTTTACTTTTATATGCAAAATAGAGATATTTTATAGTTTCACCATTTCAGAAGATGACATAAAAATGCCTAATTTCAGTTTGGGTGAAACAGGTGCTCTTTTAATTTCTTTACTGAAAAAAATAAGAAAACTGCACAAAAATGTGTGGCCATAACTTCTGTTTTGGAAACATCTTTGAAATTACCCTAAATTTATTCGGATTAATTTTATGCAGTCTTTGGCATGATTGGCATGAAGTGTTTTGTAATCCTGTATAAAATTGCAAAGCTTTTGTATTTAAAATTCCATCATAATATACAAACAAACTATCCGATGATTTTATACATTTTATAAAAATATCACGTGGTACAACCATCAAGAAACACTTTAATGTTGAAATCCATTTAAAGATAGGTGGTTGCATCTTTGAAGCATCAAGCAGGTTTGTAACTCTCTTTTAAATTTGGAAGAATTTTTTTTTTTTAAGGTTGGTATGTAGTTACCACTTTTGGATATCATGTGGTTTGACCTAAAAAAAAAAGGAATGTATTTATTTTGATCATAAATTTCATAGTGACCTTTTGTGGGAAACTAGCTTGTTTTGTTCAGGTGGCCAATTCTGTGCTTGTAAATTTTGACTGAATTTAAAATATCATGTGGTGCGACCAAATTTCATGTGGTAAAACAGCTTTAAAAATTGTAGATTGATGAAAATTACCTTTATACGGTGTAATTTATCAGTCCTGAAAAATTCAATATGGGACCTAACCTTTTATTAAGATCTATTAAGATCTATTACTTTTATATTTTAATTTCAGTTTGTGGTGAAATTGATCTTTTCATTTCTGTTGTCAATAATTACTGTAATTAATTAATTACTTAATTACTTAATTACTGAAAACAGTTGTGCTGCTTAAAATTTTTTTGGAACCTGTGATACTTTTTTTTGGATTCTTTGATCAATAAAAGGTTAAAGAATAGCATTTATTTAAAATATAAAATTTTTCTAACAATATACACTACTGTTCAAAAGATTGCGGTCAGTGCATTTTTATTCTTTCTTTTTTTGAAAAAAAAAATATTACTTGTATTCACCAAAGATGGCTTAAATTAATAAAAAGTGATAGCATAGATTTACATTATTAGAAAAGATTTGTATTTTGAATAAATGTTTTTTTTTTTTTTTAACTTGTTATTCATCAAAGAATCTTGGAAAAAAATCACAGGTTCCAAAAAAACATTCCAACATTGATAATTCTAATAATAAATCAGAATATTAGAATGATTTCTAAAGGATCATTTGACACTTAAGACTGAAGTAACAGCTGATGAAAAATTAGGTTTGCATCACAGGAATAAATTATATTTGAAAGTATATTAAAATAAAAACATAATTTTATATTGTAATAACATTTTGCAATATTTGCAATTTTTCTGTATTTTTGATTAAATAAATGCAGCCTTGATGAGCTTAAGAGACTTCTTTAAAAACATTACAAGTCTTACTGACTCCAAACTTTTGAGCATCAGTGTATATACACAGTATTTTTTTTTTTTTATTGAATGCACAATATGTAAAATCTACATTATTTGTGTGAAAAAATAATGTGCATTTTTTTTTAAATAAGTAAAAATCTGCATAAAAATTAGATGTGCTATCTAAAGATTTGTATGTGTGTTTGCGCCTGTGCAAGAATGTCACACCTGTAGCTCCACAAATATACACAGTCACGTTTGCCAGGACTCAATTTTATCCTCTCGACAGCTTTTTTTTTTACTGCCCTCTCCTCTCTACACCTTTTGCCCCCAATCCTCCATAATTACCCAGAAGGCTGTGCTCTCTCCTCTGCCTGCAGTGGCCCCACCGTCACCCCATTCTCTGGTCAACAATGGACTGGCATAGGCCCAGTACGCAGTGACTACAGACAAGCCTGGCCCAGGGTTAATCTCCTGTGCCCCAGCCTCTGTCAACATGCCCACACTCTGCCCTCGTTTATTGCACAAACGCGTTTCGCTCAGACACCATTACAGCAGACGTGCGATTGGGAGAGTGTGCATGAAGCTGTAAATGTTTGTGCCATGGGAAACGGGAACTTTGGCACTAGTTAGCAGGTGTTTATTCCAAAGGTTCTAAGAGGAAACGATGATAGGTATGTGTTTATTGTCAAGCATTGGAGCTGTTGCGATGAGTAGGAAAATGCAGGGCCCAGTGGCTTATTCCCAGATCCCCATAAGAACAAAAACATTCCCATTCTGCTTCATTTTCAATTATTCCCCTGACATAGCATGATTGTTTTTCATTCATCCAACCTTTTATCAGTGATGTGAAATTGATTTTCTGTCGGACTATTTCTAAGCACGCCCAAGTGCGCCACACACAGTATTGTGAAGCCATACAACGTGGGAGTGTCACAGCGAATCCTCATCTGAACATAATTGTTAATATACTTCAGTTTCTGTAATTATCTCTGTTTACCTTTGACTGCACAGTTGAGTCTATAGCGATATCATCCATACCTCAGATATACATATACATTATGAAGCACACAAACATGGGAAGATATTTTAGTAAGGAACTGTCATTGCACAATTTTAAGTGTTACATTTCCCCATTATGCCATTTTTAAGGTTCCTAGTATTCTTTTGGGCGTCTCCTACAATACGTTTACATTCATGCAAGGTCAAAACGCTTTAGTTTTCTCAAAATATGCATTTAATATCAGCTTATTTTTCAGTAATTCTCAAATATTTAGTTTGAAGCAGTTTAAAGATTTAGTCTTTATAAACCACTCTTTTCCATGAGCCTACTTCAAAATTACCCCATTCAAAAGTTTACGTCCCCTTGATTCTTAATACTGTGTTCTTACCTAAATGATCCACTGCTGTGTTTTTTTGTTTAGTGATAGTTGAAGATGTGTACATTTTATTTTAATTTTACCTAAATATATATTTTCTTCATTTACTACTGCCCTTCAGAGGCTAGAGAAGATGGTAACATTTTTCCCAGAAGACAAAATAAGTTGAATTTAACCTGATCTTCAAATTCAAAAAGTTCACCCCCACGACTCTTAATGCATG
Organism: Garra rufa; assembly: GCF_049309525.1. NCBI lineage: Eukaryota > Metazoa > Chordata > Actinopteri > Cypriniformes > Cyprinidae > Garra > Garra rufa. Next base: position 10,511,683 of record NC_133362.1, on the reverse strand, counting down.
GTTTTTCCTTTTGGAGCATCAGTGAGCATTTGAACCTTCTGTAATATTTGCATACAAGTCCCTCAGTGTGAAAAGATGGATCTCAAAATCATACAGTCGTTGTTGGAAAGGGTTCAAATACACAAAAATGCTAGAAAACCAAAGAATTTGTGGGACCTGAAGGATTTTTCTGAAGAACAGCAGGCAGTTTAACTTGAGGAAAAACAAGGTACTCATGAACAATTATCACTAAACAAAAAACACAGCTGTGGATCATTCAGCTAAAATACAGTATTAAAAGTCAAGGGGGTGTAAACTTTTGAAAGGGGTAATTTTTTTTATCAATTCAACTATTATTTTCTCTTGTGGACTATAACATCTTTTATGTGAAATATCTTATTCAGGTCAGTACTAAATAAACAACATGCATTTTGTATAATCTTTTGGTAAAATAATTAACATTTTGCAGATTCTAAAAGGGGGATGTAAATTTTTTTACCTCAGCCTTTCAACATTTGACCTTTATTCTGGTTTACAACTTACAGCATATTGTTTACATTCACATACAGCTACAATACACACTGCACAAAAGGCAATATTTGAAATGGCTTAATAGGGGCACTTTAACTGCTGTGCGACTTCTGGCAGTTCCTGAACAAATCAGCTGAGTGAATGATTCATTGATTCACTTATAAAACAGTCACTTTTTTCTGAGTCTCGATTCATTGAGACTCAGATTTCAAACACAAATTCTCACTTACACACTCTTAGTTAATAAGACTCACCAGTTCCTGAATGAATCAGTGTTTGGGAATGAATTGGTTGAGTGAGTCATTCAATCGATTAGTGTTTTGAATGAATCGGTTGAGTGAATGACTCAATCATAAAGGCAGTCACATGTCACCACCTACTGGTGTATCGATATTACTTGTAGCAGGAGTCGCTTGACAATCCCCACCGAGGTAAAAAATAACCATTTTAATCACATTAATGGTCATACACACTCAAATCTTAGTTAGAAGGCATCAAAAGTGCTAGCTAACACTGTATTTTGTCTTTTAAACCCACTGTTTTTATTCTGATATCGTCCCTTTCGGGCGTATTTTAGCTGATGCTGAAACCCACCCCCTGCTGCAACTCCTCTCCTGCTCGCTGACAGCCTAATGAAATTATTCACTAATTCACGGCGTGTCCACTAATTTGTTGCCTGACTGACTTGATAGATGCAACAATGCGTGGCTATCTGCTGCGCAGGTTCGCTAACCCATAACTGTGAGCTAATTTGCGCCGCTCTGTTAGCATGGCTAAGATCAAGGCTGGCGACGCGGCTCTTGTAGTAAATCAGTCTGAAACAGAGAGATAGCAGGTGCCGCGGTAACAGAGGCTGAGGGCAGTGGAGTCTCATTCCTCTTCTTTAACGTAAGGTTCAGCTAAGCTCAGACGTGCAGATGATGGACTGTGACTTTAATTGATTTTACAGCGCCTTCACAAACAGAAGGTAAACAAGTGCTGTCTGGGAGGCAGTGTCAGCACACATAGAGCTGTAACTTTAGATGAGGAATATTTCAGGAAACTCCTGCTACGTATGACATTTATTACAGGGAGGGAGATGTATATCAGTTCTCAGCTGGACCTATATATTTTTTTATGATATGTTTATTGTATGTTTATCATACGCCAAATTATTAATATGACATAAGCTAAATAGGAAAATTGACTATTGTGGCTTCATGCATTCAGCAACACTTTTTTATGCTGCATTTACACTTTTTGCTGCAGGTGAAACCATATATAATGTTCTGTAATTAGTATTAAAAACAGCTAATATTGATTTTAATAATGACTTAATTTAGCCATGAATTATAAACAGTGCTTGTTTGTGTTACGTTCATTAAAAAAAACAGCAACAACAACAGCAATAATAATAGTAGTAATAATAATAAATACTGTTGTTGTTGTTGCTGTTTTCCACTGTTTATTAATAACGATAATAAATAATGAAAAACAACAATAATAATGTTTTTTTCAACTATATTTATTATTAATAAAGTGAAAAACGACAACAACAATTATAATTGTTTTTCTTGTTGTTGTTGCTGGTGTTTTTGCTATTTATAATAATAATAATCATAATAATTATTAATTTACATTATTGTTAATAATAATAAATAGTGAAAAACGACAACATTTATTATTATTGTTATTTTTGTCATTATTGTTGTAGCTGGTGTTTTTCCACTATCTATAATAATTGTTATTATTGTTAATAATAATAAATAGTGAAAAACATTATTATTATTATTATTGTTGTTGTTGTTGTTGTTGTTGTCGTTGTTTTTTTTTCTACTATTTAAAAGTAATAATGAAAAACAACAATGACAACAACATGTATTATTATAAATGTTGTCATTGTTGTTGCTGGTATTTTCCACTATTTATAATAATAATATAAATTTTTTTATTTTATTTTATGTATTGTTGTTGTTGTTGTTGTTTTCCACTACTTAATAAATAGTGAAAACAATAACAATAATAGTAATATTATTATTGTTATATATATATTATTTTAAATAATATATTTTAAATAATATATTTTAAACCAAAGCCTCGTGTATTTGCTTAAAAATAGTCAAAACTGTATTTTTGTGAAATATTACTTACGTATTTTAATTTAATTTAATTTTTTTTCACTTTGATGCCAAAGCTGAATATTTAGCGAATATGCTGATTTGGTCCTCAAGGAATATTTCTTAATATTGAATATATATGTTAAATCCTACTTAATATTATTGTGTAAATTGATACTTTTTTTCCTGGGTTCTATCATGAATAGAAAGTTTCAAATAACATTTATTTGAAATGAAAATGTAATATCATAAATGTTTTACTATGACTTTTGGTCAGTTTAATGCATCCTAGCTGAATAAAACTAATAATAAAAAGAAAAACAGTAGTGTATAATATTATTGTTTTAGAAGTATTATTATTATTATTAATAATACATGTTGCCCTCATTAAGCTGAGGCGAAAATGGTTAACAAATCATTTTTAGGTTGTCTAATAGACAATAATTGAATTCCATTAAAGGGCGTAATGAACAGGTTTCCCTGGCGCTGTAATTTAGCAGCAGCTCTCTCTGCTGTGGTGTGTTGGTGTGCTCTTCTTAAGCTCTCTTAGCTGCTGGCTCTCAGCAGGATTAGAGTGAGTGAGCTATCTGCTCTCCTGCACAGCTCCACTCACTCACACTCACCTCTTTATTCTCTCCATCAGCTTCAGCTGAGCTTGATTTCTCCAACAGTGAATTCTCTCTGCTGTCACTCTGTGTGTTGATGAGATGTCAATCTCTGCGGGGGAGAGTTTTTGTTCTGTCAGGCAGAACGAAGCGTCGTTTTGGTCTTCTGAAGAGTCTGCTTATCTCACGCTAATGTAACCGCCTCGAAATCACAGCTCTCGACTGCTGACTCTGTGTACAGTTACTAAATTATTAACCTGTGTTTTGGTGCCTCTAGTTGAAGGAATAGTTTATCCAATGAGGAAAAATCTGTTTCAGTTTTTTTTCCATGAAAAGCAGTTGATTCGTAGTGATCATGTCTGTCACACTCCAAACAAGACGGGGAAACTAAACACTATAAAAATGGTTCATATGGCTATATTTAAAGTCTTGTTGTTTACGAATAATCGTTCCCTCTTAAATTGTATTCACATCTTTAACGCCTGTTTCACACATACTCCGTCTGCAGTGTGTATGCGTTGCGTATTTTTTTTCCGCACCCATGTTAACGGATTAGAGCGTTCACACTGCACGCGGTTGCTGTCCAGCAGTACGTCCCAGAAGCGGTGCGTTTGCAGCAGTGCAGCGATCGTTTCGGCACAGAGTCTATTTTTTGCTGTGCTGCATTGCGTTGCATGCGCTGAATTAAAGTGACAGCACATTGTTCGCTGTAAAAATGAACATGGATTGACACGGAAATGTACCATAAATGCATATAAATGCAGTCTACTGTGTTTCACAGTCAACACGTGGCTTTTTGGCTAGGTTTAAAATAGTGCAGTTTTAAATAAACAAGGCAACATAATAGATGCACTTGTCCAGGTAGATTGTTAAAAGATTGTTTTTAATAAAGATTTAATGCGAAAGAAAGGCACAGAGAGCCGACTGTTTCTGTCTGTGGTAAGTTTTAATTTAAAATATTTGTGATAGCCCAATTTCAATAAGAAAAGGAAGCTATAGCCTACCTATGCTGTGTTTAAATGTGTTGCAACTTGCTTGAGCAACTTAATATACAAATAGAAGTCAAGTGCATTGAATAATATGCTGTTTATAATACGTTGAGTTTAAATGTGAGTATGTCTAGTATTATTGTATTAGTGTACTGTGATAAAAGAGTATCACAATGCTGAAAAAGCGTGTTTGGATTTGAAATCAAAATAACGGATAAATGGTGTGTTTGTGGAAAACAGCCGCGGATCAGGAACGGACTGCAAACGCGTCCTGTGTGAAAGCAAAACGAGTCCGTGCTGCTTCTGCATCACACACGGACTGCATACGCACTGCAGACGGAGTATGTGTGAAACAGGCGTAAGATTTAAAAAAAAGCGTTACCTTATGCTGTTAGTTTTTGCACAAGCAAAATGTATTTATTTATTTATTGAAATTTTCTCAAAACATAAAAAGTGTTTGGAACAGTGTTGTATTAGTATCATTGAAATAATAGTATGGTTTTTGTTAATATTTTGGAGAAAATTAAATTTTTATATTTTATTCTAATTTTAATTTTAGTTAAATATGTAGTAATTATATTGTGTTTGGTCATTTTTAATAGTAAGTGATAAAATGTTTAAGTTAAATGTTATTTTGTTTTATTTTATTTTTTTTGGAAATATGGCTATTAGTTTTATTTTTTTAATTAATGATTTTTTTATTTTTTTATTTTAAGTAAAATTTTTATTTTATGAATATTTTATTATAATATATATATATATATATATATATATATATAT
>NC_133362.1:10437348-10506203 GCF_049309525.1 Garra rufa | reverse complement strand
CATCAACATATGATGAGAATATATTTCAAATCCATAAAATAACTCTTCATGCCACGTTAGAATTAGCATCTCTTCACAACCTCCTCAGAAATGAGTCGGTGTCTGCTCCTCACCTTAAGAAATATATTTGCATTGTCTGATAAGGATTATTATCATTTCAAATCAGCACACTCTTCAGCGGTCTTACTCCAATGAACAGCCAAACATGCTAATTTGAATGAATCCATCAGGTCAACGCGCCTCTCAGCTGCACGTTTGATTTCACACTGGGCAATTGGGAAAGTGAATTAAAGTGTGTGTTCTAATTGGCCGCCGATGCCCAGAGGAGCCAATATATTCACGCTAGTAGACGCGCGTGCATACACTCGGTTCAAGCGCTCTCAATCAATCTGGGTACTCCCATTGTTTGATTTCCATTACGCAGATGGTTCAGATTGCTATTTGAATGTATAAATCACAGCTATCTCTGCAGGGCAGCTCTGAGTCGCTCATGCATGCTCAATGCAAGCTCCGTCTCAATCCAATGCCAGTGCTGCAGTGGTGGTGTGGCTATGTCCAATTTAGCATAACAATAGTGAACACCTGAGATGAGAAGAACGAGGAACAATAAAAGTTAAAAAGAGTAACTGGGAAGGAGGAGGTGAAGAAAATGAATGATGAGGATCTGGAAGACAGGACTATGCAATATTTAGAATCAAAGAAATCTATCTATCCGTCTGTTGTTATGTTGTTCATTTTATAGATCTGTCTGTCTTTCTACTGTTCTGTTGTTCTATCATTCTTCTATCTATTGGTCTGTCTGTCTGTCTGTCTGTCTTTCTATTGTTCTGTCTTTTGTTCTTTTGTGCATTCTATCATCTATCTGTCTGTCTGTCTGTTGGTCTGTCTTTGTCGTTCTATCGTTCTTTCATGCATTCTATCATCTATCTGTTTTGTCGGTCTGTATCGTTATGTCCTTCTATTGTTCTTTTTATCATTCTGTCATTCATTTTATAGATCTATCTATCTGTCTGTCTGTCTTTCTATATCGTTATGCCTATGCCATTCTATCGTTCTTTCTATCATTCTGTCGTTCATTTTATAGATCTGTCTGTTGGTCTGTCTGTCTGTCTTTGTCCTATCGTTCTGTCTGTCGTTCTTTCATGCATTCTATCATCTATCTATTTGTCTGTGTATCGTTATGTCACTCTATCGTTCTTTCTATCATTCATTTTATAGATCTGTCTGTCTGTTGGTCAGTCTGTCTTTCTTTGTCGTTCTATCGTTCTGTCTATCGTTCTTTCATGCATTCTAGCATTCATTTTTATAGATCTATCTATGTTTTGTCGGTCTGTATCGTTATGTCGTTCTATCATTCTTTCTATCATTCTAGCATTCATTTTATAGATCTATCTGTCTGTCTGTCTTTGTCGTTATATCATTCTGTCTATCGTTCTTTCATGCATTCTAGCATTCATTTTATACAGTCAGGTCCATAAATATTGGGACATCGACCCAATTCTAACATTTTTGGCTCTATACACCACCACAATGGATTTGAAATGAAACGAACAACATGTGCTTTAACTGCAGACTGTTTTTTGCAGAATGTTTTGATTTACATCCAAATCAGGTGAACGGTGTAGGAATTACAACAGTTTGCATATGTGCCTCCCACTTGTTAAGGGACCAAAAGTAATGGGACAGAATAATAATCATAAATCAAACTTTCACTTTTTTAATACTTGGTTGCAAATCCTTTGCAGTCAATTACAGCCTGAAGTCTGGAACGCATAGACATCACCAGACGCTGGGTTTCAGCCTGATGCTCTGCCAGGCCTCTACTGGATCATGAGCAGTTCCTTTCCTTCTCCATACTCTTCTCTTCCCATCACTCTGGTACAAGTTGATCTTGGTCTCATCTGCCACGCCTAATATTTTTGCTATCTCTCTGATGGGTTTGATTTGTTTTTTTTAGCCTAATGATGGCTTGCTTCACTGATAGTGACAGGTCTTTGGATCTCATCTTGAGAGTTGACAGCAACAGATTCCAAATGCAAAAGCACACTTGAAATGAACTCTGGACCTTTTATCTGCTCATTGTAATTGGGATAATGAGGGAATAACACACACCCGGCCATGGAACAGCTGAGAAGCCATTGGACGGCGCTTCACAGTGAAGATGGACAATGACCCAAAGCATACTGCAAAAGCAACCAAAGAGTTTTTTAAGGGAAGGAAATGGAATGTTATGCAATGGCCAAGTAAATCACCAGACCTGAATCCGATTGAGCATGCATTTCACTTGCTGAAGATAAAACTGAAGGGAAAATGCCCCAAGAACAAGCAAGAACTGAAGACAGTTGCAGTAGAGGCCTGGCAGAGCATCACCAGGGCTGAAACCCAGCGTCTGGTGATGTCTATACATTCCAGACTTCAGGCTGTAATTGACTGCAAAGGATTTGCAACCAAGTATTAAAAAAGTGAAAGTTTGACTTATGATTATTATTCTGTCCCATTACCTTTGGTCCCTTAGCAAGTGGGAGGCACATATGCAAACTGTTGTAATTCCTACACCGTTCACCTGATTTGGATGTAAATATCCTCAAATTAAAGGATAACAATTGCCAAAATGCAACCTGGGCTGTTTTTTTTTTCCTGTAAACGAGACAAACTTGTATCTAAAAGCATAATTACGACAAACGAGCCGTTTTTGAGATTGACCGTGATTTCGTTTTGTTTTCAATGGCCGGTGAATGGGAGTGCTAAGGGCATAAATTTGAGCGCATCAAAATCGATATTTTTACAACACTAAGAAGGCTCGACACACCATGAAACTTTGCTCGAAGTGTCGCCTGGGTCTCTACACATGAACTCGAGCATTGAGAACATTGTTTGTGTACACAAAGTTTACTAAAAAGAAAGGTTTTGAACAACTCACTTTCACTGTTTGAGTTTCCGCTCGCGGCCGTCTTGCCAGTCAAGACGTGTCGATCTCCGATTACGAGGATGGATAGCTCCTAAAGCATATTTCCATATAAATACACAGCTAATTTGTTGTTTTGTCCCAAGTGAAAAACAATATTAACCTTCTAGTTGTAAAAACAGCCTCATATAAGCCTAATATTTCGTCCTATGGAGTCCATTCATTCGCATTCAGAGATCGACACTTCTTGACTGGCAAGACGGCCGCGAGCGGAAACTCAAACAGTGTAAGTGAGTTGTTCAAAACCTTTTTTTTAATAAACTGTGTACACAAACAATGTTCTCAATGCTGGAGTTCATGTGTAGAGACCCAGGCGATACTTCGAGCAAAGTTTCATGGTGTGTCGAGCCTTCTTAGTGTTTTAAAAATATCGATTTTGATGCGCTCAAATTTATGCCCCTAGTTTTCCCATTCACTGGCCATTGACTACAAAACGAAATCACGGTCAATCTCAAAAACGGCTCGTTTGTCATAATTATGCTTTTAGATATATGTTTGTCTCGTTTACAGTAAAAAAAAAAAAACAGCCCAGGTTGCATTTTGGCAATAGTTATCCTTTAAAGCTGACAGTCTGCAGTTAAAGCACATCTTGTTCGTTTCATTTCAAATCCATTGTGGTGGTGTATAGAGCCAAAAATGTTAGAATTGTGTCGATGTCCCAATATTTATGGACCTGACTGTATATCTGTCTGTCTCTCTATCTATGTTATGTCATTCTACTGTTCTGTCGTTCATTTTATAGATCTGTCTGTCCGTCCGTCAGTCTTTCTATCGTTGTTGTTTTATCATTCTGGCTATCGTTCTTTTGTGCTTCTGTCTGTCTTTCTATCTATCGTTATGTTGTTCTATCATTCTGTCATTCATTTTATAGATCTATCTGTCTCTCCATCCGTCAATCTTTCTGTTGTCGTTCTATCATTCTGGCTATCATTCTTTCGTCTGTCTGTCTGTATCTATGTCTCTCTGTCTGTTGTTTTTATTCTATCATCCTATCGTTCATTTTATAGATCTGTGTATCTGTCTGTCTGTCCATCTTTCTATCTATCATTGTTGTTCTATCATTCTGCCTGTCATTCTTTTGTACTGTCGTTCTGTCTTGTTTACTCTATAGATCTATCTACCAAACTCCTCTACGGTCTATCATTCTATCTAGACTGTCTTGACAAACGTTGTTTTGTTAATAATTACAGTTGTATGATTTTTCCTAATGAAACCTGCATTCCACTTTCATCAAATTGCAAGTGCAGTTCTGCATCATGTTTCAGACTTGAAATTGAATTTAAATGCAGGGCTTGGAAATTAAAAAGCATTTCTGTTCAATTCAGTTCTGAATGGCAAACAATCGTGATGGAGTGGGGAGGTGGAGGCAGGGGGCAACATGGAGGTGAAAGAACTGGGTTGGATGGTTTTACATGGCAATGGGGATGTGGAGGAATGTAGGAGTGAGTGAGTAGTTAGTGAACAGAGCGATGGGGGGCTGATGATCTTTAGTACTACATGATTGTGCGTGATGAGAGCTCTACAGAGGTGAGATCTATCATAAAGAACAAAAGAAGACTGTTAAAGGAAAAGACAGATTGTGTGTCACTCTGTGTGCCATCTGCATCTGCTGGACTTAATTAGTGTGCAGTGAATATACACCGCAGCTGTGAGAGACGGACAGAGAGAGATAGACATGAAATTATAATGAAAATAATTACAGAAATATCATATAATTAAGTAAAGTGAGGTGTTAATGAGATGAACAGTTTATCCAGGGAGTATGAAATGTTTTGAGTGGAAGATGAATTAGAAAATAATGGTGGATTGGATGACGAGCTGGTTTAGCACTCTATTGTAGCCTTAAAGTTTGGGCCACTGCTGCCAAGCACTGAACTAATTACCCAAAACCAGCATGATATCTCAGGAGTAACGGATTAATTAACATGGCCACTGTTCCCATAGTCAGTCAGGAGATATTATTTTCTCTGTTCCAGACCAGGGAGAGGTCCAGTCCCAAACCACACGACTGCTCTCTGTCAGGCGGTTTCTGTTTCTTACTCTTTGTCTAAGTATTTTGTTGACCTAAGCACTGAAGTATCATTTAGTAGCACACCTAGTATAATTTGTAAAGTCTTTAACTTTGGTTAAATTCATCATTGTGTTGGAGCTTGTAGAATAATTGGCTTCCAAAATGCAGTTGTGGGCAGTATGAGCGATATTTTGTATTACAGTTTAAGTAATGTAAAACACACACAGTCATTCTAATGCTTTTTCTGTATGATTAGTTTATTACAATTAGCATGAAATGGAAATTGACCTTTTCTGTTTTATAAATGCATATTGTAAATCTTATTCTGAACAATTCATCGTTCATCAATCAGTTTTTGAACAGTAAGATTTTTAATGTTTTTTCAAGACGTCTCTCTTGCTCACCAAGCCTGCATTTATTTTGATCCAAAGTACAGCAAAAACAGTAAAATTTTGCAATATTTTGAGTGTTTCTAGTAAAAGTTTTCTATTTGAAAATTCTATTAAAAGCTGAATTTTTAGAATCATTACTCCAGTCACATGATCCTTCAGAAATCATTTTAATATTCTGATTTGCTGCTCCAAAAAAAAATATATATATATATATTAGTGGTGGGCCGTTATCGGCGTTAACGTGCTGCGTTAACGTGAGACTATTATCGCGCGATAAAAAAAATATCGCCGTTAATCTATTCTCAAAGTTGGGTTGGGAGCTGGGTCTAACTACGCAAGATATGATGACTTTCACCTTGATATTTTAGCGCGGATGATGTATATCTAGTTGAATTGCACTGTAGGGGGCGAGAACGAGTCTCCAACTTCTGTGAAATTACCACATCAAATGAGACGCGCAGACATGGATGCAGTTATGAAGCCGCTTCAGGGCAGGTGCGTGCGTTGTTAGACCCTTTTTACTGGGGCACGTGCCCCAGTGAAAATCTGCTGTGCCCCAGTAAAATCTCAAGTTTGAGTTATAATTTACTTTGATAATCCCGAAATAAAGACATTAAACTATATGCAACAACTGAATTGACGCTTCTAAAAGCAACGCAGTTTAATCGAAGAGAAGATTATGCACGCAGATAGGCTATCCATGCCCGCGCGCGCCTGTGTATTTAACGGGAACGCGCACGTCGTACAGCCTTTTGCGCAGAAGTACTTGGTTACACAAATTTGTATAGTTAATTGTGTTGTAAATGCAATTGTCAAGCAGTTTGTGATGGATTTTGGAAACAGGAGATGAGCGCCTGGTCTAATGCGCCACCTGGCCCGTCCTCGAAGACTTACTTTTAGTCATTATTTGGGTAGCACACATATTCTGAATGCCTTCGGCAGAATTCAAATTAGCCATTTTAATCTAGATTAATCTAGATTAATTTCAAGATTTAATCTAGATTAATCTAGATTAAAAAAATTAATCTATGCCCACCACTAATATATATATTTTGCGAACAGCTGAGTAGAATTTTTTAAGGCTTCTTTGGTTAATGGAAAGTTCAGAAAAATAAATATTTTGTAACATTATGCATGTCATTTTTATCACTTTTGAACAATTTAAAGCATCCTTGCTAATTAACAGTATTAATTTCTATAATTTATTTTCCCCCCAAAAATAAAAAAAATGATACTGACTCCAAGCTTTTGAATGGTATCATGTATAATGTTATAAAAGCTTTTTATTTCAGAAAACATTAATCATTGGGTCTTTCTATTCATCAAGGAATCCTGAAAAAATTGTACTCAACTGTTTTAAATATTGATAATAATATTAATAATAATAAATGTTTCTTGAACAGCAAATAGGCATATTAGAATGATTTCTAAAGGATCATGTGACACTGGAGACTGAAATAATGATGCTTAAAATTTCAGGAATAAATTACATTTTATAATATATTCAAAAGGAAAGATAAAGTATTCCAAAATGTTACTGTTTTTGCTGTGCTTTTGATCAAATACAATTTAAAAAACATGAAGTATCTTACTGTTCAAAAACAGTCTTAGACTTCTCAGTGGTGGTATATGTTTAACTTGCATTAAATATCCAAGGTTGTGTTATTATTCATAATTAAATTGACAATCCCTTTAAATTACAATTGAGAACATGAGGAAACATGGTGCATGATTGCAGTACAAATTGGAATGCAATGAATGCAATTTCAAGAATTTCATGCAACATCTAAAAATCATCTAAAAATGCTTGATGTTTGAAGGTTTACAGGCCTTACAGATTGACGGATAGATTTATGTCATTTTATTAGAATCCTGCTTTCTTATTAATGTGCAAATTTGTGCCATTTTTGGCAAAAACTCTCATACCATCCATCCCTAATTTCTAGGAAAGGTATGATCAGATGAATTCTTTTAAATCCTTAGCTGGCAATAGGGATGTTCCTCCTGGAGCAGAGGTTAAGTGCCCTGCTCTAGGGCAGAATGGTGATTAGGGAGCTCAACGACCCTCCGCTTCACTGACGCCTCTGAGGATTTTGACCTACAACCTTTGAGTTCGGGCGCAGATATTTAACCACTTTACAATCATGACCCTCAAGTTATTAAAATATGCTAATAAGTCAAGGTGTAATGAGGCAGTAATATGGCAGTATTCAGTGCAAACAGAAACATATTTCGACCCTATTGCCACAAAATTCACCTTCCTTTTATTATTTTGTTCATCAGGTAACACCAACAGCATGTTTGCTCTCGACTACATCAGCGGATCCCTGACAGTGAGCGGACAGCTGGACCGGGAAAACCCCTTGTACTCATCCGGATTCACCATCACAGTAAAGGTGAGACTCAAACCTACACCTGGAGGTTTTTATGAGGATTCATTGTAATCTGTTTTTGAGCTTTGAAATGGTTTCTCTACATGATTTGTTTAATTTTAACTGCTAGGGTTGGAAATAAATATTTTTGTTAACCAGATGCTTAGTTCCATGAGCGGTTCTTTAGCAGAAGTACACATTTGGACAAGAGCTTTTGGAGTAATATGTGGTATTTAAATAAAAATAAAATACCAAGAATGCAATTTTTTTCTTTTATACACTATCAGTCAAAAGTTTTTATGTTTTTGTTATTTTTAATGTTTTTTTTAAGAATTTCGTTTTTATTTGATCCACAATGCAGCAAAAGCAGTAATATTGTGAAATATTTTTACTATTTAAAATAACTGCTTTCTATTAAATCATCTAATATGCGATTTGCTGTTCAGGAAACATTTTTTTATTATTATCATCAATAACAGTTGAGTACATTTTGTTTTCAGGTTTCGTTGATGAATAGAAAGATCCAAAGATTAGCATTTATCTGAAATGAAAAGCTTTTGTAATATTATACACTGTACCATTCAAAAGCTTGAAGTCAGTTGTTTTGTTTAGTTTTTTGGGGGAAAGAAATTATAGAAATTAATACTTTTATTTTGCAAGGATGCTTTAAATTGATCAACTGTGGTGATAAAGACATTTATAATGTTACAAAAGATTTCTATTTCTATTCTGTGAACTTTCTATTATTTAAAGAAACCTGAAAAAATTCTACTCAGCTGTTTTCAACATAATGATAATACTACATGTTTTTTGAGGAGCAAATCAGATCATTTGAATGATTTCTGAAAGATCATGTGACTAGAGTAATGATGCTAAAAATTCAGCTTTGAAATCACAGGAATAAATTACATTTTAAAATATATTGAAATAGAAAACAGTTCTTTTTAATGCTAAAAATAATTTTTTAATTTATTAAATGCAAATTTGGTGAGCAGAAGAGACCTCTTTAAAAAAATATATTAAAAACCGTATTGCTCAAAAACTTTCGACTGGTAGTGTATATCATTTGGACAAATTCTTTTGAGCGCTTGCTCAATTGTACCAAAAGTGCTGTTCATAGATTTGTTGAGGAACTCAAATCGGTCGATGAAGCTGGAATCAGAATAGTGAAGTTCCTTAAGCTCTTAAAACCTTTTATCATAAGTCTTTCAACCCAGTGTGAGATTCAAATCCACTAATGCATTATTTAAATCTATTCTGTAATGTTTCAAGGTCAAGATTGATTTTAAATAAGGAATGAAATCACATATAAGCAGATTTGCTCTGTTTCCAGAAATTCTTGTATAGTAGCGCTGGTTAGTCTCTCGTCCCCTGTGCTGAACTCATTGGGACCGCTGCCAAATGCATTATTGATTCTACAGTAAATGTTTGCAGAGTGTGACTGTAATTTATCGAGCCATTTACCCACGTTGAGCATATCAGGATCAGTGTGTGAAAAGGTCTCACTGACCCTGGAGCCTTCAATACATATTTAACTCTTTTGCATAGCTATTACAAACCTGCAAAACACTTCTAATTGCACCAGGCTTACAGTGCATGTAAATTGATTTTTCAAAGTTGTAACTAAAGCAAAGATTATATGGAGTATGTTTTACAAGAAAACAGTTTTTGTAGGTCACAAATCAAATCAAATAATTATTTTTGTGTCATAGATCATGTCAGCTCTTTTTACCAACGGTTAAATTTTCTTGTTTCCATTGAAGCTCAGTGTGAGCTCTTTTTTCCACCGACACAAATATATTAATCTATTATGCCCTGCTGCTGTAGGAATGAGTGACCATGTGACAGACACTCTGTGTGTGTGATGTCATCGTTATCTCTGTGCCCCGCTGACAGTTCCAGGGCCAAATACTGGTGGAGTGTGTGTGTGTGTGTGTGTGTGTGTGTGTGTGTGTGTGTGTGTGTGTGTGTGTGTGTGTGTTTTAATGTCCCTCTAGACCTCAGCCAGCGAAACTCTTTGTTCCTGTCTCTCCATCTCTGAGAGCTCAGTTTAGCAGAGGCCTTTAGGCTCCTGAAATAGTTGTACACACACACACACACACACACACACACACCTTTGCCTCCTCTTTGGGCTGTATGGCAATGGAGATGAGAAACAGGGAGAGGGAGAAAAAGAACAAAAGAGGAGAAATAGAAAGAAGAGCAGACAGATTTTAGTTTAGAGCAACTTTTAAAATAATTCCAATAAAAGTATGATAGTCTCATGATCACACAGTTATCATGTGAGTTTGGGTTTGGGTTATCATGCTGTCCAAATACAAATATTAAGCAGCACAACTGTTTTCAATATTGATGATATTAAGAATTGATTCTTGTGCAGCATATTTGAATGATTTCTGAAGGATCATATGACATTGTTGGCAGGAATAATAATTCTGAAAATTCATTTTTGCCGTCACATGAATAAATTATGAATGAATGAATTTAAAATATTCAAATAGAAAAGTAATATTTCTCAATATTACTGATTTTTCTGTATGTTTCATAAAATATATGCAGGCCTGGTGAGCATATCTTCTTTTAAAATTATATATATTTAAAAAAAAAAAAATCCCAACATTTTTTCCGAAAATTTTGAACACTAGTGTATGTTTTTTTTTGGGTCTAATTAATTAAAATCATAAAACATACACAATTTAACAGCAAAAAATGTAACAAAAAATATTTTTTTAAGGCCCTATGAAATTTCTTTATTTTTTTCCCCTCATAAATTCAGTTTTATTTTTACCGATTTCTTTGTTTTCAATAAATTTTCTGGATTCCATTTTAATGATTTCATTACATTTTAATAATCAAAAGCATCTCTAATTAATTTTTGTCCACAAATGTGACCCTGGACCACAAAAGTCATAAGCGTAAATTTTTTTATCCTTTTTGGTAAAGAGAAAAAAAATTCTGAATAAATATTCACATTGATGTATGGATTTGTTAAGGACAATATTTGGCTGAGACACAACTATCTAATAAATCTAGAAGGTGCAAAAAAAAAACACAATATTGAGAAAATCGCCTTTAAAGTTCTTAGCCATGCATATTACTAATCAAAAAGTAAGTTTTTATATATTTATGGTTAAAATTTTACAAAATATGTTCATGGAACATGATCTTTGCTTAATATCCTAATGATTTTTGGCATAAAAGAAAAATTGTTAATTTTGACCCATACAGTGTATTGTTGGCTATTGCTACAAATATACTCGTGCTACTTATGACTGGTTTTGTGGTCCAGGGTCACAAATACTTTATGTATTTAAAATTTCCTGGTAAAAAAATACTAAATATTCCTTAAAATATAATATATAATATATTTCTGTCACAATTTCTTCAAGTTAAACCAAATTTGTTTTGATGGGTTGCTATGAAGACCTTTAAGTTTCTGTTTATGTAAACCTTTTTTTCCATTATTCTAGTCAGATTGGATGCTCTTCTGTTCCGGTCTCCATAGGGACCCATTCAAACAGCGCCCATCTGCTTTTAATGTAGCTAACGTCGGCAGCTTTGTGTCGTCTACACACTCATTAAACTTTGAGGAGTGAGGCACTGACAAATGACAGTCATTTGTCATTGCGACTTTGCAAGGTGATGGCGCTATGGAGACATGTGCTTTTTAAAATCATTTTAAAAGATTTAACATTAGATTATCAACTCAGGATATACTCTAATTTGACTAGAAACACTGCAAATCATTCTTCAGGTTAAGAATCAGGCATGACTTCCGCGGTCAGGAAAAACGTCTATATGATATGACGCAAATTTTTCTTACAAGAAATGGTAAATGGCTCATGAAGTGACTCTCAAAACACTTTTAGAGATGCTTATGTGTTCATGTACTTACATATTGAGGCAGTGTCATGTGTGCTTTAGTATTTGTGTAAAAATAGTTAAATAGTATTGCATCTTAATATTCACAGACACATGTTTTGATTTGTGTGCGTACCTAGTTTTGATTTATTCATCCAAAATTTAGATTTTTATGACTGAAATTCGCAATTTTGTCTGGGTTTTCTGCATCACGGAAATCAAAGGGCTATGTTTGTATACAGTGGCAATAAAAAGTGTTTTAACCCATTAGAATTGGTTAATTTTCATATTGGTCATAAAATGCTTGTGTTGTTAGCTTAAGCACATTATGTTTGTTCATATTTGCGATACTTGAAATTTTATGACCAATTAATACAGAATATATTTATATATGTTTATATTGCACTGGTATGCAGTAACAGATCTATGTGAAAATACTGTTTAGTGTTCAAATGCTTGGTCGTGACATGTCTGGAATCTTCAGACAGCCCAAAAAAGAGCTGTTTTAGATTAGCACTTTATTCAAATTGAGCTGAAAATGACCAGAAACTGCTGTGTGTGGGATTCTGTTTCCGAAAGATTGGTGGCGATTTGGGCCTCTGTAGATTTCTGTCATTATTTCTCCGGCTTGGGATTTGACACACACTTGTCATCATTATCTCCTCTGCTCTGATAGGAACCCATTGAACCGCCGCTGGTATCGGCAGATTTGCACAAACCTAAAAGTCGCACCAATGCTTTATTTTAACTTACAAAGCAAAACCACAGCAGTGACAAATAAATGACCAAATACCACTGTCAGTTATATAACAAGACCAAGTCTCCCCAGTATATGAAAGGAAAAGTGCATCATGCAATACTAAGAAAATGAGAAAATGTATTTAAATGTACTACTTGTGTGTTATTTTGATATTATGATTCATCCAGTCAGATATCAGAAGCTATTCTTTTTTATTAAAAAGTTTAGTTTACTCTTACGTTTAAATGTTTAGTGATTATTGTTGTCTCTTTCCCTGCCCGTAATATCATATGTATTCCCGTCCGAACGGTTTCATGAATGTGTTTTGGATTCTTCTGCTCTATTTGCAGTCATAAACTGCACAGCTGTAGTCCTCTAAATTGAAATCAATGATTGCCACGAAAAGTGTAACTCAAAACAAAGCGAACGCAAGAAAAACCTCCCAAAATATTCATAAGTTATAGATTTTCATTATCTATTTCTCTCTCCTGAGCCGCTGCTCCTATATATGTATTTTTTTTCCTTTACCATTTTATCTTCTTACTCTCGCTCTCTGTCTCCCTCTCTCTTATTGGTGGCATTATTGATTTGGAGTGAAAAGTAATAAAACTAATTTCTCAACTTCACAGAGCTTGGATAGGCTAGAGTACATTGGGCTGGAGGTCAGTGCATTTATTATATGGAGGGATAGAGAAGAGATGTGCAAGGGGGTGTTAAACGACACGATTCGTGATTAACCTGGACCCGCGGCGGCGTCGCACCTCCATCCTCCATTCACCCCGCATCCCTCCGTCACAAAACACCATTATTCCTTTTGATTTCTCTGTGAGTCCAGCTCCATCGCTCAAAAAGAGGAAGAGAGAACGAGAGGGAGGCAAGAAAGAAAGTGATTGTGAGCAATTGTTTCCTGTCGATAAGGCTTGTTCATCCTGAATCTTATTGGCTGTGTCTGTCTTCCCGCGTTGGCCCTCGTGTGCCCCCACTTACGGCAGACCTGTGGGATTTCTCCCAGAATCCTCCCCTCTGATTTAATAAAGAGGCAGAGCTGAACAAATGGAGGAGATTGAAGACTAAACGTTAATGCTGCTTACTGCCAGATTCCCTCTATTATCACATCTGTTCCTCTCTCGTTTCGTATCTCCGACTGCCTCTCTCTGTCACTCGTGTATCTTTTTCTTTCTTCTGCTGCTACTTTCCTGTTCTAGAGCTTCTTATGTTTTTTTCTCACATTAGATAAATGGATGATGGTGTTGTGTGTCTGCTACAGTTTTTACGCTATATACACTACCAGTCAAAAGTTTTTGAACAATAAGATTTTTTCAGCCTGCATTTATTTGATCCAAAAGTACAGCAAAAAACAGTAAAATTTTGAAATATTTTTACTATTTAAAATAACTGTTTTCTATTTGAATCTGTTTTAAAATGTAATTTATTTCTGTGATCAAAGCTAAATTTTCAACCTCATTACTCCAGTCTTCAATATCACATGATCCTTCAGAAATCATTCTAATATGCTGATTTGCTGTTCAAGAAAAATGAAGTATTATTATTATTATCAATATTTAAAACAGTAGAGTTCGATTTTTAGGATTCTTGCTTCAAAAGATCCAAAGATCAGCATTTATTTGAACTAAAATGCTTTTGTAACATTATACATTATACCATTCAAAAGCTTGGCGTCAGTATAATTTTTGTTTTTGGAAAGAAACGTTTTTTGGAAAGAAATTATAGAAAGTAATTATAGAGAGTAAAAATTCTGTTTTAAAATCACAGGAATAAATTACACTTTAAAATGTATTCAAATAGAAAACAGTTATTCTAAATGGTAAAAATATTTCAAATTTTTATTTATTTAGTTTTTTTTCTGTACTTTGAATCAAATAAATGCATGCTTGGTGAGAAGGACTTCTTTAAAACATTAAAAATCTTACTGTTCAAAAAATTATGACTGTAGTCTATGTATGTATATATATTTATTACTATATATACTTTTCTTAAATTAAATAAATTACACTACCAGAATAAAAGTCTATATTGTATTTTTACTAGGGGTGGGCATAGATTAATTTTTTTAATCTAGATTAATCTAGATTAAATCTTGGAATTAATCTAGATTAATCTAGATTAAAATGGCTAATTTGAATTCTGCTGAAGGCATTCAGAATATGTGTGCTACCCAAATAATGACTTAAAGTCTTTGAGAATGGATCATAAAGCTCATAAAGCTGTTCTATGATAATTTGTTGATGAAAATAAATTATGTTCAATTAGATGTACTTGTGTTTACTAACTAACTAACAATGAAATTATTTTTTCTACCTATTAGATTGTGTTTTTTTAACGTCAACACCTACCCAACCCATTACATGTTACACCGTACTTTTATTTTGACAGGTTGCCGTGAAGTTTCTGTGTCATACAGTATGATATGATGCTAGTTTTCTCAAATGAAACGGTAAAAGTGACACTCACAGCAGTTTGGGAGATTGAGTTTATCTGTTCATGTGAGATGAAAATGCCAAAAATTACCGGGAGCGTCACGTGTGTTTCAGTATGCGTGTAGTAAAAGCTCGTCTCCGCAATGCATACATACAGCTAGGCAAACGGAACATATCGGATTCATATTAAAACGGTCTTTTTGCATTTCAGTTTTCACATACACTAGTCCATATTGCGATTTGAATTGACAGATATTTAAAGTGACAGACCAACATTTGATTTATGAATCCAAAAAACGACGAATTTACGTGGCATTTCGCTATAGTAGATTCGGTTTTTATGAATGGAGGACGACGTGATCCCGTCTGTGTTTTGGCGGAGGAGACTTAAACGCGCGACCATATTCTATAGTCTTCGGTATACATCCGCGTTAAACTATCAAGGTGAAAGTCATCATAGCTTGCGTAGTTTAGACCCAGCTCCCAACCCAAATTTGAGAATAGATTAACGGCGATATTTTTTTTATCGCATGATAAGAGTTTCACGTTAACGCAGCACGTTAACGCCGATAACGGCCCACCACTAATTTTTACATTAACAATGTAATTAATAGGCATTCTATTTATTAAAACCAAGTATAAATCTAATCAGTTTAGTGTTTTTAAGCATTTTATATTTATTCCAAAATAATAACTCAAGGCAGTAACAATTTAAACAGTATATTTATTTATAAACTGATGTTCAGCTGTTCTTTTTCATAACAAACTTTTTTTCGTCATCAAAGCTAGGTCAACAAGCTGATTGCTTACTAAAAAAGCCCATAGATTATGTTTTCAGGCCATCTGAAGTATGATATTTTGACTTTGAAAAAGTGGTTATATCTAAGTTTGTGAGTTGTTTGCTCACGTCATTCATCCTCAATTACCCCCCACCAAACTCACGGCATGCTTTAGGGGGTCTGTTACAACTCAGTGGGCTCAGGGGAGGCGAGAGAGACGTGGACTCCCGCTGTAACTGTACTTGCTGATGTCGCTGTTGGACAGTTGCTTTAGAAAAATAAGACTTTTTTTATGTCATACTTTGTTTTATTTTTGTACACTCTTAAAAATAAAGGTTCTTCACGATGCCATAGAAGAAACTTTTTTGTCTAAATGGTTCCATAAGAACCATAAACATGGTTTAAACATCTGTTTCACAAAAGGTTCTTTGTGGCAAAAGAAGGTTCTTCATATTATAAAAAGGTAAGTAAGAGATGGTTCTTTAAAGAACCTTTGACTGAATGGTTCTTTGTGGAAGCAAAAATGGTTCTTCTATGGCATCGCTTGAAGAACCTTTTAAAGCACCTTTATTTTTAAGATTGTACTATGAATTTGTTTCTCATCCAGTTTTTTTTAGGAGACCAAATTACCCTTGCAGTCTCATTTGGACTCTGCTGTATATGTTGAGATTGCTGTCATCTTTCTGTCTCTCTGTAGGCCACTGAACTAAATGATGACCGCACTCCTTCATCTGCCACCGTCATGACCACCTTCACCATCCTGCTGATCGATAAAAATGACAATCCGCCCAGGTTTAACAGCTCCGAGTATCGCGTGCTGATCCCAGAGCTGGCGCAGGTCGGCTTCGCTCTGCCTCTGTACATACAGGTCGAAGACAAAGACGAGGTGAGACATGCACACATACAAACACGGAGAGGTTTAAAAAGAATATTTTTCCCTCACATGATTTCCCTGACACATATTAATTATTCAGATGGACAAGTATGCCTATAGCCTTGTGAGTATGTTGACTGTTTCTGAATGAAGCTGCTTGCAGAAACGTCTTTGCGGTTTCCATGAACATGAAATTTTCTCCAACATGGGCACTTCTGATGTCAGGAACACATGACTGCTCTTACTTCTCGCCTTCATGGCAGTAGCTCCAACGAGCTTGAGTCAGTCAAACGTCAACCTTTCTCACCTGCTCACCTTGTATCACTCAAGCTTCAAACTAGTCACTCTGAATCTGCTCTCCTGGCTCTAAAGTGCTCAAGTCAGCAGCAACATGCTCGCATAACTTCATGCTAATTCTTTCCTATCTGTAAGCATTTTTTGACACTGCCATCCACACGTTTTCCTGGCAGAGATGGGCATTTCAGAGTCAGCACTTCACTATTCGTCATATGTGAAAAACAGGTCCAGGTCAGTTGGATTGACTGACTTCCTCACCTTGATCGCTCACCACTGGGTTTACCTAGGGCTAGGAATTTTTTTACAATGTGTTCGCTAGCGATAAATGTGCTGTTTTTGCTTCACTAGTGCAGAAACAGAGCAATGATTTGTGGGTCAATTACATGATGCTCAGGTCTGTTCATTTGTTCAAAAATACATTTAACATTCAGTTCATACACACTGTATGGCCACTTGAATGATAGGCATGATTTATTTATTTATTTTTGTTTATTTGTTTGTTTGTATTGTATAAAAAATCATTTTAACAATTTTGGGAGGATATAAAGTAAAAATTATCAGTGATACAGCTGTCCTGATATTTTAATGAAGAATTATTTTTTAATTACTTTTTGAATTATTATTTTATTACTTTAAAAATAAGCTCAGACAGTATCAATGATTTGTGGGTCAGATACATGATAATTGTGTCAAAAATACATTAAAATTCAGGTCATACACTACCAGTCAAAAGATTTTTTTGTTTTTAAGGAATTCTTTGCTGCTCACCAAGCCTGCATTTATTTATATTGCTAGTTTTTACAAAAAAAAAGTTAATATTGTTAAATATTTTTTGTCACATGATCCTTCAGAAATCATTCTTAAATGCTGATTTGCTGTTCAACACATTTTTATTATTATTATCAATATTTAATACAGTTGAGTACATTTTTTCACGATTCTTTGATAGAAATTAATACTTTTATTTAGCAAGGATGCTTTAGATAGATCAAAAGTGATATAGACATAATGTTACAAAAGATTTCTATTTGAGATAAAATTGTTCTTCTGAACTTTCTATTCATCAAAGAAACCTGAACAAATTCTTCTTGGCTGTTTTCAACATGCTTTGAGCAGCAAAAAATGTTTTTTGAGCAGCAAATCAGAACATTCGAATAATTTCTGAAGGGACTGGTGTAATGATGCAAAAAATTAGCTTTGAAATTACAGGAATAAATTACATTTTAAAATATATTCAAATAGAAAACAGTTATTTTAAATAGTACAATTATTTCAAAATTTTACTGTTTTGCTACTTTTGTACTTTTGATCATATAAATATATGGTGAGTAGAAGAGACTTCTTTAAAAAACAAAAACAACAAAAACATTAAAATCTTACTGTTCAAAAACTTTTGGCGGGTAGTGTACATACTGCCACTTGAATAGACCTTGAAGTGTACATCAACACAATCATTTATTTTTGTATTAAAATTAATTTAAAGATTTTTAACTGTGATACAACTGTATTATTATAATGAAATGATGAAAACTATATGAAGTAGTTTTTCATAGTTATTTTATAACTATTAATTTAGTTGAAAAATAATGTATTATATTATTGTTGTTAATAATAATACTAATAATAATTTACTTAATAATATACATGGTAATCATGTAATCAACTAGTTGTGGCAGTCAAGCTGGTTTTGTCAAAATCTGTTGTAGTTATCAGGATTTTAAACAGTTTAAAGTGGTTGATTTGTGGACTAGTAAGTATAAAAGCTGAGTTATGAGGCTGAGATATTTACTTGGGCCGTTTATCCAGTGGAAAGCTATATAAATGTTATGCCTTGTGAATATCAAAGGTCTGTGGGGAACGCTTGTCAAGGTCTGTGTCTGAGTGATAAAATGCTCTTTTTTTGCTTTCTTAAGCATCATTTATTCTGTTTGACACATTTTGAGACCGTTCTTGTGCAAATAGGGTAATACGTTTTTATAGCTTTTATACTGTAACATTTAGAGGGAGGCACACATAATATTTAGTGTTGTGTCAGGTGTTTATTGGCTGTTCATAAAACAAATAGTTGTGACTGTAAATTCTGATGTGATGAAACGGACTCAAATCCGCTATAAAATCTCGACATGTTTAAAGCGTACCACCCAGCTTACAAACAAACACACTCTTGACATATTGTACGTCCGTGGTTTCTCATGTGTCATCATATGCACACAGAGACCCTGTTTAGACTGGAGCAGGGTTTAATTTGCTTTCGAGTAGGTGAGATACAGCAGCAAATCATCGCTAACCAGCAGAATCAATCAGAGATAAGAGCAACAAAAGTCAAGTAAAGATTGATTCCTGCTTTAAATTACTGGAACAGAGAGTGACAGATAAATAAAGAGAGAGGTAAGAGTGGCAAACTGCCTACTGTATACTACATACATATTGTGTTTTTCTTCTTTCTCTCTTATTTTTTTATAAAGGTAGGGAGTAAAGAAACATTAAAACACTAAAAAAAAGTTTATGCTCACTGAGACGGCATTTTTAAAAATAAAAAAATGTAGTAAAAAGAGTAAAATTGTGAAATATTGTTATAATGTAAAATACAGTTGAGTTCAAAAGTTTACACGCACTTTGCAGAATCTGCAAAATGTTAATTATTTTACCAAAATAAGAGGGATCATACAAAATGCATGTTATTTTTATTTTATTTGGTAACACTTTACAATAAGGTTCATTAGTTAAACATTAGTTAATGTATTAACTAACATGAACTAACCATGAGCAATACATTTGTTACTGTATTTACTAATCTTTATTAACATTAGTTAACGGAAATACAGTTGTTCATTGTTTGTTCATGTTAGTTCACACTGCATTAACTAATGTTAACAAAATTTTAATAATGTATTAGTAAATGTTGAAATTAACATTAACACAGATTAATAAATGCTGTATAAGTGCAGTTCATTATTAGTTCATGTTAACTAATGTGGTTAACTAATGTTAACTAATGAACCTTATTGTAAAGTGTTACCTTTTATTTAGTACTGACCTGAATAAGATGTTTCACAAAAAAGACCTTTATATATAGTCCACAAGAGAAAATAATGATTTAATTTATAAAAATTGCCCTTTTCAAAAGTTTACACACACTTGATTCTTAATACCAAGTTGTTACCTGAATGATCCACAGCTATGTTTTTATGTTTAGTGATAATTGTTCTTTGTGTGTCCTGAACAGTTAAACTGTCTGCTGTTCTTTAGAAAAATCGCCAACAAATTCTTTGATTTTTCAGCATTTTTATGTATTTGAACCCTTTCCAAAAATGACTGTATGATTTTGAGATCCATCTTTTCACAATGAGGACAATTAGGGACTCATATGCAACTAATTAAGAGCCGTGGGTTGAAAACTTTTGAACAGTATGAAGATGTGTACATTTTTCATATTTTGCCTAAATGTGACCCTGGACCACAAAACCAGTCTTAAGTCGCTGGGGTATATTTGTAGCAATAGCCAAAAATACTTTGTATGGGTCAAAATTATTGATTTTTCTTTTATGCCAAAAATCATTAGGAAATGAAGTAAAGATCATGTTCCATGAAGATTTTTTGTAAAATTCCTACTATAAATGTATCAAAATGTAATTTTTGATTAGTAATATGCATGGTTAAGAACTTAATTTGGACAACTTTAAAGGTGATTTTCTCAGGATTTTGATTTTTTTGCACCCTTAGATTCCTGATTTTCTAATAGATGTATCTCAGTCAAATATTGTCCAATCCTAACAAACTATATATCAATAGAAAGCTTATTTATTGAACTTTCATATGATGTATTCATCTCAGTTTTGTAAAATTTTACCTTATGACTGGTTTTGTGGTCCAGGGTCACAAATATCTTTTTTTTTTTTCATTTGGTACTGCCCTTCAGAATCTGCAGAAGATACTTGCATGTTTCCCAGAAGACAAAAGTTAAATTTACCCTGATCTTCAAATTCAAAAAGTTTTCACCCCCCCCCCCCCCCCCTTAATGCATGTTTTTTTCTTCTCCTGGAGCATCAGTGAACATTTGGAGCTTCTGTAATAGTTGCATATGAGTCCCTCAGTTGTCCTCAGAGTGAAAAGATGGATCTGAAAATCATACAGTCATACAGAAAGGGTTCAAATACACAAAAATGCTGAAAAACCAAAGAATCTATGTTACCTGAAGGATTTTTCTGAAGAACAGCGGGCAGTTTAACTGTTCAGGTCAAACAAGAGATTCATGAACAACCATCACCTAACTAAAAACACAGCTGTGGATCATTCAGGTAACATGAAGTGTATGTAAACGTTTGAACATTTATTTATTTTGATAAATTCAGCTATTATTTTCTCTTGTGAACTATATGTAAACGTCTTTTATGTGAAATGTCTTATTCAAGTCAGTGGTAAATAAAAAATAACATGCGTTTTGTATGATCCCTCTTATGTTGGTAAAATAATCAACATTTTGCAGATTCTGCAAGGGGTATGCAAACTTTTGCACCCTGAACTATCCATTTTACAAAGTTTTTTTCTGGCAATTGTCATCCAGGTATTTCATGCAAGTTGAAAAATTTCACACTGTGCACAGTATACATACATAATACTGCAGAAATACTAAGAGTAGTATATTAGTATGCACTTATGAAAATAGCCAGGTGATTAAACAGAAACTGTCTGAAAATGTGTTATCACCTCCAGTAACTCAAACATTTTACTGTCCTGTCATTTTTGATTGGCAAATCAAAATTATATTGGTCTCCTCCAATTACTTAACTCCTTCTCTCCAGTCTAAGTACCTTTACCCTTCGGTCTTTGAGGGCAAACAGCTTTTTTTTCCCTCTTTTGAGCAGTGGGCATTTCCTCTTATGGCAGCTACATATTAGAGGCGTTTTCAGCTCTCTCAGCACAAGACTTTCTGAACACATAAGCAAGCAGAGACAGAGATAGCAGCTCTTCAGCACAGTGAGGCTTGACTCTGATCCTAATGCAAGATGAACAACAGTCATTCAGAGGGTCCCAGAGCCCAATAACAATCTCAGCCTGTGTGTGCATGTGTTTGAAGAGGCTTGGTTCAAGTTTGGCTCAAGCTGAGTGTTTATTTTAGGATGAGTTGGGAACTGAGATTTAAGCTGTTGTTTTCTCTCTTTCTTTCAAGTTCAGCTTTGGGCTTCAATGCATCAAGGTACATTAATGATGACAGTAAAAATAAATTATATATATAATTACAAGCCTGAAATTATTCATAGCCCTGCCAAATTCTGACTTAAAGTTACTTTTATTCAACCAGCAAATTTTTTTTTTTTTTTTTTTTTTTTTTTTTGACCGTAAATGACATGGGCTTCTCCCGAAAGATAATAAGACGATGTACAAGAGGCATCATTGTGGAAAAAAATATTTCCCAGCTTTTATTTACTTTTGAACAAAAAGTGGCATGTCCAAAATTATTCATACACTTTGCAAACTGTCACAGTCTATGGGAAAATCCAAAGTTCTATACCATTCCAAATAGTCCAAGCTGTTCTAAAGCATCCTAATTACCCTGATTCATTGGGAACAGCTGTTTTAATCAACTCAACAGGTGAAAAACAGTAGCTCTCTGCTGTTGGTTTGTGGACAGTCATGGCTAAGACAAAGGAGCTCACTGATGACCTGTGGCTGCACATTGTGGCTGCTCACAAGTCAGGAAATGCCTATAAGACCATATCTAAATGTTTTGAAGTTCCAGTGGCTACAGTGCAAAGTATTATTACAAAATACAAGACGTTCCACACTGTGAAAATTTTCAGAGGAGGTGGTCGGACGCCAAAAGTGACACTTGTGCTGGCCAGGAGGATAGTGAGAGAGGTAAAAAAAGAATGCAAGGATCACCACCAAGGCCATCCTGATGAATCTGGGCTCTGCTGGTTGCAACATCTCAAGGCAGACAGTCCAACAGACACTGCACACCGCTGGGTTCCACGGACGCAGACCAAGGAGGACACCACTTCTACAGATAAGGCACACAAAAGCCCGCTTGGCCTTTGCAAATGCTCATCTAGACAAAAAAGATGATTTCTAGTCTTCTGTTTTATGGTCAGATGAAACAAAAATATAATTGTTTGGCCACAATGATGAAGCCTTATCACAGTAAATGGCACCATAAAAAAGGAGCAATACATCAAAATTCTCAACAACAACATCAGGCAGTCTGCAGAGAGTGGGCAGCAGTGGACATTTCAGCACGACAACGACCCAAAACACAAAGCAAAAGTGGTGAAGAAATGGTTAGCAGACAAAAACATTAATGTTTTGCAGTGGCCCAGCCAGAGTCCTGACTTAAATCCAATTGAGAATCTGTGGAGGGAGCTAGAGATCAGGGTGATGGCAAGGAGACCCTCCAACCTGAAAGAGTTGGAGCTCATTACTAAAGATGAATGGGCAAAAATACCAGTGGAGACATGCAAAAAACTGCTGTAATAGCCAATAAAGGCTTTTCTATTGATTATTGACAAGGGTTTTGATAATTTTGGACATGCCACTTTTTGTTCAAATGTAAATAAAAGCTGAGAAATATTTTTTTTCCACAATGATGCCTCTTGTACATCGTCTTATTATCTATTGGTAGAAGCCTGTGTCATTTCCGGTCAAAAAAACCTAGCTGGTTGAATAAATTAAATATTGTGTTATTTAGGTATTACTGTTTGACATTTTATTCTCCAAAAACTTATTTGAAACCTTGCACTAAATGAGCGTTGTAAATTGATATATCTAGTACGACACGCACCTATTAACCCAGTACCTTATTGTAAGATTTCTTACCGTGTTTCTAAACTTTCTCTGCATGGTTCGTCTTGAAACTTTCCTGCTGATGTGTGTGTGACAGGCAGCTTTTATCTTCTCTGTAGTGGTTCAGGCAAATGGACGGGCAATTACGCTTATGGCCAGTGAGTGTTGACATCCCTGCATATTGGATGGCTCTTTAAATAGCCCCCATCAGCTACAATGGCTCTCTAAGCGCTCCAAACAAAAACAAGGGGTTATTTTAACCGCCGATGTAATTCCGTCATCGATCTCGAGCGTCGTCCTCCGTGTCGCCTGCATTCTGAGGCTTTTAAGAGCACAAACGTGACGAGAGGTGTCTTCTCTCCTGGGATCTTGACAGTTAGTGGTTTTGATTATGGATAGAGATGTGTGCTGGATGGTTTGCCTTTACTGTGTGTTGTCATCCCGCTAGAAGCTGACAGGTGGATCTTTATAGTGCACTGTGCTGGGCGATGAACAGCTGGGTTTCTGTGTGAATTTGGATTTGTAGCAACATTCAAGGAGTACAGCTTTTGGAAAAGAATTTTGGCTTTATAAAGGAATATTTAATGTCTGCCAAATAATTTCATGTAAATATAAAGGTATTTGTCAGGGCACAAGAAGTAAAGGTTTGTCAACACTCTTTCAAAAGGTACACTTTTTTAATCTTATTTACTATTAAGGGTGCATTTTTGGATCTAAAGCGTCCATTTAGGGCCCTATCATTACTACAAAAATGCAGACAGAATCACAAAATCCAGTCTTTACTGGAATTTACTGAAATAAAAGTCTGCTTTAACAGAGATAGAAATAAAAAATACTAAATGTTATGAAAAATTACCAGAAGAATGTTTATTAGAATTTATTTACTTGAAAAATGTAAAAAAAATATATATATTTCTCTTAGGAAAAAAATAAATCATTCAAATAACAATATATATATATATTATAAAATCAACAAATTAGAGATGCTTTTGATTATTTAAATTTAATGAAACCATTAAAATGGAATTTTACTTTATTTAAAATTTTATTTTGGACAATTAATTGAATTTCAGAAAAAAGGTATTTAAAAGGGCCTTAAATTATTTTTTTGTTAAACTTCTAATAAATTGCTGTTAAATTTTTATGATTTCAATAAGTTGGACAAACAAACAAAAAAAACGAAATATTTTTAAATGAATTGAAATGAATTTGATTTAATAGTACAGTTTTAATGAAAGCATTATTTTTTAAAGTAATAAATCACAATTTTTTCTTCCATGTTTTAATTTTAACAATACATCTAAAATTAAAGAGTTTAATTATCATTTGATTAACTAAATTTTAATGTCTTCACCTAATTACCAGGGAAAAAAAATAAATACAAAACATTGTTTCTAAAAAAAAAGAAAAAGAAAATAAAGAAATGTTTTTTATTTATTTTTTTTACTTAAAACGGAATCCAGACAATCCAAATGGAAAGACATTAAAATCAATAAATTATTCTTTAATTAAGATTATTTTAATTATTCAAATGTAATTAAGCCATTCAAATGGAATCCAGAAAATGCAGCTGGAAAGCAGAATAAAAAAAAATAAAACTGAATTTGAGAAAAAAAATGTATTTCATAGTGCATAGTTTCAAGTTTTTGTTAAACTTTTAATAATTTGCTGTTAAATTGAGTCAGTTCATAATTTAAATGAATTAGACATGTTTTTTTATTAATACAATTTAATTTAAGAAAAACCTGAATTCAGAAAAATGTTAACTGGAAATGTGGAATTTGTGAAAAAATGAAACTGATTTCATGGGGCCCTATACATATTAGTACCTGAATGGTAAATATTTGTTCCTTTTAAAAAGGTATCGCCCCAGTGAAAGCTTTTTTTTTGAGAGTGTAGAGTAATTGTCAGTCGTTTTAAGGGTTTTGTAGATCAGAAATAGGCAACTTCGGTCCAGGAGGGCTACTGTCCTGCAGAGTTTAGCTCCAAGCCTAATCAAACACACCTGAACAAGTGTCTTCCAGATCACTAGACAATTAGCAGGTGTGTTTGATTAGGGTTGGAGCTAAAATCTGCAGGACAGTGGCCCTCAAGGACATAAGTAGCCCATCCCTGTTCTAGATGGTAGCTACAGTAGTTGCTAGGCAGTTCCTACTGTGTTCAGCGTGGATGCTTAGAAAAAGCATAGAAAATCTGATGAGAAACACAATCCCCTGTGTTTTCAATGTTTTGAAAGTGCCACAAAATCATATTGTTTACTTCTGCTGCCGGAATGAACCAATGAATCATTTGCTTGTAGTTGTCTGTGTATATTAAGCCAAGATAGGAGATAGCATTTTAACAGAAAAAAAATTACACACATCACCTTAAAAGCTATAAAAACCACTCCAATAGTCCATTACAGCATCTCAGGCAGCGGATGATCGTTCAGAGATAATGAGGTGTTATGTCAGCAACTGCAGTCAGCATCTCTTCATTAGCATTAAGGTTAATGTAGATCAGAATGAAACTCAGGATTAATGATTGTGTCAATGC
Source organism: Garra rufa (assembly GCF_049309525.1). Classification (NCBI taxonomy): domain Eukaryota; kingdom Metazoa; phylum Chordata; class Actinopteri; order Cypriniformes; family Cyprinidae; genus Garra; species Garra rufa. Next base: position 10,480,160 of record NC_133362.1, on the reverse strand, counting down.
GCACGACAATCAGCCGGCAGCTAGCTAGATAGTTTGTACAACAGCAGACTTAAACTCTTAAGAAGAATAGTGTTTGTCGGGTCACATTTGCATTCTTTGTGTTTACAGTCGTTTGCAGATCATAAAACAAGACGAATATCTGAACAAATGATTCTCTTGATTATGCTTGCATGTAAGAGATTGACACAAAAAACTCTTCTTCTCTTCTCATCTGAATAGTGGCCGTTCATTTGGTCGGATTTCCTTTAGCAAGGCCTCCGGCTTCTCATTCACCTCCTCAATTACAGATTGGGCCCGAGGAGCGGCGTGATGGAGGGATTTTCATAACTGAGAGATATAAAGGAAGTGAATATCTCCGATTAACCTGGAGTGCTGCTCTCTTTTAGTGAGGGCTAGTCTTCGGTTATCGTCCTTTATTTCACGCGCTCAATCTTTCTCTATTATTTTCTTGTTCGTTCTGTGTGTGTTTTTGCTCTGTAAGGGAACACCTCGGGTTAAATGTTTATTGAACTCTGAAACTATTTTCTCTGTCCGGATCAATTCACCACGTTGCGGTCACAAACGGCTTCGCCTGCAAATGAAATCTGGCAGGGATGTGTGAGTGTGTGCACATTAGCAGTGTTGTTCATTAAACGGAGTGCTTTTATTTGTATGTAAAAATATATTAGCACTGAGCAGTAGGCTAGTTGTCAAAAGGGGAAATTGTCAAAAGGAACTGGTTTCTGAGTCGGTAATAATTTACCACATAAATGTTCTTTTTTATAGCGGTGTATTTTGTATTGGTTTTTCATTGCATATATGTGTGTGTGTGTATATAATATATATATATATATATAATATTTTATATATAATATATATTTATTTATTTATTTATTTATTTTTTCAAATCAATTCCAGCCTTTATTTTTAAGTGTATTAAACACTGCCAAAATAAAAAAAATACAAATAAATTGAAAATGTACTGATAATTTTCTGCATGGACATTTTCGTTAACCCAAAAAACAATACAATGAAGTGCAAAATTCTCAAAATACAGCTAAAACACCTGGAACATTTCTTTATATTAATACATTACATTGTGGCTTATCCTAACAGTGTAGTGTTTATTAATTAGTATTCATATTAACTAACATAGTAATTGTTTAAGCGTCAGTAATTTGGTTAGTTTTTTATTATATGTATTTTTTTAGCTCTATTTAGCTTTATTTTTATTTACTTTTAGTATTTCAGCTTTAATTTAGTATTTCAGCTTAATTTATTAAGTTTTTTAATGTATTTTAAAAAAGCTTTTTCTGCTCATCAAGACTGTATTTATTTAGATCAAAAATACAGAAAAAAAAGTAATATGATAAAATATTGCAATTTAAAACATCAGTTTTCTATTTTAATATATTTTAGAAAGTAATTTATTTCTGATGCTGAGGTTAATTTTCAACATCATTATTACAGTCTTCAGTGTCACATGATCCTTCAGAAGTCATTTTCATATTAAGAAATTGAAAATAAATTGTGTTAAAGTTGAATATATATTTATTTATTTATTTTACCGTAACTTTTTTCAGGATTAAGGAATAAAATGTTTAAAAGAACAGCATTTATCAAAAAATATAAATGTTTTGTAACAGTTTACACTTCCGTTCAAAATTTTGGGGTCAGTAAATTAAAAGAAATTGATTATTTTATTTTGAAAGAAATTAATACTTTTAATTGGCAAGGATTTGTTAAATTGTTAAAAAAAAGGAGTAGTAAAGGCTTACATTGTTATTTTATTTTGAATAAATGCTTTTCCTTTTAAATTTTTTTATTAATCAAAAAATCGTGAAAATATTAGATTCCAAAAAAGAAAAAAGAAAACATTAGGCAGGACAACAGTTTCCAACCTTAATAATAATTAGCATATTATAATGATTTCTGAAGGATTGTGTGACACTGAAGATAAAAATTCAGCTTTGCATCACAGAAATAAATTATATTTGAAATTATATTTTTTCTGTATTTTTGATCAAATAAACACAACCTTGGTGAGCACAAGAGACTTATTTAAAAAACAAAAAAATCGTACTTATCCCAAACTTTTTAAACAGCAGTCTATTTAATTTAATTTAATTTATTTTATTTTTTATTTTATTTTATTTTATTTTATTTTATTTTATTTTATTTTATTTTATTTTTGGTAAACAAGAATTATTTTTAATAGTTTGTTTAAATTACCGATCTTAACACTGAAAAACAAGTGATGATAATGAATGTATATTTCAGCTAAACTTTTCAAGAAACACATTTTTCATGATGATAGTTTGGGTCAAGTAATAAATATTTTAAACTATTTTTGCTATGTTTGATTAATTGGGTTTTATTTTGAATAGTTTTAGTATTTATATCCCATACACTGTATACCAAACAGTTTTTCCCCACAGTCAAAAATCCATGTCTCCCATATTGCTAAGAAATTTGCAACCTGACTCATTTTTACTTTGATAGTCTTTTCACACTGAAAACTATTTTATTCTAACGTTCATTTTTAGAAGCCAACATTATACCATATAATTCATCACAAGCATTTACTGAAACAGGTTGAACTGATTGGCAACGATGCCCTCTCATACGGATAAGTTGCAAGCGGGATTGCTAAATTACTGTAATAACACACTTTTTACAAGCTTAATAGCCACATAAAAAGCACATAAACCATTGTGATATTCAGAATGCTGCTTAATTTTATATCGCCAGCAAAATAACCACGAATCCATCCTGAATATTCTCTATATCACCCAGCATTAAGAAATATACTAGTACACAGGGTTTGTGGGTCTACCATGTTGGTTTTGTCACTGCCTGTGTGTGCATGTGAGATCCGATAAGAGCAAAACCCTCAACCCATCTTCTCCTTTTTTGTGTGTGAGAGAGAGAGATTACTCCAAAAAAAGAAAGAGAGAAGGAGACTCGAAGAGATGGAGTGATTGTAGCGACAGATAAGTGTGGACTTAGTAGAGATAAGCAGCAGGTAAACACACACAATAATCAATCACAGATTCTTCTCACCATGCTCAACATTATTGCTTTTTGAGTGTGTTTGCGTACGTGCTTACGTGTGTGTCTGGGTCGGTACGTTTGCGTCTGAGCTATACTCCAGATACATAAGTTGTTGTGACAGCTCACGCAACTGTGTGCTTTTCAGTCAGCAAATTTCTCCATCAGCTGCTTTGCTCGCACATTAGTATTATGTTTAATCAGAGTATGTGTGTACAGTATGAAAATTGTGCTTTCTAAGATAGTGATGAGTCATCATTGAATTTACTTCCTACCATATGTCCTGTCTTCCCCTCGCCGGCCTCGCGGAAGAGAGAATGACACTAATGAGGGACTTCCTGTCATCTCTCTATTTGCTCGGGATCTCTCTGTACCTGAAACAGCGACGGGAGACAGAAATGATTATTGCAGAACATTTCATTACTACTTTATTTGAAGCTTGAAGTTTTATTTCGAGTCCGTCCAATAAAATCCCTGTCAAAACACACTCTAACATTTGAGGAAAGGATGAGAGGGGAACTTTTTGCAGGTGTGATGTACTTTATACGGGATAAGCTAAATTTTGCTCATGGTTGCTTTTTTATGAAGCCTATTGGAGTTCTCATGGTTTGTTGGTGTCAAAGTTGTCTCGGAATTTCTCTTCAAATTTCTTTGGAGGGAGGGAAGTAGATGCCAAATGGTTTTAAAAAGGTATTTAATTGCATTCACAAACGAAGGCCTTAAACGGTCTTAAATGGCAGCAGAAATTCTTAAATTGTTCAATGTCATATGCACTGAAATAAATTAATGTCTTTCTTTGGTATATTTGTTTTCTAATATATACACTGCTGTACGTTTTAAAGAAGTTTCTTATGCTCATCAAGGCTGCATTTATTTGATCAAAAATACAGAAAAAATGTCAAATTGTGAAATTGCAAGTCTTCAGTATTACATAATAAAGGGGTCTAAAATATAAATATAATTAAATATAAATATAATTGTATATGTAATTATATAAAAAAAAATTCTAATATTATAAATCTTTACTGTCACTTTTAAGCATTTTAAGAGTATCACAAAAATAACATTTCAGTGTCACAAAAAAATCTAAAAATGCAAGTCTTTACTATCACTTTTGTCAATTTAACACATCCTTTCTGAATAAATATATTAATTTCTTTCAATAAAAAAAGGAAAAAAAAGACCCCAAACGTTTAAATGGTAGTATATAATTACAAAAGATTTCTCTCTCTCTCTCTCTCTCTCTCTCTCTCTCTCTCTCTCTCTCTCTCTCTCTCTCTCTCTCTCTCTCTCTCTCTCTCTCTATAATTTTTTATTTATTTTTTATTTATAAAATGTGGTATCACAACTGTTTTCAACATTCATAATTATCATATTAGAATGATTTCTGAAGTATCATGTGACACTGACTGCATGTCTTTTTTTAAATGCAAATGAGCTGCTGCTCCCCACCCCCTTTTCCAGAATAGAGCTGTGCCTTTACACCTTGCACCGTGGATATTCTGCCAAAAAAAAAACATCTGTTTGGTTTTAATTATCATGTCTATCGTGCTTAAATCACAGATTTTAAACCATATTAGTTTAAACTTCTGATATATGATTTTCTGAGTGCAAACATCCGAAGCACTCACAGAAAGCGGCTGACACAAACAAAGAACTAAATAAAGTACTAAACAAAGTTCTCTTTCATGTCTTATTGTACTTAAACTGTCAAATACTCACAAGTTTATGGTGAAAACACACAGGAGTTACAAAAACAGTCACATTTTTATATTAGATCTGTGCGGCAGCAGTGTGTAATATACAGTAAATAAATCAATACAATCCACTGCTCTCTTGTCTTCTCTAAGGCAGGGACTCTAAATAGTGTTCTGTGTTTAGCCAAAGACAAAACAGTTGGCATGCTTTGCTCGAACTTTCGCCATGCCATTAGAACCTTTACACCATTGTGGCTCACGAAAACAAAATGGCCTTTGTCACATCATGGGGAAAGTGAAAACTGATGTGCTTATTTTTTTACATGCTTGCAAAAAAAAGCTTGCCAAAACAAATTACTGGATTGTCCTTTTTAATGTTTTCTGGGTTGGTAGATGCACTGTGGACCGATTATACCACTTAAACATGGAAAAAGTCAATTTTTCATGATATGTCACCTTTAAATGTACCTTCATAAAACTTGCAAATGAAAGTTTTAAAAGCACTGTGCAATGGAGCTCAGACAATTTGGATGAGAATATTTGAGTCAGTTTTTGTTGCTGACTTTGACACTGCAGTCTGAGAAGTTGTGGAATTTCTAACGCTTACAGGGTTTTTTATTGGGAGAAATGTTTGCTGCTTAGGTGTGGACAGTGAAATATCAGAGAAAGTAAAACATTAATGTACAAAATGACTGTGTGTGTCTCTACAGGGGGTGAACGGCATGTTTCAGGTGGTCCTGACAGGGAATAACTCTGAGCACTTCAGCATCTCTCCCACCTCCGTGCAGGGCAGAGCAGACCTCCGTGTGCGTGTGGCCGTCCCGCTGGACTACGAAAACATCAGGAGCTACAGCTTTTCTGTGAGTGCAGAAAAACACACATTTTTTCATCCATCCAAATTTCTGAGTTTTCAGAATCACCCAGTCTTCATGTAGTGCTCTCTAAAATCTCATTTGCAATAGATCTGTGCCCATTTTATTTTAACATTTAGAATACGCTGATAACAGATGATCATGCCATGAAAATTAAACTGAGATTTAGAATGGGGAAAATGAATTACAAATAAACTACTGCCACTTTTATAGAGACCAGCGCTGTCATGCTGCTGGAGTTCAGCTGTGTTTCTGCAGTTCATTTCGTTCAAATGGCTGAAGCTGCTCCCTGCAGCGATGGACTTACTAGCTGAACTGACAAATGACTGCAATCTGCACCAGTACAAAACACAATCAGAAACGGTTGTAGACCAGTACAGCAGATTCCCTCAAACAGGCACTGCCTCAACCTGTTTGTAGCCTTGTTTTGTAGGAACATCTGTTGCAGTTAATCTAAAAGTAAAGAGTTCAGTGAGCTAACAAGTCATTTGGAAACTGGACTTTTTAGGAAAGTGTTATATGTATCCCTGGACCGCAAAACCAGTCGTAAGTAGTGCAGGAATATTTGTAGCAATAGCCAACAATACATTTTATTGGTCAAAATGATCAATTTTACTTTTACGCCAAAATCATTAGGATATCAAGATGATGTTTCATGAAGATATTTTGTAAATTTCCTACCATAAATATATCAAAACTGAATTTTTGATTAGTAATATGCATTGCTGAGAACTTAATTTGAACAACTTTTCCTCAATATTCAGTTTGTTTTTTTTTGCACCCTCAGATTCCACATTTTCCAAATAGTTGTATCTTAGGCAAATATTGTCCTATCCTAACAAACCATACATCAAAGGAAAGCTTATTTATTCATTTCAAATTTCAAAAATGGACCCTTATGACTGGACCCTTTTTTGGTTTTGTGGTCCAGGGTCACATATGTCACATATGATACATTAGTTTGAGGACACTAAAAATGTATGTTTTTTTCTTTCTCTGTAATACTGTGTCACCATGTCATATAACAGATTTAAAGATTGTTATTAGTAATAAATGTTGCTTCTTGCATGTTGTTTTTAAATGCACTGTCAAACAATCTTTTGCTCATTCTGACATTTTTTTTTATCTCAGTAATGTCAGCAATGAAATACTACATCACAGAGATGTAACAGTCTCATTAAAGTATGATATAAAACAGACACTTTAGATTTAATATATTGGTTCCGTTCCAAAACCTAGTGAGCTGCTTTGTGCCTAAGTAAGTAGCTGCCTACTAATGCCATGTTTACATTGCATGAATTTAGCCTTGATTTACACTCGCAGACAAATGGCCAAAATCGGAGGAAAATCAAAAGCACAATTTAAAGGAGAAGTTCACTTCCAGAACAAAAATTTACAGATAGTGTACTCACCCCCTTGTCATCCAAAATGTCCATGTCTTTCTTTCTTCCGTCATAAAGAAATTGTTTTTTGAGGAAAACATTTCAGGAGTTTTCTCCATATAGTGGACTTCTATGGTGCCCCGATTTTGAACTTCCAAAATGCTTCAAAGGGCTCTAAACAATCCCAGCCAAGGAAGAATTTAGAGGTCTTATCTAGGGGGAAAAAATACAATTTATATACTTTTTTTTTTTACCTCAAACGCTCGTCTTATCTTGCTTTGCCTGAACTCTGTTTTTTCCAGTTTAAGACAGTTAAGGTATGTAGAAAAACTCCCTTCTCATTTCCTTTCCACAAATTCGTCCTACATCACTGTTTTGCCTTTTTTGTAAAGGGTATTTTATCTTCTTTGCATGTTTACTTTGCAAACACTGGGTCAGTACTTCTGCAGCGATGTAGGATGATTTTAAAAATAATTTTTGAAGTTGAGAGAGAAAATGAGATGGGAGTTGTTCGACCTACTCTAACTGTTTTGAACCAGAGATGCACAGACTGCCCATGCGCAGAGAGACAAGATGAGCATTTAGGTTAAAAAGTACATAAATTGTAATAAAAGATAAGACCCTTATTCCTCGGCTGGGATCGTTTACAGCTGCATTTGGGATCGTTTAAACCTGCATTTATAGTGCATTTTGAAAGTTCAAACTCAGGGGCACCATAGAAATCCTGAATCGTTTTCCTCCTTATATATATATTTTTTACAACTGAAGAAAGAAAGACATGAACATCTTGGATGATATAGGGGTTGAGTACAAGATCTGTAAATTTTTGTTCTGGAAGTGAACTTCTTTAAGAGAAGTGCTGACACATTGCCAGTGCCCATGAGATATTTATAGCACAACTTACAGTCCTGCAGTGTAAAATGTGTTTTGACTGGAAATGACATTGGCGATGACCTAAAGCCAATGAGAGAGCTTACATAGAGATACAGGTCAAGGGATAGTTCAGTATTAGTTCATAATAGACCTGCAACAGAACAAGCAAGCATCAATTCTCCCCTTTATATTTTTCTTTGTTTATCTTTTATTTCACACCAAAATCAGTGCTTGGATTGCAAGCTGTTTGTGGTCTACCATTTTTGGCAGGAATATATAAATAAATCCATTCTTGTGCAAGAACGCCTGTTTCTTGCATGATCTCAGCTTATTTCATTTCTCAATTCTCATGTTTCTCTTTCTCTCCAGCTGTATGCCAACGAGTCTCTGTCGGAGCATGTGGGGTTTGCTCGAGTCTTCATTGACCTCATCAACGAGAACGACAACAGACCGATCTTCAGCCAGGCGCTTTATAACATCAGTTTACCTGAGAGCACCCCTCCTGGAACATCTCTACTGCAGATAAAGGTGAACTCACATGATGTTGATCATAACATTGGTAAAGTCTGGCCTTATGATTTCCATAATTCGCAGAATCCAGTAATAAAAATGGAATTTACAGCATGAAGTGGAATGTTGTGGAATTTGGCAGTTTTGGAGTTGTGATATAGACTTATGTCTGTCAATACTGAAGCACAAAAACAATTCTATTGTGTGCATGTTCTGCTTGTGAATGAGTGACACGGTTTTGTCTACTTTACATATTCAAGCATGTGTTTTCATTTCCATTTCATTTGATAACTATGATCATGTCACTGCTTTGAGAGTTCACTATTTACTACCTCACATTTTCATTTGATAAAAACTCATGTATGCAGAAAAGTAAAGGTCTTAACCACAGTCTGTAAAAAAGGAATTTGCTTAAGCTTAAAGAAATTTTGGCAGCTATATATTACAAATAAAGTGTTAAAATAAAGGAATTGTTAAAATGTCAGTTAAGTTAGATTTTAAAATATACAACAGGTGCCATAGAATGAATTGAGAGAATATTTTAAATTGTTCTGTGATATCTACATAGAAGGTATATGGCATAGGAACGAGCAAAAAATCTCCAGAAACGGTTTTACAGGTCCATTTACAACCCTAGGATTTGTCCCTAGAATGAAATGCTCTGTTATTGCCTTATTTGGTAGCTTCGTGAATATGCAGATTCCGTCATTCGATTACCCTTGTTTTATAACAAAAATTGTAACTTGGTAATTAAATCATAAATCCAGAAAATGTAAGCAAGCAATACAGAATTCATGGAGGAAAAAGTAATCCTAGGTGTTAGGAAAAATACATAAAGAAATGCAATATTAAAACAGTAATTTTTGTTAATTTTTGTTTTTAAAATTGTTATTTCATTTAATTAAGTTTCATGATTTTATGATTTCAATTAATTAGACATGCTTAAATTACTAAAACTTAATTTAACCATTACAGAAAACACAGAATTTGTAAAAGAAAATTAAAATAAAGCAGAATATGGGAAACATTTTTAACATTTTTCAATAAGCCTCCATTAGTTAATTTTAGTTAATGTATTAACTAACATGAATGAACAATGTGCAATACATTTATTACAGTGTTTATTCATCTTTTATCATTTTAGTTATTGAAAATACAGTCATTCATTGTTTGTGTTAGTTCACAGTGCATTAACTAATGTTAACAACTTTTGGTTTTAATAATACATTAGTAAATGTTGAAATTAACATTAACAATGATTAATAAATGCTGTAAAAGTATTAGTCCTTCTTAGTTCATGTTGAATAATGTATTTAACTAATGTTAACGAATGAACCTTATTGTAAAATATTACCAAAAAAATAAGAACAGATTTCATAAAGCCCTATAATTTTGTTAAATGTCTAATACATTTTTGTTAAATTGTAGAAGCTTCATAACTTTAAATAATTTTATGATTGCTATAATTTAACCATTAAAACCAGAACAATTCAAATGAAAGAAAAAAGTGGTCTTTTCTTAGAGCACTAGAGCACAAGTTCCCCTCTTTATCTTTGTTGGGAAAGCCGTGATGATGCATTAGGATGTTAGGATCCTCATCTACAACTCTCTGACATCCATACCATTCCTCTCCTTTTCACAGTGTCACCGTCATTTATTTGATTTCAGCACACAGAGTATTTCCAGAGTGCTGAAGGTCATCCCACACTAGGAGTATAAATCACTGTGAACAACCACATGCAGCTCATAAATTCAGCCTATTATCACTCTCCCTCTGTCACTCTCACTGCTGGACGCTATAGAGATCAATACCGATCGATAGACGGTCCGGGCTCTGGATCCAGGTGCGGGACTGGTGTCTGTGCGAGCTAGTCCTAATCATAAAAGCTAATTCTAGTTCAGAGCTTCTGTATTGCAAGGTGCAGTTCAAGATCTCTGTATCAAAGCTCAAACTTACAGAACAAATAAGAACTGATGGTGCCATTTGTTGGGAAAAGATGCTTTCAGAACTTTTAAACAAAACTTTCCTGTTTAATATTTAAGGGGTCATATCATGAGCAGTCAGGCTTTCCTTGATCTTTTGAGATCAAAGAGTGTGATGTACTGTAAAAAACACTCTGGAACTTTAAGACGTTCTTCTGCAGTCCTAAAGGAGCATTTATTGAAAACAAGCTCAAGCGGATTGTTTATTAGGGCATAACTGTTAATCAGAAATTTGGCCTGTTCATGCTAAAGTAATATACAGTTATTTGGGTGAATTTGCAGGGCAATGTAAATCCATGTAAGATGTCTCTGGTCATTTTTGTTGGACTTTAAACGTGTTGTAACACTATAAGTGGACTTCAATGGGGAAAAAAACATGGTTTGACCTCTTTCAAAAGGCCAGAATGAAAAACACTATAGATTAGTCAATCAAATACAAGACAGATGCAATTTACATACAAAGAGCCTAAAGGTAGGTACAGTAGTTTCATAATGGTGAAAAATGTAAATTATGGCTGTTTAATGCAAAATACTTTGGTAACATCTTAAGTGGTATTAGGAAAAGAATTAAATGATAAGTGGAATATGTCTTACAGTTTTTTTAGTGACAGTTAGACTCAATTTCCTGAAAACTTCTCATGTCCTGTTGTAAGAAAATAAATAAACATTTTCAACTGAAATTTTCATTATATTATCATTGTAGTAATGCAATATTTTAGGACATTGTAATATTAACATAATGTGTTTCACAATTTAAATAATATATATATTGGATTTTTATTTCCATTTTAAATTGCATATTTGTATTATAGTAGTTTAGGAAGGAAACATTTTATAATATATTATATGAAAATAAGTAAGTAAATAAGTAAATTACCATTATTTTCATCTGTAATTTTCATTATATTATCATTATAGTAATGCAGTATTTTTTAGGACATTGCAATATTAGTTTACAGTTTAAATAATATATACATATACACTTATACAGTTAAATACATATAACTGTAAATAATATATACAGTTTAAATAATATATAATTTGTATTGTTTCCACTTTAAATTGCATTTTTTATTATAGTTATTTAGGAAGAAAACATTTAATAAGTCAATCAATCAATGTATAAAGAAAGAAATTACCATTATTTTCAACTGTAAATTTCATAATATTATCATTATAGTAATGCAGTTTTTTTTAGGACTATGCGATATTAGCACAATGTGTAAAAATTTTACAATTTAAATAATATAGAATTTGTATTTTTATTTGCACTTTAAATTTCATTTTTGTATTATAGCAATTTAGTAAGGAAACATTTAATATATTATATGAAAATAGTAAGTAAGTAAATAAAAAAAATTACCATTAATTTCAGCCAATATTTATTAGATTATCATTGTAGTAACACAGTATTTTTAGGACATTGTAATATTAGAATTTGTAAATATTTTGTAGTTTAAATAATATATAATTTGTATTTTTGTTTCCATTTTAAATATTGCATTTTTGTATTATAGTAACTTAGGAAGGAAACATTTAAAATTATATTATATATAAATAAATAACCATTATTTTCAACTGTAATTTTAATTATATTATCATTAGTAATGCAGTATTTCTAGGACATAGGAAATAGTTTACAATTTTAATTTTAATTTGCATTTTTTTTATTATAGTAACTTAGGAAGGAAACATTTAGTAATTTATTATATGAAAATAAGTAAGTAAATCAGTCAATAAATAAGAAATTACCATGATTTTCAACTGTAATTTTTTATTATATTATTATAGTAATGCAGTATTTTTAGGACTATGCAATGTTAGCATAATGTGTAAATATTTTACAATTAAAATAATATAAAATTAGTATTTTTGTTCAGTTTAAATTGCATTTTTGTATTATAGTAACTTAGGAAGGAAACATTTAATAATATATTATATGAAAATAACCAAGTAAATCAATCAATAAATAAAGAAATTACCATGATTTTCAACTGTAATTGTCATTATATCGTCGTTATATTAATGCAGTATTTTTTTTAGGACTAAAATTTTATAGTAATTCAGGACAGAAACATTTAATCATTTTTTACAAAAAAAAAGATTATTTTAATTTATTTTTATTGTTTTTTTTTTAGTTCTTTAAGTCTCTTATACTTACCAATGCTTGTTTATTTAATTAAAAATACAGTAAAAGTGAATAAAGTAAAAAATATTATTAAAAAAATGATAATTTGAAATAACTAGCTTCTTTGATGCATAGCTGATAAGTAATGTAATAATAATATTGTAATAATATTGTCCAAAAATATCACTATTTAAAATATTTGTTTTCTATTTCAAAATGATCTAAAATTTATTTTTGTGATACAAAGACTCCAGTCTTCAGTGTCACAAGATCCTTCAGAAATCATTCTAGTATGCTAATTACATGCTTAAGAAACATTTATTATTATTACTAATGAAAACAGTTGTGCTGCTTACAATGTTTCTGAAAACCTGGTGCTTTTTTGGGATTCTTTGATGAATAAAAAATTTGAAAGAACTTTTTGTTACAATGTGTCTTTACAGACTTTACAGTAACTTTTAATCAATTTAATGCATTCTTGCTAAAACAGTAGTAATAAAAAAATACAAATCTCAAACCTTTGAACAGTAATGTATGTAATGGCTGAGTGGAGTGAAGGTGCATCTCGAGCTCTAGTTCTTTCACTTCTTCTTCTCCACCTCTGATGAGATGTTCGTGTGGCAGTGGCCTGAGAGTCTTTTATGTCGATAAATGCTGTCTGCTCTGTTTGACTGCTTCACTCTTGACATGTAACAGCCTGTAAAGTCAATAGAGTGGTAACTTTACCCACAGTGCCCTGAGGAGAAGCTGAAACACAGTTATGTGGCAGCAGCCTTATGATTACTCACTGTTCTTTCTTTTTTCTTGCTATTCTTTCCTGTTTTTCTAATATCTCAATTCTCTTTTCTTTTCCGCCCATCAACTTCAACCAGCTGTTATAAAAAGCTTTAAAACAGTTGGTTGATTCTTCTGACTCTCAGATTCTTGGTTTTCTTCTCCTAAACCTTTAAAACTTTGCTTTACAGCGTCGCAGTCGCTGTTGTTTCCTTCAGGAAATGCAGATGTAGTTGTGTCTGTAGCTCGTGTTTTGTCTCTGAGGCAATTTGAGAAGCTCTGTGTGCTAAACAGATGTTTGGACTACTGCTAATGCGCTGCCGGTAATTCACTAGAGCGGTTTATGGAAGGTAAACACACACACATACAAATCCATATGTTCAAACATACATATTTACATACCCGTCAGTTACCTGTCAGCTCCGAATCATTATGATGGATGCACCTTTTTTGTCCTTAATTTAATTAGAAGTTGCATTTAGTAATTTTTGTTTATGTTTTGCTGACCAGAGCAGTTGTGTATGAGTATATATGGAATTTTTAATAAATGTATATACTCATGCATGTGACCCTGGACCACAAAACCAGTCATTTTGAAATATACATCATCTAAAAGCTCAATAAATAAGCTTTCCATTGATGTATGGTTTATTAGAAATAGGACAACTATTCGAAAATCTGGAAGGGTGCCAAAAAATCTAAATACTTTGAAAGTTGCCTTTAAAATTGTCCAAATGAAGTTCTTAGCAATGCATATTACTAATCAAAAGTTAAATTTTAATATATTCATGGTAGGAAATTTATATCTTCATGGAACATACATATCTAATATCGGATAATTTTAACCCATACAATGTATTTTTGGCTATTGCTACAAATATACCTGTGCTACTTAAGACTGGTTTTGAGGCCCAGGGTCACAAATAAGGTACATTTTACAAAATTCTATTTTAAGATATTAATTTTATCCCCCCAAAAGTTCTATTTTTTCTATAGAAGTAAAACATTTCAGACACACATTGAGGCTGGCATACGCTGTCAGGGCTGATAGTTCTTTAAATGCTGTTTTTAGTCCGTCTTTCAACTTAATCTGTGCCCGGGAACCAGCCCAAAGAGCTTATAGACTCTGAGTAGCTGGATTGCGGGCTCTGAGTGTGTGATAGTGTTTGTAAGACTGCTGGAGACACTTTCTCCCGTAACAGAAGAGCTTACTCTCTTAAAGATCATATCATTCTCTTTCACATTGTTGCAGATGAAGTATGCAATTTATATGCCACTTGCACCACCAGCTTATTAGAATCATTAAAAGCAGCACCTTCATTGGATTATAAGTAAGTCTGGTGCTAGAGTACCTGTTTGTCTGAATCAGAGTTAAGGTTTGGCTAGATGGCCTAGTTAAGAGCCTACTGGTAGATGCCATAACTATACTGTCTGACTGTAAAATGCTAATTTCTTCCCTATTGACAGCTATACAAAAATATGTGTTTTAGCAGAGTAAAGTTTTTTGTTTTTTTTTACATACAATTTCAGTATATTTTAGTAGATATTTTACCAAAGCATTGATTGATTGATTAAACATCTATCAAAAATGGAATGAAATACACTGCTGTTCAAAAGTTTGTGAACAGAAAGATTTTTTAAGTTTTTAAAGGCTGCATTTATTTGATCAAAAATAAAGAAAAAACAGTAATATTGTGAAATATTATTGCAATTTAAAATAACAGTTTTGCATTTTAATATATTTTAAAATATAATTAATTTCTGTGATGCAATGCTGCATTTTTGCATCATTGCTCCAGTCTTCAGTGTCACATAATCCTTCAGAAATCACTCTAGAATGCTGATTTATTATCATTGTTGAAACAGGTGGGCTGAATAATATATTTTTTGTAACCTGTGGGACTTCTTTTCAGGATTCTTATTTTTCAGCATTTATTTTAAATAGACATCTTATCTAGCAATATAAGTCTTTTCTGTCAATTTTTATTAATTTAACACATACTTGCTGAATAAAAGTTTCAATTTCTCTCAAAAAAGAAATTTTTTGAATGGTAGTGTATTTTGTTACAGAAGATTTCTATTTTAAATAAATGATGTTCTTTTTAATGTTTTATTCATCAAATAGTCCTGAAAAAAATAAGGTTCCAAAAAAACAGTTTCCAACACTAAAAATAAATCAGCATGTCAGAATGATTTTTGAAGGATCATTTGACATTGAAGTAGCGATGCAGAAAATGCATCTTTGCATTACAGGAATAAATTAAATTTGAAAGAATATTAAAATAGAAATTAGTTTTTTTCTGTATGTTTAAAAGAAAAAATCACTACCAGAAAAGATAATTACAGATAATTTACTCACCCTCTTGTCATCCAAGATGTTCATGTCTTTCTTCAGTCGTAAAGAAATTATTTTTAAGGAAAACATTTCAGGATTTTTCTCCAAATTGAGTTTGAACTTTCAAAATGCAGTTTAAATGCAGCTTCGAACGATCCCAAATGCGGCTGTAAACCATTACAGCTGAGGAAGAAGATTCTTATCTAGCGAAACAATTGGTTATTTATTTATTTATTTTTTTTAATACAATTTATATATTTTTTAACCTCAAATGCTTATCTCTCTCTGTGAAGTGTGTGAGTAGTCTGTGCATCTCTGGTTCAAACCAGTTCAAAAATCATTTCAAAACCATCCTACATCGTACCCGACCCAGTGTTTGCAAAGGCCTCGTTTACACTGCAGGTCTTGATGCCCTTGATGCCCTGATTTGATGCCTATATCCGATTTTTTTTGGCTGTCCGTTTACGCATTCTTTCAGTTGTGACCCATATCCGATTCATGCATTTACACTTGTAATACCATCTTAAACATCGCGCATGCGTTGTTGTCATTTACCTCCTTCACACGTGATCAGTGCTGATCAAACGAGTCACAATTAACACATTTTAAAAAATATGATGGATGATTTGTTGGACTACGCTACACCCGTTTGAAGTTGATAGAGCCAGCAAAGTTGATTATGAGAAAGATTAAAGTTTTCCTCCAGTTGTTTTCTTATTAATAATTACTGTATTAATAATCACAATACAGCTATTTTTTATTTTATATTTGCTATTATAAATGAGAACAGATACAAAAACAGTATAACAAATAGCCTAGAAAGAAAGAAAGAAAGCATTACCTTTATCATTTAACAAAAGCATTCATATGCGAAAAACAAATACTCAAATGTGTTTATTAGAAACAAATAGCAAAAGCAGTTTAAAGAAATGCAGCGAGCGATTCTCTCTTTTCTTTTATGGTTGGATTAACATTAATGAGACCGATTACTGTACAGATATACTGCAATGCACGAATCAAGTTCAGTGGTGTATAGTGGAGGGTATACGCAGGTATATGGCATATACTCACTTCTTTATCAGGCGGCTTTGCGTATACCCACTTTTAAATCCCCTCTGATGCACATCATGTCCTGCATTAGCCAAAATCATGACAGTCCACCACATCCGGTCATATGTGAATAAATGTAAATATTCGCTAAAAACACAATAAAAACAGCGATGATGCAGTCAGGACCGTGGCGCCGGCTTGCTTTGAAATATATTTGATGATTGCACCTGATGCGCCCGCTCCGTCTCCCGCACCCCATCATAATAACGAAAACAATACCTTACAAATAAAAAAAGTGGGTTTTTACGATCAGAAATTTCTTAAACCAGTGAACCCATGTAAACTTTTAAATGGGGGCATATCCACTTCTCCAGGCACCACTACACCACTGAGTATAATGTTACACATAATGTTACAAGCTACACATATGTTTTTCCCAAACAGTTCCCCAAGCGTTCACTTAAGACAGAACAGAATATGTTTGCGTGAATTCTGAAATACTGTAATTCTGTGTATATTTGTATTTATTGGGTTTGCGAGCCGTCGGAAGCGCGTAATGCGCACACTTTGGATGACAGTCAGCGCGAGAAGTGAGCAGAGAAAAGGTAATCCTCTCAGTAATTGTACAAAGAAAGAAACTTTTAAATGTCTGATCACTATTTGGAGCATTTGGGATCGCTAGATGGGGCGTATTAAACTCATTTTTGTAAAAAAAAAACAAAACCTCAACCGACATTTTTCACTTTTTCACGATTTTGCCTGTACCTAAAAATACCCTGTGCTTATTTACACTCATTTTGCCAGCAAGGGTAACATAAGATGTCATTAAACCACGGAGAAGTACCAAATTGTAGCAATTTTAATGACGTACAGAACGCAATGCCTCAGATGTGTCGCATTTAACTGACAGTGTAAACGGGGCCAATGTGAACATGCAAAGAAGATAAGACACCCTTTACAAAAAAGGTAAAATAGCAATGTAGGATGATTTTGAAGTTGATGGAGAAAATGAGATGGGAGTTTTTCGACATACCCTAACTGTCTTGAACCAGAAAAGTTCAGGCAGAGCAAGACAAGATGAGCTTTTTAAGTTAAAAAGTATATAATTTGTTTTTGTTTTTTTTAAATAACCAATCGGTTCGCTAGATAAGACCCTTCTTCCTCAGCTGGGATCATTCACAGCTGCATTTGGGATCGTTTGAAGCTGCATTTAAACTGCATTTTGGAAGTTCAAACTCTGGGCACCATAGAAGTCCACCATATGGAGGAAAATCCTGAAATGTTTTCCTCAAAAAACATTTTTTTTTTTACGACTGAGGAAAGAAAGACATGAACATCTTGGATGACAAGGGGGTGAGTACATTATCTGTAAATTTTTGTTCTGAAACTGAACTTCTCCTTTAATCAAATAAACACAGCCTTGACGTGCAGAAAAGACTCCTTTAAAAAACATTAAAAGACCTCAATCTCAAACTGTTGAACAATAGTGTAAATGACCAATGTTATGCTACACTTTTCACTTCTGAAATGAGTTGCTTCACAAAGTTGGAAACACATGCAGAGCCATAGCTACTAAACAGAACGCTGTTTAGTCACTTTTGTTTTATTTCAAAACTGCAAGAAAGCCTTTTTCCTTCAAATTTTCAATGACATGGTCCCTATAACACTCTCCCAGACTCTATCACCCCATAAATATAGCCTCATTAACCCTTAACGATCACTTATTACCCGCTCATATTATCTGAATTGTGAATCCATGCTGTCTGTCTTTTTAACATCGTCATAAAAGCTCTTTTATTTCATTAAGTGAGTTTAGTGCTGTGATCCTGCACCACAGGCCTGTAAAATCAGCTGCAGACTCACGGCTCAATAGCATCACCTTTCACGGTGTGCCATTATTCAGCGAGCTGTTAAAGCAGGTGGGATCTAACGCATTCATTGTGACGCAGGTAAAGTTAATTAGCACGTAAGCAGTCAATTAGGATGGTGTTTCCCAGCTGTTTTTGAGTCATGTCTCATGTGTACTTGTGTGGGTTTCAAATTAGTTACTTGTGAGGATTCGTTTCTGTCAGGATGCTGTCTTAGCAGGCAGCAAGGAAGCTCACTAGTTGTTTTAGGAGAACCTCACTTTACAGAAATACAGTATCTGCATTATAAAGCTGGTGTAGTTTGATTTCACAGCTGTGTTCTTGTGTTTGTGCACCTCAAACCAAAGTTCAGTCAGTAGGCAGAGAGATGAACTGCTGTAGGTGGAGTCAGAGGTGAACATGGCCTGTTTCTTTGAGGGATCCTGTACAGCAGGGGGTTCATATTCTGTCATGTGATCTAGAGCTGCATCTGTGAGATTTGTTCAGCTGCTGTTTTGCTAAATGTTTAATGCTTTTAAAAGAAGTCTCTTTTGCTCACCAAGGCTATGGAAGCCTGTTTTCGCACTTGAATAAAAAATAAAAACAAAAAAGCTTATTGCGACTGTTTTATCTCACAATTCTGACTTTTTTTCTCAGAATTACATGAGATAAACTCACAATTGCGAGTTATAAAATCAGAATTGCAAGATAAAAACTCACAATTGCGAGAAAAAAAACACAATTGTGACTTTTTTTTTTCCTCAATTTTTCGCAATTGCAAGTTAATGTCACCCAATTATGAGAAAAAAGTCACAGTTTATATCTCACAATTCTAAATTTATATTTCAGAATTGCGAGTTTCTCACAATTCAGACTTTATAATTTGCAATGGCGAGTTTTTATCGCACAATTCTTACTTAATTTCTCAGAATTATGAGTTTACACCTTACAATTCTGACTTTCTAATTTGCAATTGCGAGTTTGTCTCACAATTCTGAGAAAATGCAATTATGAAAAAAAAGCTTGCATTGCAAGATGAAAACTCATAATTGCAAGTCCAGTTTTGAGGGGGGAAAAAGACTATGTTCTCAGAATTTATATCTCACAATTTTGACTTAATAACCTATTGCATGTTATAAAGTCAGAATTGTGAGATATAACCTTGCAATTCTGAGAAGAAAAGTCACAATTGTTAGATATAAACTTGCAATTTTTAGAAAATAAACGCAACTTAGACTTTATAACTCACAATTGTGAGTTTTTATCACACAATTCTGACTTAATTTTTATATCACAATTCTGATTTTCTTACTCTTTGTATCATGCAATTATGAAAAAAAGTTTAGAAAATTAAGAATTGAAAATGCAAGATGTTCTCAAAATTCTCACAATTCTGACTTCTGACTTACGATTGCATGTTATAAGTCAAAATTATGAGTTTGTCTTTTTCAAAATGACGAGTTACTGTCTCTTTATTATCAATTGTGAGTTTATATCATGCAATTCTGACTTAATTTCTTAGAATTATGAGTTTATATCTCTCAGTTCTGAGAGAAAAAAGTCTGAATTGCTAGTTTGTATAACGCAATTCTGAAAAAAGTCCAAATTGTAAGATGTAAACTCATAATTGTGAGTTATAAAGTCCAGTTTTGAGTGGAAAAAAGGCTGATATGTTCTAAGAATTGTGAGTTTATATCTCACAATTCTTAATAACTCACAGTAAAGTCAGAAGTGCAAGATTTAAACTCGCAATTCTGAGAAAAATTTTGAGATATAAACCGAATTCCAAGAAAGTCAGAATTGTGAGATATAAGCTCACAATTCTGAAGAAAAAAAGTATATCTTTGATATAAACTCAAAGAATTGCGTCTTTGTCTCACAATTCAGACATTATAACTCACAATTGCAAGTTTATATCATGCAATTATGAGGGGAAAAAAGTCAGATTTGTGAGGTAATATCCTGCATTTCTGACTGTATAACTGATAGTTTCTGACTTTTTTTCAGAATCGAGTTCATATCTCACAATTCAGAAAAAAAGTCTGAATTGCAAGTTTGTATCCTGCAATTTTGAAAAAAAAAAATAATAATTGTGAGATGTAACTTTTTTTTTTTATTTAGTGGCTGAAACGGGCTTCCATACCAAGGATGCATTTGTTTAACCAAAAAGATTAAGACGTATATATTGTATTTGAAAATTTTTAAATGTAATTTATTCCAGTGATGCTAAAGCTGACTTTTGAGTATCATTACTACAGTCTTCAGTGTCACATGGTCCTTCAGAAATCATTCTAAAAGAACAGCATTTATATGAAACAGGATTTTGATTTCTTTTATTTACATTGTAAAAGTTGTTAGTGTTACTTTTAGTCAATTTAATACATCCAAGGTAAGTATTTCTTAAAAAGGGGAACTAAAACAAAATATGGCTGTCTTTTAGTGATGCATGTATATAGAATACCACATTGTATTCATTTATTGAATTCTTTGATATTTGAATCATGCACATCATCAGGTAAGGTCAACTGAGGATTTTTGGTTTTAGTTTTTTGTCAAAGTCCATTTTTAGACTTGAATTAGGCAATCTCACCAAGTTGTTTTGTCTTGTTCCATGCAAATATTTATTTATTTTTATCACTTTTCTGAGTATAAATCTCATTTTCAAACAGCCATTTAGAATTTTAGAACACCATTTTTTTAACACAAACTCGTGCTTCACAAAACCCCATATACACAACCTACTGTGCGTTTGATAAGGCGCACACACACACACACACACACACACACACACACAAAGACGTTGTTTAATATTTATCAGTGACGGCGGTGGTTATCATTATAAATATTTATAGTGATTTAGTTTGTATGTGTCTCATGAGATGAGGGCAGCTCATATCTGCTAAATTGCTTCTTTGTTTTCAGTCTGTCTTTTGGCTGTGGTTTGTTTGCATCTTTCCATGTCCTATTTATTATTTTCACTTGCATTTATACACACGCTTTTCCTTCAGCCATTATAGCACTAATGGATTTCTGCCCCTTTGAGTGTGTATGTGCTTGCCGGTTCATGCTTTGAATCTGTCTGTGTTCATGGGTGTGTGTTAATGGGTCTATACTTGCATTTGTTCACTCACATTATTTCTCCTAAGGAGTTTTGTTAGTTTATATGTGTGTGTATGTCTCATCTGGACATTTGACTTAGAGACATTTCACCCCAAAATAGTTGTTTGGGTTAGAAAAGAATCATTTTGCATTAATTATTATTATTATTATTGAACTGCTTAGCATGTTGCTAAGATACTGGCACTAATAAGCACAAAAAACTGAGCTCACACACATTAGTTAATTAATTAGATTGTGCTGTTTTAATCAATACTTTCCAGTATTTGCAGCTCATTTATAATCAACATTTATCTCAACTGATTTTAGCTTAGATATTGACCAAAATGTTATCTTAAACGCTTTAGGAAAGAGCCATTGACTCAGCTCTGCCTGCCTGTCTAGTGCAGATTTTTTTTTACCGCCAATGTTTACTTTTATTTTTCAGTGTCACATAGCCATATTTTTCTTTTGTTGCATAAAGTCTGGTCCAGTTTGCAGCTTCTTTTCAGACTGGAAAGGTCTGAAATGCACACAGCACTAATAGTAATCGCATTAGAGTTAATGAAGAAGAGAAGAGGATCTGTACTTTTGTCACAAGTGGTCATATTTCTTTATCTGGGATTCTGTTCTCAATTTTCTCCCATCATATTTTTTGCTTTGAGTCTTAATTTTTTTTTCCGGTTTAATCATAAAGAGCAGAGAGAAGGAGGACAGTCGCTGATGATGGTCTGTCTATAAAGTGTAGCCGCTGGCTAAATGCAGACCTCATATTCATGTTGCCAAATCTTTCTCTCTCCATTCTAATGTAGTTTGGCGGTGTTGTTCCTGTCACGCTTATTTTAATCCCTCTTTTTTTGTTGTTGTTATGGCCAAATGTGAAGGGAAAGCTAATCTCTCTCTCTCTCTCTCTCTCTCTCTCTCTCTCTCTCTCTGGCCGCAGTTCTTCTCTTCTTTCTCCTCCCTTTCTTCCTCTCTCTTTAAATCACTCTTTTACTCATTTTCTTATCACAGTCCTCCAGTTTGTTAAGACGTTCATCTTGCGTGTGTGTGTTTATCTAATTGCTGTAATAGGTTTATTCAGTAAACAGTTGATAAGACTTAGAAATCGCCCTGAGGCAGCATTTGTCTTTCCTGTTGTGTGATGATTCTTGGAGAATTTTTAGTTTTTTTTTTTTTTTAAATATATTTAAATGATTCTTGGAGAATTTTGTTTTTACTTTTTAATACATATACTGCGCAAAAAAATCTGTCATTTTTACAAAATAATTTTTGCAGCTGTGGTTTTTTTGTTAAGTGATAGTTGTTAATGAGTCCCTTGTTTGTCCTGAACAGTTTAACTGCCTGCTGTTCTTCAGAAAAATCCTTCAGGTCCCACAAATTCTTTCGTTTTCCAGCATTTGTGTATTTGAACCCTTTCCAACAATGACTGTATGCTTTTGAGATCCATCTTTTCACACTGAGGACAACTGAGGGACTCATATGCAACTATTACAGAAGGTTCAAATGCTCACTGATGCTTCACACTTTTTGATTTTGAAGATCGTTTGTAGCTTCTGACGGGCAATACTAAATGAAAAAATATGATATTTAGGCAAAATGAGAAAAATGTACACATCCACTCTGTTCAAAAGTTAACATCCCTGGCTTTATTACATCCTTTTTCCTTCTGGAGCATCAGTGAGAGTGTTTGACTTCTGCAATAGTTGCATATGAGTCCCTCAGTTGTCCTCAGTGTGAAAAGATGGATCTCAAAACAGTCATTGCTGGAAAGGGTTCAAATACACAAAAATGCTGAAAAACCAAAGAATTTGTGGGACCTGAATGATTTTTGTGATGAGCAGCTGATAGTTTAAGAGTTCTAAACATACAAGGGACTCATGAACAACTATCACTAAACAAAAAAACACAGCTGTGGATCATTCAGGTAACAACACTGTATTAAGAATCAAGTGTATGTAAACTTTTAACCAGGGTCATTTTTTTATAAATTCAACTATTATGCCTCCAAAGGCAAAGCGCAGTAACTACACATTTGGTCAAAATTGAGTTAAGGCTTAAAATGGACTTTGTGACAACTGTTTTATCATGTGGCAAAGTCTCCCAGTTCAATTTTGTCCCGTTTCAGAGAAACAAGAGTGTCAGTTTAAAGGCATTTTTCTCAGTTTCAGTGTTGGTGTAGTTACTGCACTTTGCCTTTGGAGGGCAGTATATGTGAACACCTTTTATGTTAAATAATTTTTTTTTAGGTCGGTAATAAAAAATAAATAACATGCATTTTGTATGATCCTTCCTATTTTGGTAAAAAAATAAGCATTTAGCAGATTCTGCAAGGTGTGTGTAAACTTTTGACATCAACTGGATATCGTCACACTGGCTTTTGACAACATTACTTAACAATCACCATCATTTTGTTGTCATTTAGCATAATTGTGCTTTTGATCTACTTCTTTTAACCCCCCCCAAAAAAAATCCTACCATATGTACACAGGTTTTATTGTTTACAAGGTTTTGTTATATTTTTAATATATTAATGTTTTCATATAGTTTCCTTATTTTAATTTTTTTTTAAATTGAGGACATACCATAGACTTTTATTAGCTTAAAAAATAAATCTAATATTTCAGACCAGTCTTACCCAAAAAAAGAAACTTTTTTCTAAATAATAAATTATTCTAAAGCACCATTTTATTCATTTATGATTCACCTTTCTATTTGGACGTGCCCATAAGAATGTTTAGTGGGATTGTAACTTCTGCAGACATTTTTCAGCTAATCTCAGTAGATTAGTGAGGCCCTTAGGGTCTCAGAGGGAGTGTAGGCCTTGATATGTGTGTATTTTGGCAGATTGCTCCGTTGGATTAATGTGTCTCAAACAGCTTAGTCACAGATTCACTTTGACCACCGAGACTAATACTGTCTCTCACACACACTCAAATGAGTGTCCTAATAAGTCAAATTTACTTAAAACATTCAAGGAAACTTGTTCCATCAAATTAATTAAGAGGCTAATGGTGTCTCAAAACTTGTTAGGTTGACCTAATGTGCTTTTTTGCAAGTGAACTTTGATTTAACTAATTGCAAGCAAAGTAATTTCAGTTGATTGTTTCTAAACTTAATATGAACTCAATTAAAATAATCATATTAATTATATTGGGAAATGTTATTGCATCATTACTCCAGTCTTTAGCGTCACTTGATCCTTCAGAAATCATTCTAATATGCTGATTGGTTTCTGTTTGTTTCTATGTTGTGGTCATGGCACTTGTTTGCTGGCTGTTTGGTCTGAATGAAAACAGGCTTTTTTGTTCTGTTGATGCTCTCTTGTCTCATCTGTCACAGCTGGATCTCTATTGAGGGTCTCTCCTCACCCTGGTGCCACTTAGGCTTTCATTCGCTGAGATGTTGTCTGACACGTGTCAGTCAGAGAGCACCGTCTTTTCACAGTTTGGCCAAAACTATCAGCTGCACATTCAGGCCGTTCCTCTGTCTTTTTACTGAAGTTTAGTGTCTTTGTGTTTCTGTTGGACTGCTGTCGGGAGATTCAGGTGTGTGTCTTTGCCAGACTAAGTAGAAAAGATGAGCAGAAAGAAGGGATGGAGGAAAGAGAGAAAAAGAGAGAGATCCCTGTCTATCTCACCTGACCTGCATTAAGTCTCCTGTCATCGTAGCGACTGTTGTCACGCTAGCACCCAAAGCCCCGGCACTGTCATCACTGCACTTATGGGCCTGTCAATCACACTGAGAGAGAGGGAGAGGTAAACAGAGAGAATTGTGAGGGCAGAGCCTGAAGAAAAGGGGAGGATTTTGTTTGTGCAAAAGGGCATGAAGGAGCGATAGAGAGGACAATGGAGAGAGAAAGTCAAATGCTTTCTTGTATTTTTTTTGCTTGCTGGTTTGTTTGCTCATTTGTTTATTTGCTATTTTTAAGTTTGTTTTTTATCCTCGTTATTTTATTTGTTAATTTGTTTGTGTTTGGTAAGGTGCATAAACGAGGGATGGAAAGAAGACAGAAGAAAGAGCAATTTTATCTCTTTTGTTTACTTGTTTTCTTTTTCTGTATGTTTTAGTTTATTCATTTTGTTTGTCTTACCTTTAGTTTTTTCCATTAGTTTGCTTTCTCTTTTTTGTCATTTGTTAGCTTCTTTGTTTGTAGAAAGCTGTAAAAAGGAAGCTATATAGACAAAAAGAAAATTTTGTCTGATTTATTACTTCCTAACTTTTTGTTGTTGTTCTGTTTTGTTTCTGTTTGTTGTTTATACTGATTTTATTTTATTTGACTATGTTCAATTGATCCATTTTGTTCCTTTTTTCCTTGTCTATTTGTTCATTCTCTTTTGTTTTGTGTGGGTTTTTTTTGTCATTGTTTTGTTTTTTTGATGGTTTTTAGAAAGCTGAATAAAGGAAGGCTATTGAGAAGACAAAAGAAAGAAATATTGAGTTATAATTTGTTTATATTTCTTTTGTTTATTTGTTAATCTGTCTGTTTCTTTTTTTCCTTTTATTCATTTTTTAAAAAAAAAAAATATATATATTATATATATATATTTAGTTACATATATTTCATCAACTGTTACTCCAGTCTTAAGTGTCACATGATCCTTCAGAAATCATTCAAATCAATCAAATGCTGATTTAGTATTAAAATGATCAATGTTGGAAACAGTTGTGCTGCCAAATGTTTTTTTAAAACCTAGGATTCTTTTGATAATCTTTTCTAAGAGTTTAAATCTATGCTTTCACTTTTTATTAATTTAACACATTCTTAGTGAATAAAAGTATTAATTTCTTTCAAAAAGAAATAAAAATGTACTGACCCCAAACTTTTGAACAGTAGTGTATATTGTTAGAAAACATTTCTATTTTAAATAAATGCTGTTCTTTTTAACCTTTTATTGATCAAAGAATCCTGAAAAAGTATCACCGGTTCCAAAAAATATTAAGCAGCACAACTGTTTTCAATATTGATAATAAATCCGCATATTAGAATGATTTCTGAAGCATCTTGTAACACTGAAGACTGGAGTAATAATGTTGAATATAATACATTTTCAAATATATTCACATAGAAATAATATTTTACAATATAAATTTTTTTTCTGTAGTTTTGATCAAATAAATGCAGCCTTGATGAGCATAAAAAGCATCTTTAAAAAACATTAAAAACCTTACTGGTCCAAAACTTTTGAGCGGCAGTGTATATATTTATATATAAATAAATAAAATTCTGTTAATATATTTACTGACATATCACTTGAGACTTGAGAAATCTAATTAAACTTAATTTGGAGTACTACTTGTGCACAAAGCGTATTTCTTAATATTAAGTATAAAATTTGTGTAAATGTCACTACTGATGAGGATTGTATGATCTTTGGATAGT
This sequence comes from Garra rufa, assembly GCF_049309525.1. Lineage (NCBI taxonomy): Eukaryota > Metazoa > Chordata > Actinopteri > Cypriniformes > Cyprinidae > Garra > Garra rufa. The sequence goes on along the minus strand of NC_133362.1, from coordinate 10,453,200 downwards.
ATTGGTCTTTAAATGCACAATATTTAAAGTGCAAAATTAGCACAATCAAATATGCTACTTTACTATATATTTAGTTACTTCCACACATTTAAAGTGCATTTAGTTCAAAATTAGTTGTTCTAATTTAGCATATTTTAAATATACCAGTTTAGTATACTAAAAGTACAATTGAAGAGTATTTTTATCAAGTAAATAAATATGTAAATGTATTTGTAGTATACTTAACATGAAATAAGTGTATTTCAAATACATTTAAGTGTACTGTATGTGACCCTGGACCACAAAACCACAAATAGGACAATATTTGGCCAAGATACAATACAGAAAAATCTAAATATTGAGAGAATTGCCTTTAAAGCTGTCCAAGTGAAGTTCTTAGCAATACATATTACTAATCAAAAATTAAGTTTTGGTATATTTACGGTAGGAAATTCACAAAATACTGTCATGAAACCTAATCTTTACTTAATATCCAAATGATTTTTGGCATAAAATAACAATTTAAAAGAATAATTTTGACCCATGCAATGTATTTTTGGCTATTGCTACAAATATACCCGTGCTACTGAAGACTGGTTTTGTGGTCCAGGGTCACATTTATTTTTCACTTTTGCTTTCTTTTCTGTTCATTTTTGTTTTGATAGTTGGTTTATTGGTTATTGTTTGTAGAAAAGTCTATTAAAGAAGGCTATAGAAAAGAAAAAATGTAAAAAGATTGATTCTTTGATATGTTTTATAATTTTTTATTATTTTGTTTGTACATTTGTAAATTGTATTGGTTCTTTCTTTCTCTTTCTTCTTTTGTTTGTTAGTTTGTTTCTTTTCTTCACAGATCACGCACTTATTGGCTGAATGCATTCAGAAGTGTAACCTCATTGGCTGTTTATTAGATTATTGAGATGAAAGAAGTGTATGTTTTGGTCTGTTGGTGTTCCACTCATGTCAGAGTAAAACTCTGGCAGCATTTTTGTAACAAACTGTTTTGACCGGTCGGCTGAATCCACTGTAGAGTGGCACCAGGCGAGCGCTGGTCATAATCCACGCTCACAAACACACACACAGAGGGTGAGGTCATCAACAGGCCACGGTTGAATCATGGATTCTAATAGTGGCACTGACAGCAGCACACACTCACACAACGCTATGACCCTGTACACCAGCAGCACCGCCAGTCAACTGAAACCCTATTACCAGCGCCCAGCCGTGATCCATCACACAACGCTCGCCAGAGAGAGAAATTAAACAACAAGTTCTTATATCATTACGCTTACCTTGACAAAAAATTAAGCAAAACTGTTAAAGAACATCAAATTTTACGTTCCATTTCAATGAGAATCAGCCTAAAATAATTGAATCAGGAACACAGTCCATCACACTCTACAGGCATGAGCTCTGGGATTCACACACATCAAAAGGGATTTTGTCAAATGCGACAAACACCCAATATAGACTCCGCAGGCAGACTCCCACAAAAATACCCCATCGATGTAGAATGAAACACTGTATATTAGCTGAAGACCAGACTTAAGGTTTTACATTTTTTGAAAGAGCCTTGGATTAAAATGCAGTTATGATAGATTATTATTGAAAGGCTGATAGAAAATTTAGACAGCAAACAGAAATCACCAAATAAAAGAGCAAATAAGAGTGAAGTCACATTTTTATCATTGATTATGAAACAAGTAGTTCCAGTTCTGGATGCTAATTGGTCATTTCAGCCTTGCTGAATCAAATTAGCTGCCTTTAAGACATTTTTGTGCTTATTTTTTTTTTTTTTCTAATGGGGTTGTAAAACAAAATTCATTGTGCAGTGATTAACATTTTAAACTGTAGGAGGCCTGTACATTATCACACAACCTTGCAAATTTACATGCGTAATTTAGCAGCTTCTGGTAATTTTGAGAACAGAAATGTTTGTTTGATGTATGTGTATGTAAAATGTCTTTTGGGGGTGCTTTTTTTTCCTCTCTATTTTTTCTGTGAATCAAGTAACGATGGAAACCCGTTTCCACCACTGAATAAAAAAAGTAATTGCGACTTTATCTCACAACTCACAAGTGTCAGTGGTCATTTTTTTCTTAGAATTATGTAAAATAAACTCACAATTCTGATTTTTTAAATTCAGAAATGAGATATAAACTCGCAATTCTAAGAAAATATTGTTTTTCCCCCCTCAGAACTGGACTTATAACTCACAATTGTGAGTTTATATCTTAAAATTGTAAGAAATAAAGCCAGAATTGCAAGTTATAAACTCGCAACTACGAGTTAAAGTTAGAATTGCGAGATATAAACTTGCAATTGCAAGGAAAAAGTTGCTTGATTTCTATTTGTTGTCTTTTTCTCAGAATCGCATGTATCTTGCAACTGTGACTTTTCTCAGAATTTTCACAGAATTGCGTGTATCTCACAGTTGTGACTTTTTTCTCACAACTGCGAGTTTACTTCTCGCAATTGTGACATTCGCAGATACATCTCGCAAAAATACACGCAATTCTGAGAAAAAAGGTCACAATTGTGAGATGTGAACTCTTAAGTTGCGAGAAAAAGTCACAATTGCGAGATGCATGCTATTCCGAGAAAAAAAAAAAATCACAATTGCGAGATGCATGCAATTCTGGAAAAAGAAGTCACAACTGGAAGATATAAACTTGCAAGTTGCGAGAAAAAGTCACATCTGTGAAACACTTCACAATTGTGAGATACAATATGAGAAAAAGTCACAATTGCTAGATGTAAACTTGTAAATTGTGAGATTTTATATAGAAGTTATATAGCTTTAAGTTATAAAAGTTAAGCTTTCTATATATGCAACATGTAAACTCGCAAGCTATGAGAGAAAAGTCACAGTTATGAGACACAATTCTGAGGAAAAAAGTCTCAATTGTACGATACACAGAATTCTGAGAAATAAGTCACAATTGTGAGATGTGAACTTGTTAAAAAAAAAAAGTCACAATTGGCAGATAAAAAGCCGCAATTACCTTTTTTATCCAGTGGTGAAACGGGCTTGTCAGATAAAAATTCGCAATTACCTTATTTTATTTTTTGTTCAGTGGCACAACGGGCTTCCATTAGAAACTGATTTTACAGGGCATAAATTTACCTTTAGAAATTTGTTTAATGCATTTATAATTTATGACACTGCAAATGGAGGGTTAAATCAAGTGTAACTTGCTTTACACAGTTTTTGTAAATACATTTGCCTGGGCTTTTTTTTTTTTAATTTAATTTATTATTTTGTTGTTGTTTTAAGGTTTAAAGGAAGATTCAGATGCTAAAGTTTTTATGAGGTTCATTTAATATAAGACAATATATTTAAGACATATAATAAGACAAATAATCTGTAATACTTTTATATTTGTACAACATGTCTCAGTTATTATGGTCTCATTAATTTCTGCCCTTAAAGGTCACGTAAAGAAAACAAACTATAGTTGGTCACTTTAAATGTCATCAGATGGTCTCCTCCCATCTAAGTGGCCATTTCTTGGCTGGATTAAGCTGCAAATTGGACCAGACGTTGACTATTGGCAAGGTCTGACTACATAAGGCTATTGAGAACGAGACTGTGTGTGTACGTGTATAATTACAGCAAATAGCTGCGGAAAACTCTACAGATCAGTTTCAGCCCACCAAATCAAGCCCCAATAACAACTGTCTGATAACAGACACCTGCACATCTGCTTTGATGGATCATCTTTTCCAAAATAGAAACCAAATTCCCTCTATATCAGGATCTAACAGATGTTAAACTTGGCATTTTTGTGTGTGTTAGAAAAGAGAAGTGTCACTTGTCAGTTTTTCTTTCACACACACACGCAGCTGCGCTGTTGTTTTTGCACTGACTTGTTTTTTCAACCTTTTGTATTAATTTGCATAAATATACAAGTCAGGTTTGAATCTGTTTCCCTTCAGCACTGAAGAACTTCATTTCTGCATGCATACACACACACACACACACACACACACACACACACACACACACACACACACACACACACACACACACACACACACACACATTTTATGCTATCTGTATGCTTTTACACAACATCTACTTTACTGGGATGTCTGTTAATGTTCCAATTCTGTATTTATTGTCAAATGCAGTGTCATTTTGGGGCAGTCTTTTGTGTCAAATTCAGCATCTGTCACTGGTTTCTGGAAACAATATTTCCTGTTTTCAGGAAAGAAATGTAACATGTTCATTCATATACAATGTTTATATCATGCTCCAAGGTTTCACTATTACATGTCTACCTTGATAGTTTTTGGTTCATTAAGAGAGAATTATACAGGTGGTTTTAATGCAGAAAAGTTGGTTATGCAGTACAATGCAACAGTTTAGTTTGTTTATTTTTTAATTTTTGAATATTCTATTATTATTTTTTTGTTACATTTTTAAAGAAAGAAAGATTTTTTTCCCAGCCAGGGTGCATTAAATTTTATAAAAAGTGACAGTGAAAAAGTGTTGGTTATGAACTATAATTCACTTTTAGGTGATTTTTTTTTTTTAATTGTATTTATTTATTTATTTTTAACCTTTTGTTATTATTATTCTTATTATTATTGAAAAACTGGTAAGTTTTTTTTTAGCCAGAGTGTATTTTAGTTTTAGTGATTTTGTTCTTTTGTAATTTTTATTAGTTTTTAAGGTTTTTTATTTAAGGTTTTTTAAGGTTTCTGTTAAGCTTTTTCTTTCTTTTTTTCCACACTTTTAGTAATTTTCATTTTACATTTTTTATTTTAGTTGGTTGCAAAGGCAGCATTTCTAATTTCTATTTAAGTTCAAGTTTAGGTTTTTCATCCAAAATGTAAATTTTATTTTATTACAGTTACACTGCATTGTCACTTAAAAAAAAAAAAAAATGAGTGCGCAACTTCTGTCTCAACCAGTGATGTGAGTTTGGGGGCGGGGCTTCTGACTATTTTACCCAGTGTTTGTGAGTTATATATATTTATGCTCAGAGTATCACATAGCAATCAATTGTGCTTTTTTTATAATCAATTGTGAGTAAAGTCTTCTGTGCATTCACTTCTGTATAAAATGTGGAGTTGCTGTCTTTATAGAGTACTCCAAATGGAATAGACATCAAGATGGCTCACTGGGGTTTGAACAGCAGCAAAAATAAGGCTGAGTGAGTGTAAGGGTGTGGGTGAACATGTCAGTGAGACCGCTTATGTGTTGTCACTCATCTTTACTTTCTTTTACTTTACTTTTCTAAAGACAGTTCTGAGGTGAAGCAAAAGCTTGTGTTGTTTTAGGATAGAGGACAGGGCGGCCAGTTCATGCCAGCCCATCTGGTGTGTGGAGAGTTCTTCCCCTTATGGTCCTTCCTGAAGAGTGAGTGTGTGTCTCTCTGTGTTTGTGTGTGAGTGTGTGTGTGTGTTTCAGCGTTAATCGTGCAGAACAGAGTACTTTGTAGGGTAGGACAGGGGATGCTGACACCATCTCAATATTAAAACACTGAAACACACTCAAGGATGCACAAACACACACGCTGACATACAGACTAGCAAGAGTATGTGTCTAGATGATGCTCATTGCTCTATGTTTATGTGTTTCTCTCTGCAGGCCACGGATAATGACATTGGCACGTTTGGAGTGGTTCGGTATTACTTCAGCGATGAGCCAGACCAGTGAGATTATCATTCATTAACATACTGTGACCTTTCACACTGATACAGCATCCTGTTTAATTCATTAATTTCCTCTGATTAATTTAATCCACATCTCTGTAGATTTGCATGCCTCTCTCTCCTGTTTCCGCACACTGATTTCTTCTGTGGCTGTGTTTCAAATTAAATACTAGCAAACTGTTTACTGCATAGTACACAGTAATTCTGTATACTGTCATGCTATTTATTTTTTAAAGTTCACAATATCAACCACTTAATTTGATGAGCAACATCCAGTTATCAGCTAATTTTAGTAATAAAATCTGTTGCGTAGTATTTTATTTATTTATAATTTTTTTGTTGTTTAAAATATGTATGTACACTACCAGTCAAAAAATTTTTAATAGTAATTTAATATTACTGCAAAAGCAGGAATATTGTGAACTATTTTTATTATTTATAATAACTGCTTTCTATTTGAATGTTTTAAAATTTAATTTATTCCTGTGATCCAAGATAAATTTTCAGCATCATTATTACAGTTTTCAGTGTCACATGATCCTTCAGAAATAATTTTAATATTGCTGTTCAAGAAACATTTATTATTATTATGATCAGCATTTAAAACATTTGAGTACATTTTTTTCAGGATTCTTTGATAAATAGAAAATCCAAAGATCTGATCTGTAATAGTATACTACCATTCAAAAGCTTGGAGTCAGTAAAATCTTTATTTTTTATTTATTTTTTTGAAAAAGAAGTTATAGAAATGAATACTTTTATTTGGCAAGGATGCTTTAAATTGATCAAAAGTGATGATACTTATAATGTTACAAAATGTTACATTTATAATGTTACAAAAGATTTCTATTTCAGATAAATGCTGTTCTTTTGAAATTTTTATTCATCAAGGAAACCAGCAATTCTACTTAATTATCAACATAACAATAATAAATCTTCATTGAGTGGCAAATCTGAATATTAGAATGATTCTGAGGGATCATGTGACTGGAGTAATGATGCTAAAAATTCATTCAAAATCACATGAATAAATTACATTTTAAAATATATTTAAATAGAAAACAGTTATTTTAAATAGTAAAAATAGTTCACAATTTTACTGTTTTGCTGTACTATGGATCGAGTAAATGCAGGATTGGTGAGCAGAAGAGAATTCTTCAAAAAACATTAAAAATCTTACTGTTCAAAAACTTTTGACTTGTAGTGTATGTATGCATTAATACATTATTATTAGGGGCCAAGCACCGAAGGTGCGTAGGCACCTATTGTATCCGTTAGCATTTTTATTAGGGGCCAAGCACCGAAGGTGCGGTGGCACCTATTGTATCCGTTGGCGTTCTTCTTCTTCTTCTTTCGTTTCTTCAGTTTCCTCCGCCATTGCGTCTATGGTAGCCCATAGAACCGCTTAGGGTAAAGTTGTATAATTTGGCACACTGATAGAGGACAGTCTGAAATGTCACCATAACCAATTTGGAGTCTCTTACTCAAACTCTCTAGCGCCACCACTTGTCCAAAGTTTCACTTTCTTTTTGGTAATAACTTTTGAACCGTAAGCCACAAAATTCCTTTTTTCTCTGAATCCTTGGGTCATGCCGAGTCTAATGCATACCAAAATTCAAAAATCGCAAGGTTTAGTTTTTTTTCTATAATTAATTGTTTGTAAAACCTACTTTTTCAAACTTGTCCTAGACGGTTTGTTTAATTTTCACCAAAATTGGCTCAGATCATCTTCAGACCATGCTGGCAAAAAGTTATGGAATTGGACAAACCGTTGATTGGACAAACCGTTCTCGAATAACGCGCTAATTAATTCTACGAAAAGCGTGCAAAAATGGATGTGAGGCCATATCTCCGCAACGATTTGGAGTATTGTGACCAAACTTGGTGTGTGTTATAACAAGCATGACCTGAAGCTACCTGCAGTGTTTCGTCACAGTGCCACCTAGTGGTCAGGAGATCTGAAAATTGGCTAATTTGGCTTAAAACTTCTCAGTGCTTTGGCCAAAAATCTCAAAACTCATCCCGTTAGATTTGGAGGAGCATGCCGAGTTGAACCATATCCAATTTTCCCATGTAAACCATTTTGGGCGTCGGCCATTTTGAATTTTGTTATAAAATGCTATATTTTACAAACGCATTGACGAATCGTTACGAAATTCGGTATGTATCTTCGTCACTATGCCCTGACAGTACTCAAAAAATTCGGTGGTAGCGCCACCTTGTGGTCAAAAGTTATAAGGGATTTTAGAAAAATGCTAATAACTTATGTGAAAAATGGTTTATTGTAATGAAAGTGATCTCAAAATATTTATTGGGTCAGGCCGAGAACATTGATACAAATTATGCCAAAATTGGCCTAACTTCCTGTTCGCCATTTTGATTAATGTAGAAAACCTACTTTTTCGAACTCCTCCTAGACCGTTAGTCGGATTTTCACCAAATTTCTTCAGGCCATGCTGAGAAAAAGTTATGGATTTCGTGTTAATATTCGAAACTATTTTCATTTAACGCATCGAAGAATTTGCTGAAAAGATGCTAAAGCGCATCTGAAGCTGTATCTCTGAAAAGCTTTGAGATATTTGCACCAAATTTTGTATGTGGCATTGTCACCTCACACTGATTACACCACATCAATTTGGTAGCAGCGCCACCTATTGGTCAAGAGTAATAAACCATTCATTAACTATCAATTAAAAATGGACAAAAATGCTAATAACTGTAGATGGCATTAGCCTATTGTTATAAAATTAGACTAAAAATATTCCTTGGGTCATGCTGACAACATAGATACCAACTATGCCACAGTTGGTCAAACTTCCTGTCCGCCATTTTGGTTTATTTTGAAAATCTACTTTTTCGAACTAGCCCTAGACCGTTGATCCGATTTTAACCAAAATCGAGTCAGATCATCTTCAGACTGTGCTGACCAAAAGTTATGGATTTCATGAAGATAGATGAAACCGTTTTCGTACAGCGCCTCTACAAACTTTAGGCTTGAGGCCAAAATGACTCTGAGGCTTTATCTTTGGAAAGCTAATGACACCAAACTTTGTGTGTGCCTTTGTCACCTCACACTAAACACACCACATCGATTTGATAACAGCGCCACCTGTTGGTCAAACGTAATAAGCTATTAAATCATATCAGTAGGTGTTCTACATACATTTTCTGTCATTTCAACTAAAATCATCTTAAAATGGCTAGCTCTTACTCATTGATGCCCTTGTTCTGAAGCTTTTCTTGCCTAGTGCTTGGCCCCGTAATTGCTGCTATATTTAATATTTTTGTTGTTCTTGTGAAAAATGTATTTTAGCAGTCTGGTCAAGTTTTGTTTTGAATTAAAAAAACTGATTTTTCAAATGCATTCATTTACACTTACATTTATTCATTTATGGAAATGGCGGTTAAAATCTAGCACAATGCATTGTGTGATAGTATTTAATAAACAGCATATTTTTGCACATTATACTGAAAATGTAAGAGGACATCTGGGTATTCTGGTTTATAGAAAATTTGAATGTTAAAAATGTGAAAATTTGATCATTTAAATGTTTAAGTTGCGCTTCTAAAATTGCAAAAAAGTAAAGCCAAATGGAAATATTTTTAATGCTAAAACTTTAAAAACTTAAAATGAAAGTAATAATAAACAAGTAAAAAAAAAATTAAAAAAAATACTATAATTGTATACAGTTAATACACCACTTGTCAAATGTTTGTAATAATTAAGTTTTTTTTTAATGTTTTTGGAAAAAGTCACTTATTCTAAGTATTTACTTGTTTTATCAAATATATGCAGACTTGGTGTGCAAACTTTTAACTAGTAGTACTGTATAATACTAAAAAAAACACGTTGCACAGTATTTATATTGATAAATAATACTAAATTTATTAATATAGCATACTGCTAAAATAGTCCAGTGGTAGTATGCTGTTCTGAACATAGCCTTTGCATGATCTAACACTTCAAAGTTTCTCATTTGCTGGTTAATTAATTCATCTTTTTAATTACCTCTCTTGCATCTATTAGTTAGTTAATGCTGTCGCATTTTTAATGTATTAACTCTTCCCCCAGGTTTTCATTGGATGTTGAGACGGGTTGGGTGACTCTGCGAGACCGGTTGGATTACGAGCTCATGAGGCGCTTTACTCTAACCATACTGGCCCGTGATGGAGGAGGGGAGGAGACGACGGGACGCCTTCGCATTAACGTGTTGGATATAAACGACAATGCGCCGATCTTCCAGAAGGAATCATATACGGGTTCGCTTATGGAGAACGAACAGGCTCCACAACAAATAATCAGAGCCCGGGTGAGAAACAATAAGAGATGTGGTGTTTATAAAAACAGGTGGAAGATAAACTAGAATGAGGCAACGCTTTTCACAACACATTTTAATTTTGTAGCTGATGTTTGTAGTAAAACAGAATAATTAGTTTGTTAGAAAATAGGGTGGGGTTTGATTTTGTCCCTTAGGAACTGATAGGATGGTAAAAAGTGGGTGCTTTGTGTCAGAATGGATGGGAAGTGTTTTAGGATGATGTCAGTTGAATTGGGAAGTTCAAGCACAATCAGACCAAGAATGTGAAATGAAGAAAGAGCCATTGAGATGTATGGGAATGTGAACAGCTAGCTCTTGTAGGCTGTCTGTGCCTGAGCCTTGTTCTGCTGTGTCAGTCACTCTGTTAGTGTTCAGCCCATCTCTGTTAGTGTTTAATTCTCTCCGCATGTGGACATGGCAGCACTAATTTCAGCCGTCTGCTCTAATCTGTGCTGTGATTGACAGTTTGACGACAGGGGCTGCACTTATATGACCAGCAGGTGGCGATGTCTGTTGTTTGTGTATTTGTAGCCAGTTCACATGGTTTTTGTAATCATATTCACTATAACTTTATTTTATTTTATTTTTCCCACTGGAATAAATTACATTTTTGAATATATGACCCTGGACAACAAACCAGTCTTAAGTAGCACAGGTATATTTGTAGCAATAGGCAAAAATACTGTACATTGCATGGGTCAAAATTATCAATTTTTCTTTAATGCCAAAAATCATTAGGATATTAAGTAAAGATCATGTTGGATGAAGACATTTTGTAAATTTTCTACCATGAATATATCAAAACTTAATTGCTAAGAACTTCATTTGGACAACTTTAAAGGTGATTTTCTCAATATTTAGATTCTTTTGCACTCTCAGATTCCAGATTTTTAAATGGCTGTATTTTAGCCAAATATGTCCTAACAAACTAAACATCAATGGAAAGCTTATTTGTTCAAACGATGTATAAATCTCCAAAAAATTACCCTTATGACTGGTTTTGTGGTCCTGGGTCACATATATTCCAATAGAATTTTTTGTATCTTTAAAATATTTCACAATATTAATGTTTTTACTGTTTGTGTATGTTCACATGTGATATTATTTTATTTTATTGTTATTGTTTTATATTATTTATTTTTTCTTACCTGAAAAGCACAAACATTATACTAGATTAGGACAAATGTGATCAGCTATTTAATTAATTTAATTATTTTATACACTGGCATTTTCTAAAATTTCGATTTAAAGGTGATTTAAATTCACAGTATTTCATCCTTCACAAAAGCAAAAAATTCTTGTTTTTTTTTTCATGATGGGTGAAATACTGACTTTGACGCAGTGTTATTTTAGTATTATTTAGTAATACTATAGTATATAATTAGTTTTCATTACAATAACAGCTTTTATTTTATATTTATTTTTCATTTAAATTTTAGTAATTTATGCTTTTTTTGATAGTGGAGTAATACATTTATTTTGTTTTAATTTATTTTAATTTCACTTAGTTGCCAAATTAACATGTCTAATTGCAGGTTTTTAAGTTTTTCATCTAATATTTATATTTTACTTTATGTCAGCTTTAATGCAATTAATGAGAATGATTTTTAATTGTTAAAGTTAATGATAACACTCTATAAAAAGCTTAATTTGGATTATTATATTTTTTATTTATTTTCTATTTATTTAATGCATTTTTTTCTTTAATTTTACTTGCATTTATTTTTAAATCAGTTAGTTGTCCAGCCAACATTTGTAGTTTTCACTTATGTCAAAGATTGATTTTTATTTTTTTATATATTAACAATTTTTAGTTAACAATAACAACATGCATAATGCTATAAAAACATGGTAAAATGGTTGATTTTTAAGACCAATTCTCACTATTAACTAGTTGCTTATTAGCATGCATATTTTGGCTGTTTATTAGTACTTATAAAGCACACGTTAATGCCTTACTCTGCATGACCATACTTTAGATCCCTTAATCCTACCCCATACCTACACTTAACAACTACCTAACTATTAATAAGCAGCAAATTAGAAATTTGTTCAGGGAAAACTCTTAGTTAATAGTAAATATGTGACCCTGGATGGACCACAAAACCAGTCTTGAGTAGCACGGGTATATTTGTAGCAATAGCCAAAAATGCATGGGTCAAAATGATCGATTTTTCTTTATGCCAAAAATCATTAGGATATTAAGTAAAGATCATGTTCCATAAAGATATTTTGTAAATTTCCTACCCTGAATATATCAAAACTTAACTTTTGATTAGTAATATGCATTGCTAATAACTTATTTTGGACAAATCTAAAGGCGATTTTCTCAATATTTAGATTTTTTTGCACTTTAGATTCCAGATTTTCAAATAGTTGTATCTCGGCCAAATATTGTCTTATTGTCCTAACAGACCATATGATGATGTATAAATCTCAATTTCAAAAAATTGACCCTTATGACTGGTTTTGTTGGCCCAGGGTCACATAAGTGTTCCCTATTTTATAGTGTTACCAGAAACTCTGTTTGTTTAAGTGCTAGATGTCAGCTTCTGGCCCAACCAGGTTTCCCTGCTTTTGCCTACAATGACAGATGAGGGAAAAGGCGATAGTAGTGTGTTAGGGAAACTTATTTGGAAACAGTCATTACTATAATGACAAAATGACCTTCTGTGTCTCTCTGTGTGTTTTTCTCAGGCGACGGATGAGGACTCTCCTCCCAATAACATCCTGACCTACTCCATCGCCTACGCCACTCAGTTCAGGTCATATTTCAGCATCAGTGTGGTGGAGGGCTACGCAGGTCTGTGTTCAAATCAAAGTCACCTAATAATACGATTTCACTGCTTCTTCAGGTTGTTGATGGGTTACATTATGCGCTCTCCATCGCTCAGTGCATTAGCAGGGAATCGGATTTGGGTTTAACACCTTAAAGCGTGAAAATGCCTTTAGAGAAGCCTTTGTGACCTCTGGTGTTGCGTAATTGGATTATAAATGGCTGTCTAGTAAGCATGTGCTGATATTTGACTTTCTGTTTTAATATTTATTCAATTTGTGTTTCATAACTCCTGTTTGTTTGTTTATGTAGTCATCACCGTCAGTCGTCCTCTGGATTATGAGCAGGTTCCAGGTGGATTGATCTTTCTGACTCTGATGGCCAAAGACGGAGGGAATCCTTCCCTCAACAGCACCGTTCCAGTCACCATAGAGCTGTTTGTAAGTGCTGCACCAACCTTCACTCTTAACAGAACCTTCCGGAGGCAATGTTCAATATATTACACCATGAAAGAGTGCAATCCTATGGGATTATGATTAGAGGAAAAATGGTGCAGATGTTTATTGTATTAATGTCAGCTACTCTACCATTCAAATGTTTGAGGTAAGTACTTTTTATTTATATAAAGTAGTAAATAACACTTTTATAGTAAAAATAGTAAAGTTTTTACTATTAAAGTAAAATTATAGAAAAGACTTTTGTAATATTGAAATACATTCTGTGAATATTTTAAACTTTTTATTCATAAAAGAATCCTGAGATGAATATATCACTGTTTAAGTAGCACAGGTATATTTGTAGCAATAGACAAAAATATGTTGTACATTGATTCTTCTTTTATGCCAAAAATCATTAGGATATTAAGTAAATATCATGTTCCTACTGTAAATATATCAAAATGTATTTTTTAATTAGTAATATGCATTGCTAAGAACTTAATTTGGACAGCTTTACAGGTGATTTTCTCAGTATTTACTTATTTATATATATATATATATTATTTTTTTTTTTTTATTTTTTTTTTTTTTTTTTTTTTTTTTTTGCACCTTCAGATTCCAGATATTCAAATATTTGTAGCTCAGGCAAATATTGTCCTATCCTAACAAACCATACATTAAAAGAAGGCTTATTTATTTAGCTTTCAGATGTTGATTTCCAAACCTTTCAGTGTTTATTTAGTATGTTAAAAAAACTACAGCAGGACAGATGAGCAACTTGCGTTTAACCGTCTTTTAATTTAAATAAAAATTTTGGATTCAACAGAAGTTAAACTCCATTGACAGCATTCGTCGCCTAATACAGATTACCACCAAAAATAACTTTGACTCATCTATGGTTTTATTAAAAAACCCTATAAAAAAGCACAAATTGAGAAGAAAAAAAGATTTCTGTCAGGCACTTACAATAAAAGTGAATGGGACCAATGGAGGATTTAATAGCAGAAATGTGATTGTTTTTATATTTTATAAAATTACATGCAGTTGAGGTCAAAAGTTTACACCCCCCTTTTAGAATCTGCAAATGTTTAATTGTTTTACCAAAATAAGAGGCATCATACTAAATGCATGTTATTGTTTATTTACTACTGACATGAGGAAGATATTTTCACAAAAGATGTTTATATATAGTCCACAAGAGAAAATAATAGTTGAATTTATAAAAATGTCTGGTTCAAAAGTTTACCTGCACTTGTTACTTAATACTGTGTTGTTACCTGAATGAGTCACAGCTGTGTTTTTTATTTAGTGATAGTTGTTCAACAGTTAAACTGCCCAGTGTTCTTCAGAAAAATTCTTCAGGTCAGAGGTTTTCACCCCTGGCTCTTAATGCATTGTTGTTGTTTTTTCTTCTGGAGCATCAGTGAGCATTTGAACCTTCTGTAATAGTTGCCTAAAATACCTTATTCAGGTCAGTACTAAATAAACAGTAACATGCATTTTGTCTCTTCTATCTCATCTCTCTTATTTTGGTAAAATAATTAACATTTAGTAGATTCTGAAAGGGGGGTGTAAACTTTTGACCTTAACTGTATATTCTATTTCTGTTTAAACATTATTTAAGCTGTAAAGTTGTTTTTGACAGTTTTACTGTTGTTTTAGAGTTTGTTACATTTTGATGGCAGCAAAGTTGTAAAATTAGATATAAATTTACTTTATATTCATAGTAACACACATGTTGTTTAAATTTTGTGATTATCTTATTTTAATGAGTATTTTAATGTTTACAGATTTCGTTTATTCACTTTCTTCTAAAGTGAATAAAGAATTTAGCTTTTTTTAATAGAAAAAGGAAAAACAACTTAATGTTACTTCACAAGTGATTTGAGCTAAGGAATAGTTCACCCAAAAATGACAATTAAACCATGATTTACTTATACTATCTATAACATCCTGGCTCTTCTAAGCTTTATAATGGCAGTGAATGGCTGTTGAGATTTTGAAGTCCAATAAAGTGCATCCATGCATCATAAAGTACTCCACATGGGTCCGGGGGGTTAGTAAAGGCCTCCTGAAGCGAATCAATGTATTTTTGTAAGAAAAATATCCATAGTTAAAACTTTATAAATCATAATCTCTAGCTTCCGCTAACTGTTGTACGCACTCTCGAGAGAATGGCGTTCCAGTTGGTAACGTAGGATGTAGGCATAGCGTAAGCTCAGTTGAGTACTGACAAAACACTAAAAAAACAAAACACTGGATACGAATTAGAAGTACAAAACAAGGATTTGTAAGGAAAAATGTCAGAGGATTTCGATATAAGCCAAGTAAACAAAACTTGGGCCGTTTCTCAATACCAAGTACGCAAAGTTCGGACTCGCGTCCTTCGTAGTTCGGACTTGGAAGTTTGTCTTGGGAGTACGAACTCTTGAGGACGTGAGGATGCAAGTCCTGTAATTCTGCAAATGGAACAGCAGTGTTCTTGAAAACGTCAGTCAGCTCGCCTTTTCAATATACAATACAATATCCCTTTATTGTCATTGCATGTTAACATACAACGAAATTGCATTTCTACTCTGGTTATCTTCACTGCTTCACTGTATGGATTTACAATAAGACGAAAAATGATATCAACCACCTCTGCCTCTTTTCGTTTTCATTTAAACATATTAATAGC
>NC_133362.1:10400409-10436848 GCF_049309525.1 Garra rufa | reverse complement strand
AACACATCCGGGGATTTGAACTGTACTTGCTTGATGTGAATTTTAAATTGGAACAGTACTTGGGCGACAACTGATGACGTTTCACAAGTCCACAAGAACACAAGTACAGACAAGAACGCATATTGAGAAATGGCTTTGGTTCTTGTGAGACTAGCATTTTCTCACCGGATCTTGCGCTACACCTACATCCTTCGTCATCTGCTGGAACACCACTCTCTCCTGAAGGCATGTACAATAAAACTTTACAGTTTATAAAGTTTTAAATATGGGTATTTTTCTTACATATAAGCATAGATTCGCTTCAGAAGGCCTTTATAAACCCCCGGAGCTGTGTGGAGTACTTTTGATGATGGATAAATTAACGTTATTGGACTTCCAAATCTCAACAGCCATTCACTGCCATTATAAAGCTTGAAAGAGCCAGGACATTTTTTTAATGTAACTCCACATGTATTCATATTCATCTAGGATGGCTTGAGGGTGAGTAAATCTTGGGTTAATTTACATTTTTGGGTGATTTATCCCTTGTAAGTTTCGACCTGGAATATTCTTTTAACTTCATCTTAGAATCAGGTGAAATCGAAGATTTCAGATTCAAGTTCCTCACACACAAACAAACACAGTTTGGCGATGTGTGATCTGTGTGTTAATTCTGAATTCATTGGTTTTCTCTGAGGTCCATTGACTAGAACGGTTAATCCATGGATAATTTCTCTCTGACATTTCTCTGCTCTTTTATTATGATTCCGATTAGACACATTTCGTCTGAAAAACAGCAGGGGCTTGACACATCCACGTCTGTGTGTGTATGTGCTATTACTGAACGTTGAGCTGAATTGAAGTGGTAAAACAGTGTATGCGTCTGATAGTGAATAATTTCCCATCTCCACAGTCTGTGCATTTCTATTAAACCCCAAAGCACTCCATCAATACATTTAATTATAACCAAAATCATTTTTTTCCCTAGTGGAAAATTAATGAGTTAATATTTAAAGATTTTTAGGCAACAACACTGATTTCTTCCCTTTTTTCCTTCCGCAGGACGAGAATGACAACCCACCCGAGTTCAGTCTCCCGTCTTACATCGTCAACATACCCGAGAACATCGTTGCAGGTACATTTACAATTATATTATCAAAAAATGGAAGAATACATCAACATGTTAGCACATGTACAGTGCTCAAAACCTCATGACAACATAACTAGATTCCTGTCAGTGATGATTTACAACGTTCAGCCAGCTGTGCGCTAGTTCGGTTCCACACTAATATAATGTTTTGTGTGAATAAGTGCTGTTTTCCCAGAGCTAGGACAAAGACTTTTGGTAGTTTTGTTTCAGTTCTGACCACCCAAAACCAGAACCAAAGACTTCAAATACTCCTCAGAGAATCTGGTTAGAGGTTTATTCTAAGCCTCTTAAACTTGTGCAATTAATTAAGACTGAACTGCTTAATAAATAGACTTGTTTTGGTGCTGATTTTATTGTTATTGTTTGTTTGATGCTGTCATTATTTTATTTTATTTTATTTTATTTTATTTTCCACTATTTGCCAATAATGTTATTTGTAATTTTTTGTTTTTGTGCTAATCATTTATTTTATATTATTTTATTTTCCACTATTTGCAGTGATGTTGTCATTTGTGTTTTTTTTTGTGCTAATTTTATTTTATTTTATTTATCTCCCACTATTTGTTATTTGATGTTGCCATTGTAATGTTATGTTTTTGGTCTAATCATTTATTGTATCTTATTTTATTTTCCATAATTTGCATGCATTTGTCATTTGTAATTTTTTTGTTTGTTTTGTGCTGATTTTATTTTATTTATCTCCCACTATTTGTTGTTTGATGTTGTCATTGTAATGTTATGTTTTTGTGCTAAGCTTTTATTTTATTTTATTTGATTTATTTTATATATATATATATATATATATATATATATATATATATATATATATATATGTATGTATATATATATATATATATATATATATATATATGTATATATATATATATATATATGTGTGTGTGTGTTTTTTATTATTATTTTTTAATTTTATTTAATTTTATTTATTTATTTTTCATACGGTTTGCCAGTGATATTATTTTTCTTTTTTTTTGTTTTTGTGCTAATTTATTATTTTATTTATTTTTTTATTTATTTCCTACTGTTTTCCAGTGATGTTATTATTTGTCATTTTTTGTTTTTGTGCTAATCTTTAATTTAATTTAATTTATTTTAACTTTTGTTTTTTGTGTTTATTTATTTATTTATTTTTTTAAATCTCCCACTATTTATCAGTTAGTATTATTTGAGTAATGCTACTCATTATAGTATTTGCTTACTTAATTTTGCCTTTTTTATTATCTCAATACATAATTTGTTATTGGACTTTTGAATTAATTAACAATGTTGATTTTCATTTAAACCAGAAAACTAAACAAACTGCATGACAAGCACTGGTATTTCTTTAAAAAATGCCAAATCTGGTCTGTTCAGCTAGTCCCTGTGTGCTACATCATTCAGAACACATTACAAAACTCCTTCCAGATATTTGTTTCTGTCTAGTTTTTCCCCTTTAATATCATTGTGTTTTAATTGAGCAGGAAGGTTTTGTGCAGAGGAAAGAAACATGATTCTCATGCATTTATTCACTCACCGCTTTTATTCCACACAATAGACTCGCCTCCAATCATCAAATGGAAATTACATTTGTTCTGTCCAGCGTCTGTTGTTCACTTGTATGCGTGTGTCACGGTTACTGAATGCACTTTGATAATCCTAAAATCCATAACCCTGTCTCCATCAATACACAGCTCTGCACATTAACCACTTCCTGTCTGAAGACCATCCTTCATGCTTTACTTGTCTGTCACCTCATCTTGTTTTTGTCTTTGTGCAGCTGTCTGTCTCACACATTTTGTTTACATCCTCTTACCCTTTTCTATTACATCTTTCTCTCTCTCTCTGTCAGGAGCGACGGTGTTGTTTGTGAACGCCACAGACCTGGACGCATCTCGAGAGTTCGGTCAGGCCTCCCTCATCTACACCTTGCAAGGCAACTCACAGTTCAGACTCAATACTCGCTCAGGTGGACAATGGCACACACATTCACACCTGCTCTTTAACCCCAATGTTCCTTTTTTGGGTCTCACAGACCATAAGGTCCACTGAAGTGCTTTGAAACATGCAGAGATGTTTTCTGTGTTGACGTGCTTTTAACTGAAACTAGAAGCTAGAGCCAGTGAGCTTGTAAAGCTGCATTTGAAAGCATATGACAGGCACAATCTTATCAATATTGCTTTAAAGTATAGAATTCTGTGTAGAATTCAAATGGGTCCGGTACATTTTGTGATCTGCGCTGATTCACGCATGTGATCTGAGTGTGCGCTGCCGCAGTTCGTGTGTGACAGCGCAAAACCACGCTTTATTTGCCCCAACGGAAAGCATATTTACACTGTCTCAATCACTCCATCTCCCCTATATAGTATATTCACTTTACAGAAAATACAAATTCTGTGATCAAGTGAACGATTTCAGCCACAGCTTCAGCGTGTATTTACAGTGTAGGGGTCGGGATGCTTGGATTCTAGAGAGCATTTGATTGGACAGAAGGTTTGATGAGAAGCTGAAGTGCAGGATGATGTCGTTAAAGTTGTTAATCCATATTGGCAAAAGTTAGAGACTGCAAGTTTTGAATGCTTACATGTGGATTTTGTCATTGTTTCGAAGCACACTAGTTTATAGTTAACCTTTAAAGAAGTTCACTTCCAGAACAAACATTTACAGATAATGTACACACCCCCTTGTCATCCAAAATGTTCGTGTCTTTCTTTCTTCAGTCATTAAGAAATTTTGTTTTTTGAGGAAAACTTTTCAGGATTTTTCTCCATATAGTGGACTTCTATGGTGCCCCGAGTTTGAACTTCCAAATTGCAGTTTAAATGCGGCTTCAAGCGAGTGTAAGTGGTCCCAGCCAAGGAAAGAGTCTAGAGTTTTCTAGCAAAATGATTGATTATTAAAAAAAAATATATATATATATATATATATATATATATATACAGTGTATATACTTTTTAACCTTGAACGCTAATCTTGTCTTGCTCTGCCTGAACTGTGTTTTTTCCGGACAGTTAAGGTATGTCGAAAAACTCAAAATTGACCTACGTCGCTGTTTTACCTTTTTTGTTAAGGGTGTTTGATCTTCTTTGCATGTTCACTTTGCAAACACTGGGTCGGTACTTCTGTAGTAATGTAGGATGATTTTGAAATGATTTTTGAAGTTGAGGGAGAAAATAAGTTGGCAGTTTTTTGACATACCCTAACTGTCTTGAACCGGCAAAAACGGTTCAGGCAGAGCAAGACAAGACGAGCATTTGAGGTTATAAAGTATACAAATTGTTTTTTTTTGTTTTTTTTTTGTTAATAACAGCTAGATAAGGCACTCTTTCCTCGACTGGAATCGTTTACAAGCCACATTTAAACTCCATTTTGGAAGTTCAAACTCGGGGCACCATAGAAATCCACTATATAGAGAAAAATGTTTTTAAATGTTTTCCTCAAAAAACATAATTTCTTTATGACTGAAGAAAGAAAGACATGAACATCTTGGATGACAAGGGGGTGAGTACATTATCTGTAAATTTTTGTTCTTGAAGTGAACTTTTTCTTTAATGTTAAAATATTCATACTAAAAGCCAAAAAACTTCCATTTTGATTTAATGGGGACTTTAAATAACTCGGATAACAGTCAATAATCATGTTCATGTATGTCTGAGCTGAAGATGACCATATGTGTGTATAGGAGAGATCACTACCACAGCTCTTCTGGATCGAGAGATGAAGTCTGAGTATATTCTGATCGTAAGAGCCGTGGATGGAGGAGTGGGACCACAGCAGAAAACTGGCATTGCTACGGTATTGGCTAACTTATTGATCCACCTCAACAGAAGAGCTGTTTATTGTGACTATTATTAATAATGTGTTTATTATTTATTAAAAATGATTGTCTTTTATAGCTGTTTTTACTATATTTTAATAGCAAAGTCACCCGTACCAGTGCATTATTATGTTAAAGATGACAAGCGTGTATCTGTCTACTGCAGGTGAACATCACTATTCTGGACATAAATGATAATACCCCTATGTGGCGAGATGAGCCGTATCAAGCGAATGTCGTGGAGATGAGTCCCATCGATACTGACGTCATTACTGTGAGTGCACTCGTCTCACCTTTAACCCGGCGGTTCTCAATTCCAGTCCTCGCGCCCCACCGCTCTGCATATTTTGTGTGTTTCACGTATCGCTTCAGACGTTTGTTCTATTCCAACGTTACTGCCCTTCGAAGTGGACATCACAGGATATTCTGCCATTATTCATTAGTTTGAAGCGAGTGTATATGTTTCATTAAAGCATTCGAGACGTAAATTTAAAATGTATTTATTTACAGATGCATTTATGTCACACTTCTCTAGTAAGTTTCATCTGTGTGTGAAGACGCTGCATGCAGTTTCGAAGTGTAGTAAACAGATTTCCCCCGCTCAGGGAGTAGGGAGCAATGAACACTGTGCAGGGACCATGTCAATCAGAACACAGTTCCTGCATGGAGTTCACTTCTAACGAGCTGGTTATTTGAATCAGGTGTGTTAACTAAGAGAGACATGCAAAATATGCAGAGCGGTGGGGCGCAAGGACTGGAATTGAGAACCGCTGCCTTTAACCTCTGAACTGACCTCAAACTGGTTTATAAACTTCTGAATTTTCCTGCGATCTGATGACCTGACCTTTAACCTGTACGTAAAGGATGCTATTGATACATTCATTTTTAGGTTCCCCTCAACTTATACACAAATATATAACTAATTATAAAAAAATTTATTACAGGAATATGTCCTCCGAATTTTTTTTTTGACAGAAGAGCCTGAAATTCGAATTATTTTTAATGACACAGTGCATCTGGAAAGTATTCACAGCACTTAATTTTTCCACATTTTATGTTACAGCCTTGTTCCGAAATGCATTAAAATTCATAATTTTTTCTCAAACTTCTACAAGCAATACTACATAATGACAGTGTGAAAGAAGTTTGTTTGAAAGTGTTGCAAATTTATTAAAAATAAAAAATAAAAGTATTCACAGCCTTTGCCATGACACTCAAACTTGAGCTCACTTGCATCCCATTTCCACTGATCATCCTTGAGATGCTTCTACAACTTAGATGCTTCTATTATTTGGTAAGCCATACACCTGTCTGTATAAGGCCACAGTAGAAGTCTGTAGAACTCCAAGACAGGATTGTATCGAGGCTCAGATCTCGGGAAGGGTACAGAAAAATTTCAGTTTAAAAAAATTTCAGAGCCATATCAGTTTAAACTACTGATATACAGTTTTCTGAGTGGACAGAAAGTGACTGTCACATGGCATGTGAATACTAAACTAAGTTCTCTTTCATGTCTTATTGTGCTTAAACTATCAAATACACACACGTTTTTTTTTTTTGGGCCCTTTTCATGCTTTTTAACAGACAGGATAGTAGAGAATGACAGGAAAGCGTGGGATCAAGAGTTAGGAACGGGTTTTGGCAAAGGACCACAAGTCGGGACTTGAATTCGGTCGCCAGAAGTGCAGTTGCACTATATGTCTGTGCTCTAACCGCTAGGCTATCAGCACAACTATCAGCACTAACATAAAAAAGAACACAATGAAAAAACTAAATGGTGGCACCATGAGTGGAAACTTGCAGATT
The DNA here is from genome assembly GCF_049309525.1 of Garra rufa. Taxonomy (NCBI): domain Eukaryota; kingdom Metazoa; phylum Chordata; class Actinopteri; order Cypriniformes; family Cyprinidae; genus Garra; species Garra rufa. The sequence goes on along the minus strand of NC_133362.1, from coordinate 10,430,102 downwards.
ATGTTAATATTATAATAAGTTCCCCTTTCTACATCACTAGGGGAGCGAAATCTGAGCAACTGGGTTGTCCTTTTTCACATTTTCTTGGTTCGTAGATGCACCGGGGACCTGATTATAGCACTTAAGCATGGAAAAAGTCAGATTTTCATAATGTTTCACCTTTAAAGGGGCATAGTTCCCCTTTCAGGAAGTAGATGGTCTTGTTAGACACCAAAAGGACCAAAATCCCATCATATAAGATATGTATCGATTACTATAGATAAAATGATAAGATACAGAAACGGTGGTAGTTTTGAAGCAGAGGTTTGATCCTAATGTCAGCAGGTAAACATAGTTAGTGCTATTGATTTTATGAGTGATAATGTCTTACAGTTTCTCTCTGAGTCAAATCCCCACCGTACCCAGAGGAACAAGTTTCCATCTCTTCTCTGTCTCGAGAAAACCCCCTTGTCCCTCCCTTTGATCGGCTGCGGGTTTGCAGCTGAATTCAAAGTGGGCTCTCACCTCAGTGTCCTTGGAACGTTTTACAGAGATTTCTATATGCTCATATTACTAGTATGTGAAAAATCCCATCTTGAGGGGTTTTTCCTCCTTTGGTGAATGAATAAATTATTTCATATGGTAATGTCAGTCACACCATCTCTTTTTTTTTAGTCTCATACGGCCAGGGATCATTTAGAAGTGGCTAAGGGTTTCCAAAATCTCAAACTGCAGTGTGATGGACTAGCTTTAATGTATTTCCATGAGTCAGGGTTCACAAGGTTATCAGTCCACCAGGAAACAACATCATGTTCACCAGGTTCCCAAGCAGGCTGCTACAAAAAAACTTACTTAAAGTGTGTGATTTATACAAGCATCAAACAGAATTGCAATAATTACTGTTTCGATGACTAAATAATAAATTAAATTCGCAAACTCATGCAGTTTGTTGCTCCAGTGTTATGTCTGGCTCTGGAAACGTCAAACAAATTTCTTCACATTTAGAAGAAGAGCTAGTCAATTAGATTGAAAGATTACTAGTTGCACAGCATCAGATCTTTTTTAAAAACATTTTTGAGGCAATTAGTACGTCTCATATCTAGACACACCTATACAAGTTTTTTACTTTCGGATAGATTGAAATTCTGACCACTGCACACATTTTCTGCTATTTTTCGGTTTTGACGGCTGTTATTATTCAAATAAACTGCCATTTTGTTGCCATTACTGTGGTATGATTGATTTCATATTTACCTGCCACTAAATGTCACACACTCTCAATAAGCCAGACTTTCAGCTATTGGCAAATAGGCGTCACCTTTGGCTTCTTAATGGGGAGTTTTAAGACATTAAGGCATCCTTTTTTGTGAAGCTGCTTTGAAATAACATGGGTTATAAAAAGCTCTATACGAGCAAAAATCACTTGACTTGAAAAGCTGGTCCAACTTAGACAAGGGACTGTCTAACCTGCTTTTTCTGAGATCAATTTTACCTCAGTAATAGACCAGAAACAGAATTTGAATCAATCCAAAAATAAAAAGTTTAAATTATTCTATACATGTAAAAGCAACTTTGTATTCAAGCGGACTGGTGCACATTCTTGGCATTTTTGCATGCGGTATAAATTAGATTATTTAAACTGTGTGCAATATCTGTAGCCATGGTTAAAAAACAGTTAACTAAATGCAAGGTATACTGGGCATGAGTTTAGTGTTTAGTGTTAGTTATATGTGACCAAGCCTCTAGAAACTGTGGACTCCAGCTCTCTGTTCATAATTGTTTAGGTGTTTTATACTGGCTCTGTCTTTGTCTAAATATGCCCCTGATTGTCCGTTAATTAACAAGCCAGTCCTGAACTTCATTAGGAGGTTCAAATGACTAATTAAAATGTAGCCCTGAGTCAAGTGCATACTTGATTACCCTGCTGGACACCGTGCAGGAGAGAGAGGGAGCGATGAAACAGAACAAAGGAAGAAATGGATGGATAATTTAAATCACAGAACAGTGGATGTGAAAACCAAATGTCCTAAAGCATGTTTGACTTCCACAACCTGGTAGGGGCTCTGAGTCCGTCTGTCTACTTACCGGTCAACACAGAGGTATAGTGTGGTCTAGTCAAACCTTTAAAGTAATAATTGATTAAACAATTCAATTTCTGTCATCATTTGCTCTCTATCATTTCATCGCTTTTATCTGATGTTTGACATAATTCCCAAGCTATTCTTTTTCATACAATCTACACTACTGTTCAAAAGTTTGGGGTCGGTAAGATGTTTTTTGGAAAAAGCTCACCAAAGCTTAATTATTTGGTCAAAAATAGAGTAAAAATGGCAATACTTTACAATAAGGTGTCATTTATCAACATTAGTCAATGTATTGACTAACATGAACAAACAATGAACACTACATTTATTGTAATATTTATTAGTCTTTGTTAACGTTAGTTAATAAAAATACGATTTTTTTTATTGTTCACAGTGCATTTACTAATGTTAACAGACACAACTTTTGATTTTTAATAATTCATTAGTAAGTGTTGAAATTAATATTAACTAAGGTTAATAAATGCTGTAGATGTATTGTTAACTAAAGTAGTTACTAATTAAACTTTACCGTAAAAACAGCAATGTAGTGTAATGTAGAGGAGTTAAATATATTTAAAAATGTAATTTATTTCTGTGAAAAAAAACTAAATAAAATATAAAATAAAATAAAAATTCAATTTAAATTAATAAAATTAAATAAATAAAAAAATAGCTGCCATACTCCAGTCTTCAGTGTTACATGACCCTTCAGAAATCATTCTTTGATGAATAGTTCAAAATAACAGCATTTGTATTTGAAATTGATTTTTTTTTGTGTGTGTGTAATAATACAAATGTCTTTGCATCTTTCATTTTAACTAATGAAACCGTTACCGTAAAAACAGTAATGTTGTGAATTATTTTTAAGACTTAAAACTGTTTTAAAAATTCTATTTGAATATATTATTTTAAAATGTAATTTATTCCTGTGGGAAAAATAAAATAAAATAAAATATTAAAAAAAATTCGAAGCCATTACTCCAGTCTTCAGTGTCACATGACCCTTCAGAAATCATTTTTTGATAAATAGAAAGTTTAAAATAATTTATTTGAAATAGAAATCTTTTAGATGTCTTTGCTGTCATTTTTGATAAATTCATGTTAACTAATGAAACCGTTGCCGTAAAAAAAGTAATATTGTGAAATATTTGTAAGATTAAAAAAAAAAAAAAATTATATTTGAAGATATTTAAAAATGTAATTAATTTTTTTGGGTAAAATAAAATAATAAAAAATTGCAGCCATTACTTTAATCCTCAGTGTCACATGGCCCTTCAGAAATCATTCTTTGATGAATAAAGAGTTCAAAATAAATTGTATTTGAAATAAAAGTCTTTTGTACCGTTACAAATGTCTTTGCCGTCATTTTTGATAAATTCATGTTAACTAATAAAAACCATTATTGTAAAAACAGTAATATTGTGAAATATTTTTAAGATTTTTTTTTATTTATATATATATATATATATTTAAAAATTGTATTTTTTCCTGTGAGAAAATAAAATAAAATCTTCAGTGTCACATGACCCTTCAGAAAGATTCTTCGATGAATAAAGAGATAACAGCATTTGTATTTGAAATAGAAATCTTTTGTACTGTTATAAATGTCTTTGGTGACATTTCTGATCAATTTAATGCATCCTTGCTGAAAAAAAGTATTTCTCTTTCTTCGACCCCAGATTTTTTGAATGGTAGTGTATATGACATAACAGATTGTTTTCATTGAATCAAAGTTTAAATTTCAAATTGTTTCTTACACACAGCTTACAGTTTACAGTATGTGACTTCAGTAGAGTTTAAATACAGGTCATATGGAATACTTTTATTCTATGGTGCTGTTTATAATTTTGTGAAGCTTGACAGCCCCTTGCCATTGGATGTTTCCTTAAAAAAGCAAAGTGGACTTTCTGCAATGCATCTCCTTGTTGCAGTGTTTGGAAAACGCAATGTTTCAAATATTTCAGGGCAATCAACCTGCAAATGGCAGCGCATCAAGCTATGATAGTACAACATATTTCAACATCCCAAAATCACACATATCACCTTTAAAATTGTCTATAAACATGCCTGAGCAAATGTATGTCTAAAATGTCCCCCTCTGAGTTCAAATCAATTAGATAAACTTTACATTAGACCCGTGCTCTACATTATCTGTTTAAACTCCCTCTAATCAATGGAGAACACAGTCGTCTGGTCCTTCCTGTTTTAATAATTAAAGACCTACAGAACCTTTGTTCTCTAATGACCAATTAAGTGATTTTCAGTGCTTCTCCACCAGCACTGTGAATAATTGATTGGCTCTTTAAAAAAATAACAGCCAGGGTTTCAGACAGTTATGCCCTGTGCATAAATCTCCCATCATGTCTTTCTGTAGGGAGAGGACTGGTGTGATTTAATTTCTGCGCCTTAGGACTGTGTTTTGTGCCTTAGGACTCATTTTTCTTCTCTTTCTCTGTGCAGGTATTAGCAGTGGACCCTGATTATGGTGATAATGGGACAGTGGTCTACTCTATAAATCCAGAGAACCCCTTCTACACCATCAACCGTAACACCGGGAAGATCCGCACCAGCGGGGCAGTGCTGGACAGAGAGAGTCAAAACGCCCGCTCCGCACAGCTTATGAGGACTATCATCGTCTCTGCTACCGACCGTAAGCAACTCTCACCTGTCCCATAATGCCTCGCTCTCTCTCTGAGGCCACAATAAAGATAGTTTTACAGTCGCCAACTTTCAGTTTCTTTATTTCTAGACCGTCTAGCCTGTCTTGCGGTCTAGCTGTCTAGTCTGTGTGTTCAGAATAGCATGCTGATGTAATAGTCTCACCAACTGCAGTATGCAAACTTTCTGTATTTACATATTTACATACACCACTTTTCAAAAGACTTTTTGTTTTAATAAATTTGTACTTTTTACATAATTTTCTAATTCATAATAAATAATGGCTGCTGAAAATTTACCCAGTTACCCAAAACAAATTATATCTCACCAGATATAGAATATCGTAGAAGAATTCACTAGAATATCGTAGAATTTAGTAGGGATGCTAGGGACATGTCTCTAACAATATCCAGCAACTACTAAATTGTCCCTAGCAATAATTTTGATTAAATAATTAAATATATGTGTATGTAACCATTGTTGTTGTAATTTCATCATAGTACACAATGTTTCTATCTAACTTGCACTTAGAGGTGAAGTCAGTTTAATGGAGTGTTTTCGCTAGTTGGCAGTAAACTGGTTACCTCACCTGAATATGTCTTTGGAATGGAAATATGGATATTTTATTTGTAAACATCATACTGTTTCACTTATTTTCGTTAATGTCATAAGACTAGAGAGCTACACCAGTAGTAGTGATGACAAAGTCGTGTAAACATGGCTGAAGACGAGTAAAGCGGAGTAACAGACAAACCGATTCAATTGAGAGTCATTTACGCGGGAACTCCAGTTGATTCAAACTCATGACTTCCATCATTTAGTTCCAGTGATTCACTAGCAAAGAAATGAATGAAAAGAGAAATTTGATATAACTTATGATTTTAAAAAGCATGTATAGTGAAACATTAAACCATTGCAAATGATTCACTGTTTCCAATCACGTATTGCTTCAAAGCATGTATTGCGAATCATTTGATTTAGATCAAAACTTCGGTGTGGGTTCACGAATCATGTCGCAAATTGAATGATTCGTGCCTACACTCAGAAGTCTAAACTGAAATGATTGTTCATGAAACATTTGATTCAGATCGGGACTTCGGAGTGGGTTCGTGAATCATTTAATTTAGATCGGAACTTTGGAGCGTGTTCGCAAATTATTTGATTCTCATCGGAACTTCAGAATGGTTTTGCAAATCATTCTGCGAATTGAATGATTCAGATTGGGACTTTGCAGTGGGTCATTTGATAATCATTTGATTTAGATCGGGACTTTGGAGTGGGTTCGCGAATCATTTGATTTAGATTGGAAATTTGGAGCTAGTTTGTGAATCTTTGATTCAGACTGAAACTTTGGAGTAGGTTCACAAATCATTTCACAAATTGAATGATTCACAGTCCGTGCTCCAAAGTCTGATTTGAAATGGTCGTTCGCGAATCATTTGATTTAGATCCGAACTTCGGCATGGATTTATGAATTAAATAGTTCGTGATCTACGCTCCGAAGTCTGATCTGAAATTATGTTTTGCAAATCATTTGATTAAGATCGGGACTTTGGAGTGGGTTCATGAATTGTCTTACATATTGAATGATTCACATTCCAGGCTCCGAAGTACGATCTGAAGTGATGGCTTGCGAATCATTTAATTCAGATCGGAACTTCAGAGCGTGTATCGCAAATCTTTTTTTCTGATTTCTTTTTTGTTAGTTTAGCTTAGCCAAATATGTAGTATATACTGTAAATGTACGATATTGTGTCCCACTTTGCAGTGTGGTTGGCTTGACTTCTTGCAAACTTTTAATTAACCAGAATTAATGGTAATAATTTCTTTTTGTCTTGTTTTAACTTATTATTTGATCAGACTTCCAAATTTTGAGACATATTCAGACAAAATCAGATTTAAAAATTATTTTTATTTTTACAAAATGTATTAATTGCATGCTAAAATTTAAATAATCACAATATTATATGTGACCCTGGACCACAAAACCAGTCTTAAGTATATTTTTAGCAATAGCCAAAAATACAGTTTATGGGTCAAGATTATCAGTTTTCTTTTATGCCAAAAATCATTAGGATATTCAATAAAGATCATGTTCCATTTATAAATTTCCCACCATAAATAAATAAATATATTTATAAATTATTAGTAATATGCATTGCTAAGAACTTCATTTGGACAACTTTAAAGGTGATTGCACCCTCAGATTCCAGATTTTCAAATAGTTGTATCTCTGCCAAATATTGTCCCTTTCAGATGATGTATAAATCCCTTATGACTGGTTTTGTGGTCCAGGGTCACATATATCACAGTATGTATTGTTTAAAATGTTTATCATTACTGTATGTAATGCTTTCTATTTAACGTACTAAAAAAAAATAGTATGCAGTATATACTGTACAGCAGAGGTCTTCAACCCTGCTCCTGGGGACCCACTCTCCTGGAAAGTTTATTTCCAACCTGCATCAGCACACCTGCCTGTCTTGAGGTGCTTGATTGTCTGCTTCAAGTGTGTTTGATTAGGGTTGTAGCTAAACTTTTCAGGATAGTGGGTCCCCAGAAACGGGGTTAAAGACCTCTGCCGTACAGTAGTCATCACTAGTAAGGTAATATTCCATTCTAAACACATCCATTATTTTGTCTGTCTTCTCAAAATTTGTGCTTCTCCTTCTGTTAGTCTGTTTTGGCATTAGTCTGAGTTGTGTTTGACAATATAAATGGACATTTCAGTTTTAAGATTGTCTTCCCCCTCAGTGGATCGAATGACTAGAGAAAAATCAAATAAGTACATGCCGTATGTGAGTATTGTCTTTGTTGTGCTGCCCTCCTCAGGTGGGACGCCTCCACTGCGCTCCTCAGCCAGCGCTACGGTGTATGTGAACCTCCTAGACCTCAACGATAACGATCCTACCTTTCTCAACCTCCCATTTGTCGCTGAAGTACCAGAGGGGCTTCCTGTTGGATCGTCTGTGTTCAGGGTTAGCATTTGATTGGTTAAAGTCTCAACAGGAACTAGAAGTGCATTAATTAAAGGAGAAGTTCAGTTCCAGAACTAAAATTTACAGATAATTTACTCACCCCCTAGTCATCCAAGATGTTCTTTCTTTTTTCAGTCGTAAAGAAATTTTTTTTTTTTTTAGAAAAACATTTTAGGATTTCTCTCTATGTAATGGACTTCTATGGTGCCCCTGAGTTTGAACTTACAAAATGCAGTTAAAATGCAGCTTCAAAGGGCTCTAAACGATCCCAGCCGAGAAGTAGCAAAACAATCTGTTTTTTTTTTTTGTTTGGACAATTTATATACTTTTTAACCTCAAATGCTTGTCTTGTCATAGCTCTGCATGTACTCTGTATTCATGTATTCTGGTTCAAGACAGTTAGGGTAGGTCAAAAAACTCCCATCTCTTGTTCTTCTCCAACTTCAAAATCGGCCTACATCGCTGCAGAAGTACTGACCCAGTGTTTACAAAGTGAACGTGCAAAGATGATGAAATGCACTTTACAAAAAAAGGTAAAACAGCAATGTAGGTTGGTTTTTAATTGTCATTTCTTTTTAGAAAGTAACAGATCGTTTCGCTAGGTAAGACTCTTCTTCCTCAGCTGGGATCGTTTAGAGCCCTTTAAAGCTGCATTTAATCTGCATTATAGAAGATCAAACTCGCGAACACCACAGAAGTCCACTATATGGACAAAAATCCTGAAATGTTTTCCTCAAAAAAAAAAAAAAATTTCACGACTTAAGAAAGAAAGACATCAACATCTTGGATGACAAGGGGGTGAGTAAATTATCTGTACATTTTTTGTTCTGGAAGTGAACTTCTTTAAATATTCAACAAGCAAAGACTGGCATTTCATTTAGTATGCAAGGGGACCTGGGTTCAAATTCTGATAAAAAAAATTGTTTTAGAAATAAACCAAGCAAAACTGGAACTGAACTTGACAGCCAGAGATCTCCAGGGATTTAACTTGATGCAAAGGAGTGTATTTGATATTTTGTCAATAATGTTTTTGTAGGGAAAAGTCATCCTTTCAACCCCAGATAGAATGATCATAAATATAAATATTTTTATTAGAAATTTTAAGTTTAGTTACATTTACGGTTCAAAATTTTGAGTCATTATTTCAGAAAGGACTAATTAAATGATTCCAAGGTAGCATTTATAATGTTACAAACATTTATATTTCAAATAAATGCTATTCTTTTGAACTTTGTATTTTTCAAATAATTCTGATGCACAAAGTATGCACAAAATAAAGTAAAATTATTAATAAAATTGGTAATGGAAAAAAATGTTTCTTGATCAGCAAATCAGCATAATAGAAAGATTTCTGAAGGATCATGTGACACTAAAGACTGGAGTAATGATGCTGAAAATTCAGCTATGCATCACAGAAATAAATTCGATTTTAAAATATATTAAAATAGAAAGCCGTTATTTTAAATTGTAGGGGGGGGGGGGGGGGGTCGCAATATTACTGTTTTTGCTGTATTTTTGACCAAATAAATACTTTTTCGATACGAAGGGGTTAGTACCACTTTTAAGGTCATCTTTGATTAAATGTCCACTTCTACTAAAGTTCTTGTAATAAAACTGTCCTGTGCTCTGCTGCCCCCTGCTGGTTTCCCCCCCTCAGGTGCAAGTGCAGGACCTTGATGAAGCTGACAATGGTGCGGTAACCATGGCCCTTCAGATGGGGATGCCACGGTTGGACTTCAGACTCAACACCACCACTGGAGTCCTGTTTTCCACCGCAGTGCTGGACCGTGAGCAGATTGGCCAGTATTACCTGAGGATTATTGCGTATGACGCGGGCCAGTTTCCACGAACTTCCTCAAGTACTCTCACTATCACAGGTACGCAGCAGAATCACTGCCCAGCTGTGTTTAGATGCAAATGCTAAATCGACTTAATGTCCTTCACTCTTTCTGTGCAGTTTTGGACGTAAATGATGAGACGCCGACCTTCTTCCCCAGCGTTTATAACGTATCGTTGGATGAAAACGTGCCCCGGGATTACGTGGTGGTCAGACTGAACTGCACAGATAATGACGCGGGTCTGAATGCAGAGCTCAGCTATTTTATCACAGGTCAGAGTGCAGAAGGTCACAGATCAGAGGGTGCGAGTAAGTTTGTGCTGATGCAGCCACACTTGGGGTTGTGGCTGCTTTCAACAGATGTGAAGCTAAGGCTCTGTTCCAAAATTCAGTGAGCGGCCTATATAGAGTAGGCAGCATTTTAAAGGAGTATTGCAATGCATTGCAATAAGCTCAGTGGGGAAAAAGCTGCTTTTAAGTGACAGATGAAGCACACATCCTCTGAAACTGAATAAAGAAGCTTTCCACTGATGAATGCTTTAAGATAGGACAATATTTGGCCGAGATACAATTATTTGAAAATCTGGAATCTGAGGGTGCAAAAAAATTAAAATATTGAGAAAATTACCTTTAAAGTTGTCCAAGTTCTTACAAATACATATTATGGTATATATACATATATTACTAATCAAACTGTAGGAAATGTACAAAATATCTTCATGATCTTTACTTAATATCTTAATGATTTTTGACATTAAAAAACCCATACAGTGTATTTTTGCCTATTGCTACAAATATACCTGCACTACTTAAAACTGGTTTTGTAGTCCAGAGTCACATATAATTATGTGTGCTATCCACATCATTACCTTATTTAAATTGATTTTTTTTTAAAATCAACATTTTTACCAAATATTTGTGCGTGCTATGTATATTATGCTCATTAGACAAGCGCCACATAATCATCTTTGCAAAAAGTATTTAAGCATAGTTAAAAAAGTTTTTTTGAATTTCTGTTTTGCCAAAAATGTGTGTTGTATTATTTTACGTTCATTAGAACAGCACTATATCATCATAGCAACATGCTAAGGCCAAACTCCATTGAAACCAGTTGAGGAATGCTATTTGTATGACAACACACAGGTAGCACATTCAAAATCATGAGGTTCGATTTTAGTTATTTTGTCTTTGAAGGCAGCACACTAGGGTATGGAACTGAGTCAGGATGTGTGATTTCTCAGTCTGTGTTTGTGTGTCTCTATAGGAGGGAACCAAGATGGAAAGTTCAGTGTGGGTTTCCGGACCGGAGTAGTACGGACAGTTGTGAGTCTGGACCGCGAGACTCAGGCCTCGTACAGGCTAGTGATTGAAGCCATTGGTGAGTTTCATATAGGTGTAAAAACAATTGGTTATGCATGTTTGCATGCACATGTGGTATGATCTTCTGCTGCTTCCTGTCTAAATGACACTGAGTTTAAACCAAGTGTTGTGGTTTCCTGTTCGACTTGAGTGTGGCGTTTAGAAATGCAGCAGCTGTTCTAATACCTGATTAATGGGTTTCTTCGAAAATGTGCTGCCCACTTTTTTCAATACTTAGAAATATTATATCAAGTCCATCAGTAGTTTTATCTGATTATAAACGTTAATTACGAGGACATGAAATGCACGTTTTCAAAGACCAGAACGCATGACTCTGGGAATAGTATTTTAAGCACAAACACAAACACTCTTCCAAGTCGTTTTACATGCAAATATGTATTTTTAGTCATATATATATATATATATATATACCATGTCATAAGTGTCTATTTTTTCGAAACTGAGATACATCATCTGAAAGCTGAATAAAAAGATTTCTATTGATATATGGTTTGTTATGATAAGACAATATTTGGCCGAGATACAACTATTTGTAAATCTGGAATCTGAGGGTGCAAAAAAAATCTAAATATTGAGAAAATTGCTATTAAAATTGTCCAAATGAAGTCCTTAGCAATGCATATCACTAATCAGAATTTAAGATTTGATATATTTACAGTAGGAAATTTACAAAATGTCATGATCTTTACTTAATATCCTAATCATTTTTGGCATAAAAGAAAAATCTATAATAATTTTTACCCATACAATGTATTTTTGGCTATTGCTACAAATATACCTGTGCTACTTAAGACTGGTTTTGTGGTCCAGGGTCACACATTGTTTTATATAGTTTTTTTTTCCTGACTAACTATTTTTATACCAATACCAGTGAATGTTTTTTTTTTCTATCTTATAATTATATTTTTCTATCCTAACACTTTTTTCACCAACACCAGTGAATGTGGTAAGCCAAGACTGTGAATGTTTGTCTTCTATGGGTTTTTAGTATGTGGCTCAGGCCAGTTTTGGCACAGTCATATGGTACTAATGTTTATTTAAAGATGACTAGTACTACCATGTAAGACCAGTGAAGATATGAGTCATACACGCTGTGTTTAGAGTGTTTTTATGTTGATCAGGGTTATGGTCAGGGTTCCCAGGGTTATGACACAGTCTAATATGTGTAAAATAATCTTTTAGATTGGGGAACACTATTCCCTATTAAAGGAGAAGTTCACTTTCAGAATTAACATTTCCTGACCATTTACTCACCCCCATGTCATCCAAGATGTTCATGTCTTTCTTCTTTTAGGCGAAAGAAATTACATTTTTTGAGGAAAACATTCCAAGAAGGTGGACTTGAATGGGAGCCAATGGGTTGAAGGTCCAAATTGCAGTTTCAGTGCAGCTTCAAAGGGCCCTACATGATCCCAGCCAAGGAATAAGGGTCTTATCTAGCAAAACAATCTGCCATTTTCTAAGAAATTTTTATACACTTTTTTTTTTTAACCACAAATGCTTGTCTTGCACTAGCTCGACTTCACACATTACGTAATCATGCACGCATGACGTAGGCGGAAGTGCCGACCCAGGGTTTACAGATCGAACGTGCAAAGAAAGTCAAACTCCCTATATTAAAAAATAAAGGTAAAACAACGATGTCAGACGATTTTGAAGTAGGAGCAGAAACTGAGATGGACTTTATTGCCCTACGTTTTTGAACCTAAGTACACAGACGAAGAACTAACCGAGCAGACATATTTTTTTTTATAAATAAATTTAAATGAATATTTATTAGGGCTACTAAAGTGATTCAGTCAAGAGCAGTGAGTGATTTTATGACTTTTGTTGCTTGATTAACATTAGTGTCACAGACAATAGCAATTAAGTTAGGCTGCTGTCCCTTTAAAACTAAATGCGCGGATGCAATGTACTGATAAATGTCTGATATTCTCCAAACTGTTTACATTCACCTAAGACGTAACCAAGTGTTTATGTGAATACTCATCAAAACGGACAATTCAATATCAGTTTATTGTATTTCTCCGTTCATGAGACACCAAAGAGTGCTCATGTGCTTTGAGAGATTTGTTTCTGCTTCGGTGTGTGCGCCTTTTTTTTTTTTTTTGCGCGTCGTCAAATTTATCCGTATGTCTGCTCTTCTCTTACTCCCAGATATTGACCTTTTTTTACATTTTATAAGACGTGCAGCATATGTATGCCAGCTTGTATCCTGCCGATATCAATAGGCTATGATACAGTTCAAAAGTATGCATCTAACCTCCTAACCACGCAGCACATTTTTTCTGAATTAATCTCTTCTCAAATTGTCCCTCCCTAACTTTTTCATCTCTTTTTTTATTCATTGACAAAAAGGTTTTTGTCATTCAAAACAAGTTGTTGTTTATTTTTATTGTCTCATTTTTGGTGGTGAAAAAATTACGTTGACAAAAATGATAATGAAAATTATTTGTCAATGAAATTAACACCGATAAAATGTATATAATTTTTTAAAGAAAATGGCCGATTGTTTCACTAGATAAGACCCTTATTCCTGGTCTGGGATCATGTAGAGTTCTTTGAAGCTGCACTGAAACTGCAATTCTGTCCTTCAACCCAATGAGCACCATTGAAGTCCACTATATGGAGACAAATCCTGGAGTGTTTTCCTCAAAAAACATTAAATTATTATCAGGAAATTTTCTCCCATGCCTAAACATAACTACAACAACAAATACCTTGTTTATTATCAATAAGCAGCAAATTAGGAGTTTATTTGAGCAAAAACTAGTTAACAGTGAATGTGTTCTTTAATCTAAAGTGTTACCAAAAATCCTTACCCAGTAATCCTGAACAGCCTTTATCTTTGTACTGTACTGTTTTATGTGTACTGAGAGTAGCATTTCCTAGCCGTTTTGGCCAGACTGTTAATGCTTTTCCAATAGATAACGGTCCAGCGGGAGGTCGGAGAACAGGCACAGCTACAGTATATGTGGAGGTGCTGGACGTCAACGACAACAGGCCTATATTCCTCCAGAACAGCTATGAGACCACAGTCCTGGAGAATATACCATGGGGAACAAGCATATTACAGGTACACATGCTCATATTCAGAATCGTAATCAGAATTCAGAAAGAGCTTTATTGCCAAGTATGCTTGCACATACAAGGGATTTGTTTTAGTGTCACAAGCTTCCAGTACACAAAAACAACACCACACAGACAATAAAAGTTAAGTAATTCTACAGAAATGTCCTCTTTTGGTATGGCAAGATGTCTTAAAATGTGTTTCTTTTTTATAACATTTAAACTTAGACCACATTATTGAATTACCTTTTGACTTTATGAATGCACATAAATGAGAGCTTAATAATATTTTAAAATCTTTTTCTGCATTTATTTAAAGACCATATGTACCATTTTGTTACCTTCTTTGATAGTGTTAAAGGTTTCTATGAAATATTATTTCTCTTTTTTTTAGCACATGTAGTCACACTTATTAGGGTGCTTTAAAGCGTTCTTCACAGTGTTGCCATAGAAGAACCATTTTTGGTTCCACAAAGAACTATTCTGTCAAAGGTTCTTTAAAGAACCATCTTTTTCTTAACTTTTTATAATCTGAAGAACCTTCTTTCTCCACAAATAACCTTTTGTGAAACTAAATTCTATTGTATTTTAAATGGTAAATAAATAAATAAATAAATAAGCACTTTTTCTCTGCACATGGCTGTGGGGATGAGCAGTTTGTGGTGCTTGGAATTCTATATAATTAATTAAAAAACCAACTATTGCCTCATTGATGGTTTAAGAAGATGTAAATGTTCAAGTACAGTAACATATTGTTTCATTTTAAAATATAAAGAAATTGTAAAGGCTAGTGACAAAAAATGGACATTTCCATAAAATGACCATAAACTATGCTCATGGACATTAAAAAATAAATTTCAATGCAATAAACAACAGCAGAACTATCACAATACTGCATGGTTTTATGAAGTAGCACGTGAAGCTGTATGTTTGTTACATGATGTGTTTGTCTGTAACAATGGCAGCGTTATCTTGTTTTCAGTGGTTTTCTGTGACGTCATGTTCCGCTGGAAACCGTGACACTCTCTAGGCTGGCAACAAATGCCATAATAGGGTAACCATGATGATACTTTAAAAATTCTAGAGCGTCAGCAGAATCATTTCTGCAAAGTTCTACAACTCTGATGACTAAAGGGCGTTTTCATTTCATCAAAGTTTTTTTTTTTTTTTTTTTACCTCTTTCCATATATTGAAGTTGATATTCAAGTGTTATTGAAGATAGTTTGGGGAATATCCCTTGATGATATTGCAAGGTTTTTTTTGTAGTCGTGGAATAAAACAGGGTCACAGTGGCAAAACAACAGTTATTTGAGAGAAAAAAAGTAATCTGGACACTTAAAGTCACAAGTACAGTACTTTAAGAAAGCACAAAACACTTATCCAGCAAAACATTGCACAAAAAGAAGTTTTAAATGATAAAACAATAGATATACTATTCAAAATAAACATTTTATGGCTGTCAAATGCAGTGTTGAAAAAGTAATGTAAGGGATTACTCTTAATTTTCTGTAATTTAATTACAGTTACTTCTGATGTAATTGCATTAAATACTGTATAGACTATAGATCAGTTCTACATAAAACAATAGTGAATTTACCATCAAAATTTAACAAGGTTAAAATATGTGACCCAGGACCACAAAACCAGTCATAAGGTTAAATTTTACAAAACTGAGATGTATACATCATATGAAAGCTCAATAAATAAGCTTTCTATTGATATATGGTTTGTTAGGATAGGACAATATTTGGCCGAGATACATCTATTTGAAAATCTGGAATCTGAGGGTGCAAAAAAATCCAAATACTGAGAAAATCACCTTTAAAGTTTTCCAAATTAAGTTCTTAACATGCATATTACTAATCAAAAAATACATTTTGATATATTTATAGTAGGAATTTTACAAAAAAATCTTCATGGAACATGATCTTTACTTAATTTCCTAATGATTTTTGGCATAAAAGAAAAATCTATAATTTTGACCCACACAATGTATTTTTGGCTATTGCTACAAACATGCCCCGGCGACTTAAGACTGGTTTTGTGGTCCAGGGTCACATATATGTTTTAATGTAACCTTTTTATATTGGTCAGTTCAAAAGTAATTATGCAATTCTGTATTATTATTTTGGATTATTTAAAAGAGCAGTTTCATTTCTATTATTGTATTGTTCAACTAATCAAGGTTGATGTGGGATTTAGGAAGTAAAAATAAATGCAATACTTTTTAGAGAGAGAGAGAGTAAGTAGTACAATAATCTAGTTAAACTGTTGAAAATGTCATTTGTTGCTAGAAATAAAAAAATTTTAAGAGTAGCTGATCAAACGTTAGTAGAATAAGTCAGTAGTACCAGTTCTACCAGAGTTTGTTTATGAATGCAAAGTGGTTTACTGTTTTAGTTTCTAATGCAATGACATTCACACATTTTTAAGTGTAATTTATGTGTAAAGACAAACACTCCTAGGGTTACATACATGCAAATGAATCTGAATTTCCTGTAAATAAATAGTAATGTTGTTTATGCCCAGTCACAATGGCCACTATTACTCAGAGAGCACCTGGTTGTTGCTCATTCAGGTCATGTCTGTTAGTCTCCACAGCAGCAGAGGTTGTGATGCAGGCAACGTCCAGCTGTTTGTAGAGTTGCGGCCAATGTATGGTCAGATTGTTGCGTCATGTCTTGTTTCGATTGAAGCGAATGGTGAATGAAATGAGTTGGCTTTTCACCGTCAGTTCTGATAGCCGAGGTCGCAGTTTCTACTTTCATGTTTGCATTGATTGTGCATGTTTGTGCACTCATAGGTATGTATCTGTAGCTCTTTTCCAAAAGTAAGCTGACAGGCTAGAAAGCATTTTAAGGAATCATAGACACACTCCAGTAAATAAGGTAAATAAAATAAAATAAAATAAAAGATTTCCATTAACCTTTAAAACACATGGAGAGTGTTATCTTTTAGCATGGATTATAGATCAATTACATGGATTCTGGCTGTTTTAGATTCTGAAGCAGTATTCAGTTATATTTTAGTGTTTAAATATGAAGAGTTAATTTCCAAAAGGTTTTTTTTTTATTGTGCTTTTCAATTAATCTCAATCAAAACAGCTAACACTATGTATTTTATTAGTTTATTTTTGTTATTTTGTTTTCATTTGTTGTTTTTGTTATTGTAATATATAGAATTTATTTAACTTAATGTTTTGCTGTTGTTTTCTTGTTATTGTAATGTGTGTGTGTGTGTGTGTGTGTGTATTGTTACATAATATAACTTTTTTATATTTTAGTTTATCTTTGTATTATATATATTTTTGTTATTATATATTGCACATAATATTAATGTTGTATATTGTAGTATATATATATATATATATATATATATATATATAGAGAGAGAGAGAGAGAGAGAGAGAGAGAGAGAAATATTAATATATAAATATAAAATATAATATGTGAATAAGGTTAAATTTTCCAAAACGGAGATGTATACATCATATGAAAGCTCAATAAATAAGCTTTCTATTGATGTATGGTTTGTTAGGATTGGACAATATTTGGCCGAGATACATCTATTTGAAAATCAGGAATCTGAGGGGGCAAAAAAAAAATCAAAATACTGAGAAAATCACCTTTAAAGTTCTCCAAATTAAGTTCTTAACAATGCATATTAATAATCAAAAATTACATTTTGATATATTTATAATAGGAATTTTACAAAAAAAATCTTCATGGAACATGATCTTTACTTAATATCCTAATGATTTTTGGCATAAAAGAAAAATCTATAATTTTGACCCATTAAATGTATTTTTGGCTATTGCTACAAATATACCCCAGCGACATAAGACTGGTTTTGTGGTCCAGGGTCACATATATACATTTTTATTTTATGTATTTATGTGTGTATAATATACATTTTATATATTAGTTTATTTTTCCATTTTAATGTTTGTCTTTTTTTGTCATTTTAATTAGTGTTTTTTTATTGCTATTTAGGTTTGTTTTTATTTCTGTTATAGTTTATTTCTGGTTAGTTGTTTTAAACTTAATTTAGATAGTTACCAAAGCAACATTGCTAATTTAGGCTTTTTTTATCAGCAAAAAAGTTTTAAATACTTTTATTTTTAGTTATAATAATAACCATGGCAGCATCACCTCTACCCTTCATAAAAAAGATACAGTAAACCCAGAATGCAATGCATTGAGTGAAAATGGCAAAATGGTGAAAAAGTTGATAGAAATGTCAGCTCTAAATACATTTCATTCAGTACATTAAATTATACATAAAATAGTCAGTTTAAGTTAAATGTAATTGTTTTTATTTCATATTTGCTTATGATGTGTTTTGTGCTTGTTACAAAGCTTACAACTCCTTTGAAATCAATTTTGAGTCAAGTTTCCTGTGGCACACATAGTTGTTACCTATGAAATGCACTTCTAATCAGTCACTTAGAAGGCCACTGCCTATATAGGTACTATATAGTAAGACAGCATCATTATAAAAGCATTTATATCTCAGTGGAATACTGCAGAAGAACCGGTATAGTAATGTATGTGTGGGAGTCATTTGACTTTGACTCTGCGGGTGGCATCGACCCTGACTGCTTCCTGCTCTGAGCTACATATGGCTGAACCGGTCTTCTAAAGGCCTGCGCAGAGGAAAATGATTGTCTCATTGAGCCCAAACGCTTCCAGAGCTTCAGCTGGGGTTCGCTGGACAGAGTCTGCCCACACGAGAGACCGTCTGCTGGGCCGCAGTCACCATCCACACCCCAGGACCCTCCCGACGGGCAGCCCACCGCCAGAATGATCACAAAGCCCCCGAACAGAACGAAGAGGCACACGATGATGATGATGGTCGGGAGGGGATGGTGAAGATCCAGAGGTGGAGATGTTGGGGTGACCGCAAGTGAGAGATTAGAGAGGGACTGGTTGAAGGGAACATCCATGTTGTGTCTGGATCTGTAGAGATGATGCAAAACAGGAAGAGTTAAATCTGGGTTAAGTGGAGCATGTTTATAATAAAGATGTAGGTGTTTACTCTGGGTTTAGGCTTGTGCAAAAGTGTGAATGTGTGCTTGAGCAAGACGCATGCAAGATGCCAGGATGTGGTTAACAGGTGTGTGTGTACGCTTAGAAAGAATCTGTTTAATATCTCAGTTGTTTCTCTTAGGCAGCAAAGAGATGGAGAGTAAATGGACTGTCTTTTAAGGCCTAAAACGTCTATGCAAGTATGTAAACGCAAGCTATACAGCCTTGCATGTGTCATAGTGATCCGAAAGCAAATCATTATGCAATTCAAGCATTCTCACAAGGGGAATCTTCTTCTGTGGATCTTAGTAATCTCACATGTGAGATATTGATACTGTCTCGCAGCATACTCAGAATTGTCAAGATAATCTGCGATCAAAAGTCTTAAGATCATGATCTCATTTCCTGAGCTCCGCGCTTATAATTGTACAGTTTTACACTAAGAAGTCTCTTCTGCTCACCAAGCCTGTATTTATTTGATCCTGAGTACTGCAAAAACAGTAAAATTTGGAAATATTTTTACTACTTAAAATAACTGCTTTTATTTGAATATATTTTAAGATGTAATTTATTCCTGTGATTTCAAAGCAGAATTTTTTTAGCATTGTTAAAAAGACTCAGTCTTCAGTGTCACATGATCCTTCAGAAATCATTCTAATATTTTGATGTGCTGCTCAAAAAACTTTTTTTATTATCATTATGTTGAAAACAGCTGAATAGCAATTTAAAGCATCCTTGCTAAATGAAAGTATTAATTTCTATAATTTCTGTCATTTCTATAACCCCCAAATATGGCTTGCATTTACATACTATGGATCAACAACTTTTATCAAAGTTGTTCTAAAACTAAAACAATTAACAAATTTGATTAACTTTTTTGATGCACTTCAAATGTTGACTACTGTATATATATATATATATATATACACACACAAAGCTTTTTATTTCAGATAAATGCTAATCTTTCTATTCATCTAAGATTCCTGAAAAAATGTGCTGTTTAATTTAACTGTTTTACATATTGACAATAATAATTATTAAAAATGTTTCTTGAACAGCAAATCTGTATATTAGAATGATTTCTGAAGGATCATGTGACACTGAAGACTGGAGTAATGATGCTGAAAATGTAGATTTGATCACAGGAATAAATTACATTTTAAAATATATTCAAATAAAAAAGCAGTTATCTGAAATAGTAAAAATATTATAAAATGTTACTGTTTTGAGGTACTTTGGATCAAATAAATGCAGGCTTAGTGAGACTTTAAAGATACTTCTTTAAAAAGCATAAAAACTTGTGACTAATGTATATAAATTGTGTGCATTTAATTTCTTCTAAGCAGTGTTTTTATTAACTAAAACTAAAATGGACTTACTAAAATTTAAATTTAAAAATTACAATTAATTGTTTTAACAAAAAAAATCACAAAATATTAATATTAAACTTAAACCTAAAAACTTAAAGTTATGAGAAAATATAAAAAATTTTTTTTAACAAAATGACTAAAGCATATAACAAAATTACTAAAACTAAAATGAAAATGAAAACTAAAAATAAAATCACATTAATTACTGTAAGATATGATTAAAATAACACTGCTCCTTAGGACTTGCAGGAGGAACATCTGAAGCAATGTTAATACTTAAAAGAAACAGGTCAAGAAGTCTTCTGAGCAGTGACAGAGCAACATCTGAGCACATTTCCCTCTAGGTACTGAGTGGTGGTTTGTGGTGGTGGGACTGCACACCTACACACACCTAATCATCTTCACCATCTTGCAGCTCTACACATGGTGCTCAGAGCACTCTATAAGACTAACAGAATGACTGAGCGATTTCTTTAAAGAAATGTCAAGAAAGGTCAAAGTACAGTAGATTTATATTGCACTGTATTGATTACAGATTAGCAAGAGTCTCTTTCTCTCTCTCTTTCATTCTCAGAAAAAACTACTCAAGTACATGAACACAAACACTTCTAGCTGCACCCACAATTTCATGCATTGTTGTGTTTGGAAATGTGCCATACAGGGACTCATAATGCAACACATATGCATAACATTCTCGCTTCTCAATGTCACCTATTTCGGTAATTTTGGTCATGCAGATCAGCTACTGTAATGGCTGAGCTACAGCTGGAAGAAAATCTGGCACCAATTCTTAAAGTTACAGTCAAAGCAAAAATTATTCAGACACCAGATATAATTTTCGATACTTTTTTTTACTAGTGGGTGCAGAGCACTGTAGTTCATATATGTAAGTGAGGATAGCAAAATAAAGCAAACTGTGATATATTATACCCCGCCCTCCAAAAAAAATCATAACAGTGGACTACCAGTAAAATTGATACAAATTTGAGACCAAAACTTATTCAGATACTTTGACCTGATCATGCTTAATTGTTTCTTTAAATTGCTAATGTGACCTTTTTACACCACAGACTGAAAAAAAAAATTAAGCATTGCTTGGTAATTGGTTAATATAATATTGATAGTTGTGTAAATATTGTCATACTAACAGTTGTCTGAATTTTTAATTGATTGCAATCTATTACGTACCTTTCTATCAATGTTATCTGACATTATCAAGATGAATTTGTTCTGACTCAATTTAACTCTGAGTTCTTGTTATATTTTATTACCATTTTCTAAACTATAGTGAATAAACTGTGATAATGTGAGAAAAGTTGAAGGTGTCGCAATAAATTTTGGTTTGACTTTATTTGTCAATTCCAAGTCAAAATATCTAAATCCTTAAAACAAGAACATGAGAAACAGCACTGACATGAGCATTTTTATTGTGTGTGTCTTGCGCTAGCAAAATGTAAAAATAAGTGAAAAAAACAAAGCATATTGCAATTGCATTTTGTCTCACACTTTTAATATCATATACCGCATTACTGTACTCTTTTAAAAATAAAGGTGCTTTAAAAGGTTCTTCAAGTGATGCCATAGAAGAACCATTTTTGGTTCCACAAAGAACCATCTCTTTCTTAGCTTTTATAATCTGAAGAACCTTCTTTCTCCACAAAGAACCTTTTGTGAAACAAAGTTCTTCAGATGTTTAAGGTTCTTTATGGAACCATTTAGACAAAAAAAGGTTCTTCTATGGCATCGTGATGCCCTTTTTTTTTTTTAAAGTGTAGTTACATAATTTGATCTTGTTTTTTTAGATATTTTTTAATGGAAAAAGACTAATTAAACACTAAGAAGTAATTTTCTGCAGTGTATGCAAGCTAAACTATTAGCTCACTTCCAGAATTAAAATTTCCTGATAATTTACTCACCCCCATGACATCCAAGATGTTCATGTCTTTCTTTCCTCAGTCGAAAATAAGTTTTTTGGAGGAAAACATTCCAAGATTTTTCTCCATATAGTGGACTTCTGTGGTTACCACTGGATTGAAGGTCCAAATTGCAGTTTCAGTGCAGCTTCAAAGGGCTCTACACAGTCCCAGAGGAGGAATAAGGGTCTTATCTAGTAAAGCGTTCTGCCATTTTCTAAGAAAAAAACTGATTTATATACTTTTTAACTACAAATGACTTCATATACTCGACTTCACACATTACGTAGTCATGCACGCATGACGTAGGCGGAAGTATCGACCCAGGGTTTACAGATCGAACGTGCAAAGAAAGTCAAACATCCTTTACAAAAAAAGGTAAAATGTTGGACAGTTTGAAGTTGGAGGAGAAAAAGAGATGGAGTTTTCTACCCTACCCTAAGAACTAAGCGCACGTGACTTTTCCAGCGTGATTGCGCAATGCGTGACAATGCGTATGCACATTGCAGAGCTAATGCAAAATGTGCATTTGTGGATAAAAAGTAAAACAGATTTTTGCAAGGTAAGACTCCTATTCCTCAGCTGGGATTGTCTAGAGACCTTTGAAGCTGCATTGAAACTGCAATTTGGAATTTCAAACCTTTGGGAACCATGTAAGTCCACTATATAGAGAAAAAAACCTAAAATGTTTTCCTCAAAAACGTAATTTCTTTGCGACTAAAGAAAGAAAGACATGAACATCTTGGATGACATGAGGGTAAAAAAAAATCATCAGGAAATAGTTATTTTGGAAGTGAACTAATCCTTTAAACAGTATCACCATCACAGTAACAGTGGCTGTCCAGTCTGGATCCTGGAGGGCCACAGTCCTGCAGAGTTTAGTTCCAACCTCATTTAAACATCTGAATCAGCTAATCAAGGTCTTTAGTATCACTAGAATCAATTATGTTTAGGGCAGGTTAAGCTGACCTCCAGGTTGGAGCAGAAATACATGTTAATTACATACAAACAGATTTTTTTTTACTACTTGCATTGAGTACAGTATGTTTCTTACATCGCTTCCGTAAACACACATTTAAAATGGCATTTGACATTAAAAATGGTTGGTGCCCCACTAAGTGAGCAGTCAGATGAGAAAAGTGGCTTGTTGAATTTCTTTTCATTTTTTTGCGAGCTAAATTGGGACTGTTAAAATAACTCTCAATCCATCTGAAACACACACATGCCCAGTCTAGCACTCAAGTCTCCAATTACTCTGCCTCTCTGCTCCTAAATGTCAGCATGTTAAATTCTGAGCACATAGAGTGTGACTTATCGCTTTGGTGAAAACACATTGAGACATGAAATTATTCTTCATCTTAAATGCCACAAACAGGCTGAAAAGGCCACTCAAACGAGAACTATTGTTAGTGGAACACTTCATTAGTTACCGCTGTATGGATTTGCTGAAATGTATTTATGCACACATCAGATGTAGGCAGGAAAAATCTGTTTCTAAAGTAAAGGGATTTTTGGGGGAAAATATTTCAATGAGTTTTTGTTTCAAATTTAATTTAAAATAACAGCTTTCTATTTAGTATATTTAAAAAAGTGATTTATTCCATTGATGCAAAGCTGAATTTTCAGCATCATTACTCCAGTTCTTCAGTGTACTTCAGAAATCATTTTAATATGCTGGTTTGAATATGCTGATTTCTTATTATTATAAATGTTGAAAACAGTTGATAAACTGGCGAAAAATGTTCAAAAGAACAGCATTTATAAATTTGAAATAGAATCATATTTGAAATAGAATTTTGCTACAATCTAAAAGTCTTAACTTTCACTTTTGATTAATTTATTCTGTTCTTGCTGAAAAAAAATTAAATGTTTAATAGTACACTGCAAAAAAGGCTCTTTTTTTTAGATTTTTGTCTTGTTTTCAGCCAAAATATAAAAAAATTCCTAAAACAAGAAGGATTTTGAATCCTGGACAAGAATGTCTTGTTTTAAAAAAGACTAAATTAAGTAAGAAAATAATTTTATGTATTGTAGTGCACTAGTGGCTACAGTTGTATCCACAATTACACAGTTTCATTCACTATTTCCCCATATAATAAAATCTGTGATTTCCGACAATCCATATCCATGAACGGTGTTGGGGTAACGCGTTACATGTAACGCAGTTTACGTAATAATATTACTTTTTCGAATTAACTACTAAAGTGACGCATTACTTTTTAATTGACAAGGAAATATCTGAGTTACTTTTTCAAATAAGTAACGGCAGTTACTTTTTTCCCCCATTTATTGATTAAAAGCTCTCCTGTCCCCATGTTGAGAGAAATTGCGAGTTACTTTAGTTCTAGAATAAATGTGAACATGCATTAATTCATCTTACTCACTAAAAAAACAGATACATTATTCCTCAAAATTAATAAAAATAGTGAAATTCAACGCAAACCTGCAATAATTAAATATGTTAAATAATACAAATATCCTTCATGTATTTAATCCCATTTTATTAACCAATGTCTTTGCTGCCGAACTTCGATGATCCAATTCATCTATACGAATAAGCAAAAACTACTCAAGATGATCTAACATTTGTTTTCCTTTTTTATTGCTTATTAAGAGTTGACATTTTTTCTTCTGTGGTCTATACAGATGTGAATTTACTTTTCTCTAAGTTTGAGGCTTTTGGTGTAAAAAGGCTTTTACATTTGCCAAAAATAGAACTTTTTATATTAAAAACAAACAAGCAAGCCCTGCCCAGATTTAAGAAGTAATGCAAAAGTAACGTAACTCATTACTTTCCATAAAAAGCAACTAAGTAACGTAATTAGTTACTTTTTTAGGGAGTAACTGAATATTGTAATGCATTACTTTTAAAAGTAACTTTCCACAACACCGTCCATGAATGAGTAAAATACAATGCTAACATAACTTATGTTGTCCCATGTAATTTTTGACTGACATCATGGCAAAATAAAATGGTGTTATCACTGCTGAATGATTGTCCATGCTGGTTTGTGCTGGTTAGTGCAGGTTTGGTAACCAGCATAGCTTTATTGCCCCGGAGAAGAAAAATTAAAAAGACACCAGCATCTAAAACACAGCTTGTTTTAAAAAGGGGTTCATTGAATAACAATTATTTTTCAGATAGCCTACTTTGTGGTTCAGCTTTACCTTTTAGCGTTAAATGCAGTTGGTTACTCTTCCAAAGTTCCCCTTTGATTCAAATCACGTTGTCACCAGGAGCGTTGGAGATGAGACGCCTTGAAGATGGGGATCAGAATATGTGATATCCGTTCAGAGACTCTAAATCAATCTCTCAGTCTTTTTTGTGTGTGTTTTACGATCAGCAGACCATGGCAGTGTCTTTCTTGAAGTAAATGCTCATTCTGAGCCAAACTTTCAGTCTCAAGTTTTAACCCCCCATGTGTTGGTATGGTCCGGTCTGCCTGTTCTATTCATCTCTCTCCAAGAGACCCCCCTAGACCCTTCTTTCTTTCTCTCCCCCTCCTCCTCCTCATCCCCTACTCCTTTCTTCTCCTCTCCACATCTTTTTATAAGGCTAATGAGTCTGAAGGAGGGGCCGTCCTCCTCACTGTCAGAAGGATTTGACTAATATACGGATGTATTCAGTGTGTGCTAAATGGTTTTACTGCTTAACATGATGAATTTACGTGTGTAAATGTTTTCAGGAACAACTTCTGCTCATTGTTTCCCAGATTTATATGAGTTGTGTGTGTTTTAAAGCCTGTATGAGTTGATAGTCATGCCTTGATGACCAAAGGATTAGTGTTTCATTTTTGTGCCACTATTGGCACCAAACCACTGCAAAAATAAAACCGATAGTTCTGATACTAAATTTTCATCAGACAGGCCTTATTTGAACCTGTTATTAAACATTCTATATTATTTGAACAAATTGCTATTACTTAGGAATCATAAACAGTCAGCAGTTATTTATTCCAAATATGGTTGTAGATGTAACTATTAATTGAGCATTAGTCTATTTGAGAGTTTGATTATGTGTTTAAACATCATATGTTGTGGTTACGTAATATAATTTAAGCTTGTGTGGGTGTGCAGTGTGTTAAGTGTTACTTTCACTCTCTTTATTTAGTAGTATATGCCTGTGTACGTGTTTGGTTACGTGTGTTTATGTCCGTCTGCAGGTTCAGGCCACAGATGCAGATCAGGGGGAGAATGGAAGAGTTCTGTACAGGATTCTCTCCGGTAACTTTTTATTTCTTCCTGTTTGCTGTTGTCAAATATCAATGCCTTTTTCAGATGCATTCCAAAAATCTAGTAAACTAACAAACATTGTTGCACTATATAATGTACAAAAATAGTGTACAAAAATCTTTGTATAGAAATATTTTGAACGTTTTAGTCTTTAGTCAATTCTTAGTAATCTGTGGCATACTGTAAGCATTACGAGGAAAATGTATGGAATCTTGTTTTCCTCAAAACCAATTTAATTTAAAAAAATAAAGAAAAAGAAAGAAAGGCAGCTGATTTTATCTGAGAAATATTAAATTTCTTACTTTTTTTTTTTTCATTTAATTTTTACATTTTCTTTCTGATTTTTTCCCCCTCAGAATTGCAAAATATAATTTAGAATTCCGAGATACAAACTTACAGTTCTGAGATCTAAATTTGGACATTTCTTCTCTTTTTTTATGGGGGGGGGGGGGGGGGGGTCATATGTCAAAATTTTAGATTTTTCTTCTCAGAATTGAGTGTTTATATCTAAATTTGGACATTTCTCATAAACTCTGAGAAGAAAAATCTCAATTTTGACATATAAACCAATATCCAAATTCTGAGATATATACAATTCTAAAATAAATCTAAATTTTGAGATTTAGACACTCAATTTTGAAAAGAAAAGTCAAAATTCCGGAGTAAACTTAACTGAAAACAAAAGGCAAATTCTGGGGTATAAACTCTCAATTCTGACAAGAAAAGTCCAAATTCCGGGGTATAAACTCTCAATTCTGAAAAGAAACGTCCAAATTCTGGGGAATAAACTTAACTCTGAAAAGAAAAGTCCAAATTCTGAGATATAAACTCACAATTCTAAAAAAATAAATAAAAAAAAAATCGAAATTTTGAGATTTAAACACTCAATTCTGAAAAGAAAAGTCCAAATTCTGGGGTATAAACTCTGAATTCTGAAAAGAAAAGTCCAAATTCTGAGATTCTGAGAAAAAAATAAATAAAATAATTGAGATTTAAACACTCAATTCTGAAAAAAAGAAAAGTCCAAATTCTGGGGTATAAACTCTCAATTCTGAAAAGAAAAGTCCAAATTCTGAGATATAAACTCTAAACTAAATTCTGAGAAAAAAAAAAAAAAAAAAAGAGAGATTTAAACACTCAATTCTAAAAAAAAAAAAAAAAAAAAAAAAGTCTAAATTCCGGGGGATATAAACTCTCAATTCTGAAAAGAAAAGTCCAAATTCCCGGGTATAAACTCGTAATTCTAAGAAAAGTAAAAATTCCGAGATATAAACTCGCAATTCTGAGAAGAAACGTTAAAATGCAGAGATATAAACTCACAATTCTGAAAAGTCGTCCAATATTAATATAAATTTACAATTCTGAGAAAAGTCTAAATTCCAAGATATGAACTCTCGAATCTGAGAAGAAAAGTCCAAATGCAGAGATATAATCTCGCAAATCTGGAAAGTCATACAAATTCCGAGATACAAACTCACAATTCTGACAAGAAAAGTCAAAACTTTGAGATATAGGCCCGGTTTCACGAACAGGGCTTAGACTAAGCCAGGATTAGGCCCTTGTTCAATTAGGACGTGTATCTCATTGTCATAAATGTGCCTTAGAAAAAAAACATTACTGTATGCATCTAAAGACAAAACAAAGGCACTGATATATTTTAAGATCAGTCAGAGCAACTTTCTTTCAGTTGAAACCGCTCAGACTTTGATTTTAAGTTTAAAAAAAGTCAAAATTTTGAGATATAAACTTGCTATTCTTAGAATAAAAAGTCTGAATTTTTACTAAATGTATTTTTTTTAAAACATTGAATTTTTTTTTTAAGAATTGAGAGTTCATATCTTTATATCAGAACTGCGAGAAAAAAATTGTGAGATAAAAATCCTTTGATTTTTATTCTGTATTTGGCAGAAACTGGCATTCATAAACATGCTTAATTGTCATAAAATATTTCCACATTAACAATTTTCTTTATTTTTATTTATTTATTTTTTTAGAAATATATGACTCTATTTGACATGTTTAAACAAATAGAGACATATTCTGTAAGAAAAGTACTATAAATTTGCACTATTGTTTTCAACCTCAGCCTTTATGTGATGTACTTCAGAGTTTGGCTCATATGTGCGTGATTTGCTATCTGCAGGCAACAATGGTCAGTTTAACATGGACAGTCTGTCAGGACTCATCAGCAGAGGAACTGTGGCTCTGGACCGAGAAACACGCAGCTCTCATGTGCTGGAGGTGGAGGCCTACAACAGTGACCAGGGCAGCATGCGCAGCCCTGTCAGGGTGTGTTTGTGTGTGAAAAATCATATAACATACCCTAGAATAATACATTTAAACCTACTTATTTAACATATGTTTTTAAAGTTACTGTTTGCAACCTGGTTTGCTTCAGATTGTGACTTATTTCCAAATAAAAAGGGATGTTTAGTGATGAAAAGAACTTGATTTAATCCATCAGGAACTGATTAAAAGGCGAAGTGTGCTTTGCATATTGGAATAGAGTGAGACTTGAATGTGAGGTTGCTAAAACAATGCCTACTGTACATAGTTATATAACTACAAGTTAACATTGTTTAATAACCTGCATATTGTATTAGCTATAAACGTCATTAAAAAAAGTACTGAATATAATAGTGAGTTTGTGTCTGTAGGTGATTGTGTATGTGGAGGACGTAAATGACGAGTCTCCAGTCTTCACCCAGTCGCAGTACAATCGTCTGGGGCTCAGAGAGACCGCTGGGATTGGTACATCTGTGGTTGTGGTACGAGCTACAGACCCTGACACAGGTACACAACACAAATAACCCACAAGCCTGCGTAAACACCCTTTTTTGACCTTTGTATGTGTTTGTGGACAAGACTAGTTCACTGAGTAGGTAAATTTGTCTGATAGGAACATTTATGATTGCTATTATTGTGTATTCATAACACTTCTCATTTATTTTGACCTTTTTAAGTGGGTGTGTGCCATACACTTAACATAGCTCAAGCTGTGTTGTATTTTTCCACTGGTTCTTAATGCCAAACAATATCACAACATTGCTGTTGCACTTCTGCTTGTGTCTGTTACTGCTTCCCTGTTTCACTTCCTCATAGAGGATGTCCAGCATAAACTGGACAGACGTCCACCCAGGCTGCGTCTTCGCAGGCCTCAGGGTT
>NC_133362.1:10198733-10399909 GCF_049309525.1 Garra rufa | reverse complement strand
ATATATATATATATGTATGTGTGTATATATATTTATTTATTTTTATTTTTTTAAGAGAAGTCTCTTCTGCTCACAAAGCCTGCGTTTATTAGATCTATTTAAATGTATTTTAAAATGTAATTTATTTCTGTGGTTTCTTCTAGTTTT
This sequence comes from Garra rufa, assembly GCF_049309525.1. Classification (NCBI taxonomy): domain Eukaryota; kingdom Metazoa; phylum Chordata; class Actinopteri; order Cypriniformes; family Cyprinidae; genus Garra; species Garra rufa. The sequence continues at coordinate 10,399,762 of NC_133362.1, read as the reverse complement.
TTGCATAATTACTCCATTCACATGATCCTTCAGAAATCATTGTAATATTCTGATTTATTGCTCAAAAAACATTTTTTATTGTTATTGTGGTGAAAACAGCTGAGTAGAATTTTTTCAGGTTTCTTTGATAAATAGAAAGTTCAGAAGAACATCATTTATCTGAAATAGAAATTGTTTGTAACATTATCAACGTCTTTGTAATCACTTTTGATCAGTTTAAAACATTGTTTTACATTAAGTATTAATTTCTTTATTTTTATGTCTTTGAATGGTATGTTGTATAATGTTACAAAAGATTTTTATTTTAGATAAATGCTGATCTTTGGATCTTTCTTATTCATCAAAGAATCCCTAAAAAGTACTCAACTGTGTTAAATATTGATAATAATAAAAAATGTTTCTTGAAATCAAATCAGCATATTAGAATGGATTGTGTGAACACTGAAGACTGGAGTAATAATGCTGAAAATGTAGTTTTGATCACAGGAAAAAATTAGTTTTTAAAATATATTCAAATAAAAAGCAATTATTTTAAATAGTAAAAGAAAAATCATATTATTTTCAATTAAATAAATGCAGGCTTGGTGAGCAGAAGAGAATTCGTACAGTTCAAAAACTTCTGACTGCTTGTGTATTTGATCAAATATGCTGTAAAAACAGTAATACTGTGAGATATTGCAATTTAAAAGAACTGTTCTCTATTTTATATATTTTAAAATATAATTTATTCCTGTTGTTGCAAAGCTAAAACCACCATCACCATTTTTTTCAGGATTCTTTGCTGAATAGAAAGTTAATATATGAATCTTTTGTAACATAAATGTCTTCACTGTCACTTTTATCAATTTAATGCAGCCTTGCTGAATAAAAAAAAATCTTAACGATCCCAACTTGTGCTGTCTCTCTCTTTTTAGGAGATGGGGGTGCTGTAGCATATGCTCTGGTCTCTGGTTCTGACCATAAGTTTGAGGTGGATTTGAGTACGGGTCTGGTAACCACTATGGGTTACTTGGACTACGAGACCAAGACCAGCTATTTAATGAACGTCTCAGCCACAGATCAGTCTCCACCATTCCACCGGGGCTACTGCACCGTCTACGTAACTTTACTCAATGAACTGGACGAAGCCGTGGCCTTTCTATCAGCTGGTTACGAAGTATCGCTGATGGAGAACATCGCCACAGGAACAGAGGTGGTCCAGGTGAAGGCGCAATCGGCCGATAACCTGAACCAGCTATCGTACCGCTTCGACCCTGACACCTCACCAGCTGCCCTGGCACTCTTTAAGATTGACAGTGTCACGGTGAGAAAACTTGATCTAACCTAATAGAAGGATACAGTAGGCTGTCATACCTGCCTGTCAACATACAGTTAAAGTCAAAAGTTTACATACACCTTGCAGAATCTGCAAAATGTTCATTATTTTACCAAAATAAGAGGGATCATACAAAATGCATGTTATTGTTTATTTGGTACTGACCTGAATAAGATATTTCGCATAAAAGACCTTTACACATAGTCCACCAGAGAAAATAATAGTTGAATTTATAAAAATGACCCTGTTCAAAAGTTTACATATATTGATTCTTAATAGTGTGTTGTTACCTGAATGATCCACAGCTGTTTTTTTGTTTAGTGATAGTTGTTCATGAGTCCTTGTTTGCCCTGAACAGTTAAACTGCCTGCTGTTCTTCAGACAAATCTTTTAGGTCCCACAAATTCTTTTTGTGTGTGTGTGTGTGTGTTTGAACCCTGTATTTGGAGAAGGTGATTTTGGAGAATGATTATGCAGGAAGGGTGGGATCTTATGCTTTCAAAACTACCTTGTTATCACTAGCCTCTCTGAAATCGCCTAACCTACTTTTAAGATTTTTTTGATGTTTCTAAATGTGTGTTCACACCAAGAGTGATGCAACAATGTGATGAAAGGATGTGAAAACGCAACCAAAAAAGAAAAACATTGTGTGTGATGGTGCATAGACGATGACTTATTTTTACTAATCAACTAGTCAGCAGGTCAATGACTACAGCATGCAGCTTCAGCTGTTTTTGCCATTTCCGGCAAAGCTAGCAATGCAAATGCAGTACTCTCAGGTCTGTTTAACACATTTGCTGTGGTTAAATCCATCCAGGTTAGATTTTTTCCCCCAAAAAATCAGGGCAGAAAATGTAAATGGTTATATTTTATTGGCCAGTGAGTTTCTTGCAGGGTAAACAAAAAATAAAGCTGGATAGTAAGAGAAATAAATGACAGGTTTAGAATGGGTTTTCTTTACCAGCTTGACACTGCAAAAAATCCTGCTTGGTATGAACAGAACAAGTGCCCAAAACCACTGGATTGTCTCACTTTGGTGAAAATTCTGCTTTTATTCAGTCATTTCTCTACATGGATTTTGTCAAATAAAGGACTTTGTGTGCTCTACAGGGTCGTATTACTGTGACAGGACTGTTGGACAGAGAGCAGGGCGATTCATACACTCTCACTGTTGTGGCCGATGATGGAGGACCCAAGAGAGACTCCACTGTGGTAATGAGTTTCTCCATCATCTGTTCAGTCTGTAGGCCAAACTCACTAAAGCCTTACTGTAGAGAATAGTGCTTACAAAAATGAAAATTGGCTGAAAATGCACACAGACCATCTAAGAGGCAGATGAGTTGGTTTTTCCATCAGAACATATTTGGAGAAATTTAGCATTACCAAAGTCCCTTTAAGGCAAGTAATGTCACTCGGCGGCCATCTTTGAAACGCTACTTGGGCAGGCAAGTGAAGCTCCTATCTCTTTGAATGGGGAAACATCAAATTCTCCAAAACTATTCACCAAACTTACGATTAAATTTCATATTTTAAATCTCCAATGAATTCCAACAAGAACTGCCTCATAAATATGGTTCCTTGTGCTCCAATAACGTTAAAAAACGCTTATTTTTCCGGCTAAATGAGCCAGTGCGCATGCGCAGTACTGAGCGCACGTCTTAGAGCGCCGACTGTTTCTATAGCAACCGGGACTTCTAACTGCAGCTGCAGTGATGCGCTGACTTTACTAATCAACGATTGGCTCTTTCACTAAGAAGGCGGGGCTTCGCGGCCATAATGAAAGTTGCATTTTTCCCCATTCAAAACTATACGAGTGACAAGTCTTGGGTATTCTATAGTCTTTGGCATTACATCAGTTGCTCACCATTGGATGTGAATGGGTGCCGTCAGAATAAGAGTCCAAACAGCTGATAAAAACATCACAATAATCCACAAGTAATCCACTCCAGTTAACATCTAGTAAATGTTTGTTTATGTGATGTTTTTTAACTTCAAACTGTTGCTTCTAGTCAAAGTATAAGTCTTGTATGCATAATTTTGCTTTCTCCAGTCAAAGAAGTTGTCTCGCCTGAATCAGGTGAGAAATATACACAGATCAAACACAGTTTACAAAAGAAAACCATTCAAAACAGTCCTAAACAACTATGTTGGTGGATTTTGATGAGAGAGGACAACAGGATATGGACTTTTTCACTGGAGGAAATGTTATAGATCATGGATTTGGGCCAGAAGCTACAGTTTAAAGGTAAAATGCTACCCTGGACCACAAAACCAATCATAAGGGTCAATTTGTTGAAACTGAGATTAAGATACATAGTCTAAAATCTGACTGCTTTCCATTGATGTTTGATGTATGGATAAGACACTATTTGGCTGAGATACAGCTTTTTGAAAGTCTGGAATAAAAAAATATTGAGAAAATCGCCTTTATAGTTGTCCAAAGTTCTTAGCAATGCATATTAGTACGTTTTGATATATTTACGGTAGGAAATTTACTAAGTATCTTCATAGAACATTATCTTCACTTAATATCCGAATTATTTTTGGCATGAAAGAAAAATCGATAATTTTGACCTATACAATGTATTTGCTATTTCTACAAATATACCTGTGCCACCTAAGACTGGTTTTGTGGTCCAGGGTCACAAATAGCTTAATAATGGATTTGTTATTGGAGTTGTGTGGATTATTGTGATGTTTTTGTCATCTGTTTGGACTCTCATTCTGATGGCATCTATTCACATTCATTGGTGAGCAAGTGATCTAATGCTAAATTTCATCAAATCTGTTGAGACAAACAAACTCATCTTCATCTTGGATGGCCTGAGGGTTAATACATTTTCAGGAAATGTTCATTTTTGGATGAAATATTCTTAAAACATTAGTGTCTGTGATAGTGATGTGAAATGTATACAATATTATTTTGATGTACTGTATAAACATGTAGTTTAACCTGCTTTACTATTTTTTTTTTTATTTCCTTCCTGATGCACATTTGTAGAAGGTAAGTGAATGATTCATTTTAATGCAATGAATGATTACTATTCTGTCAGAAAAATAGTTTATAACATCTCAGTTTTCATTACTCTATTCTTTTGACAGGTGTCAATCACTATTCTTGACCAGAATGACAACAGCCCAGAGTTTGACATCACTTCAGATTTGTCAGTGGATATTCCAGAGGACACACGAATTGGCCAGAGAGTTGCGGTCGTGTTGGCGCGGGACAAAGATGCTGGAAAGAATGGACTGGTGAGGGAGAAGAAATACTCAAAACACTGTCAAATAAAATGTCAATCATCCGTAACCCTGTCTTCATCACCTTCTCGTCTCCTTCAGGTGAATTTCACCTTGATCGCAGGGAACATGCAGGATGTGTTTAAGATCAACACAGCCAATAATACCTATGGAGAGGTTTACTTAAATGCCCATCTGGACCGTGAAGCAGTGGACCGTTATCTGCTTAAAGTAAGAGAAATTTGCTATGGACACACACTGTGGCTCTGTAACAAACTCATATTTTATATCATATGTATACTCCCTTTTTTTAAAAGGCATGTTATATTAGAAATATACATTACTATTTAAAAGTTTCAGTAGGAGTCAGTACAATTGTTGTCTTTCTTTCAAAGCAATTAATACTTTTATTTAGCAAGAATGCTTTAAATTGATCAAAAGTGACAGTAAAGACATTCATTGTTACAAAAAAATATTATTATGGTTATGTATTGAGCAGAGCAACAATGTTTAACATTCATAATAATAAGAAATATTTCTTCAGCAAATATATTAAACCAATTTCTGAAGGATCAAGTGACACTGAAGACTAGACTAATGGCTGCTGAAAATTTAGGTTTGCATCACAGGGAATAAATTACATTTAAAACTTTATTTAGATCGATTAAATCTAGTTATTTAAATTGTAATATTACTATATTTTTTATCAAATAAATGCAAACTTCGTGAGCCTAAGAGAAAAAAATAATACTTACCGACACCAAACTTTAAAGGTAGTGTAATTTATTAATAAATGTACTAATAAAATAGTTACATCTCATTAAAATTGACTAAGCACTGATGATGCTTTTTAAAGCCTGTCTGTCTAGGAAAAGTAGACATGTAGGCATCTCACTTTGAATAAGAAAATGTCTTCTTTGTCCATGTTTCCTTGTAAAGTTAAAAATAGCACGTTTTGCATAATTAGTTCGGAGGTACATGGGTGTTTGTTTACTGATGTCCACGTGGATTCCTGTTTGTGTGTGTGTGTGTGTGTGTGTGTGTGTGTGTGTGTGTGTGTGTGTGTGTGTGTGTGTGTGTGTGTGTGTGTGTGTTAATGTGTTTGGATCAGGTTCGGGCGATGGATAATGGTTCCCCTCCGAGGTTCACAGATGTGTCCCTTACAGTGAATATTTTGGATGTGAACGATAACCCTCCCGTGCTGCAGAGCCCTCGTGGGTACAATGTCAGCATCAGTGAGGTCAGAACCACAGCACCTCACACCAGTGATATCAATTTTAATTTTACAGAATATTACCGTTATTATTATAACATTATTTTAAAATATTCAAGAAGGATTGAATAAAGACGTTAAAGTAAGGCTGTTTTACTTGTAATCTTTACTTTTTTGCAGAGTTGTGGACTCGAGTCAATGACTCGAGACTCGACTCGGACTCGAGTCACAAATTTGATGACTTGTGACTTGACGACATAATCAAAGATGACTTGCGACTCGACTTAGACTTTGACAGCAATGACTCGAGACCTGACTTGGACTTGAACCCTGTGACTCGGCAAATCTTCTAAAGAAAAACTTCAGGGAGTTCTGATCAATATAGGCTGAAGCGAATGTATGATTAGCGCAGCATTTGGCACTGAGCCAGAGAGGGACTCGCTAAGTGAGCGCTTGTAATGTTTTTATCCACATAATGTTAATGATATTTAATGTTTTTTAGGGGCCATTCACATGTCGAGCCTAAAAACGCGTGCAAAACGCTATAGGCGCGCCGCTTTGTCTTTCTTTCCAAACCGCTCTTGCAGCTTGCGCTCCTGTGGCGTGACTGGCGTCAGGATAGGTAGGATGAAATGTTAGAACACCGGCTCTCACTACAGGAGTTTTAAAATCCTAACCGAATATGAATTCTGGTTGCAGCGCACACATACGGAGAAACTTTGCAAATTATCTTACCTGAAATCCTAAACATGCATACACTACAATAGCCTATTTGAAATTCGTGGCGCATCACACTACAAGATATTATTAGGATAATAATGCTGGAGGGAGCATCTCTCATGATCTCTCTCTGGAAGGGTTCAGTGTTCAAATGCACCTGGCCGCAAAGCCCCAGGAAAAGTAATTACCATGAATGTGTCGGGCAACGCCACATTGAACGATTAAACTAATATTGTGATATGCTTTTGATACGTTATGTATTGATATGTTTTGATATATATAACTATGGGTTTTAATTTAAATCGTGATGACTTGAGCAGGCTAAATTAATCTTTCTGCCGCTGGTCGCAATTGGTCGTTACTTAAAAAAAACAAAAAAAACCTTGAATTTAAAAAGCAAAAAGTGTTCCAAAAATATCTCTAAATTAACTTCATAAACTAAAGAAACGAAAATAAATGTAATCACTTTGCTATTAAAAACAGCAATAATGGGGAAGAGAAAGAGAAAAAAGACAGGTTCCAGTCGGACTCGGGCCAGTAGATGAGACGTCCGACATTTTTGCAACGAATGTTTGTTTAATAGCCTATTTAACATGGTTATTTGGGCTACTTTCTTATTTAAATATATTATTTATTTGATTTATTTTTGCATTTTTTGGCTGCCTGTTCACTGAATGAAGTGCTAAAATAAACACGCACTTTTGTTAATAATGTTTGAGCCTCATTTATTTTGTGTTTCAAAATTATATACATATGTATTTTATATATATAGGCCTAGATACACACACGTTATAATTTATATTCATAAAACACCACGTTTGGGAGGGGAAAATCGGGGCAAAATCAGGCTAAAACTCCTGTAGTGTGATCAACGGGCTTTAAGCAACCATGACCCGCTCTCCATGAAGAGGCGGAAGTTTTAGTATAGGATAAATGGATTTCCAGCATTAAAAATCGCTTGCAGTAGCTCTGCTATTAAATTTATTTAAAAATGGTTATTCCTGTACAGCTAGGATAAGCTGTTTTTCCAACTTTGCAGTGCTTTCAATGTTATTAAGATAAAAGGATAAAGCTGTTCGGTTGGTTCTCGTCACAAGACGGTGAGATGTTTTTATCTCTATGCGGCGCGGATGCGCCTGGAAAAAACGAGCGCGTCGCGTACACTATATCTATGGTCGCGACCGCGTCGCTTCCATACAGCGCGCATACCGCGCGTCTACATTTGAAATTTGAACTTGAATATTCACTGAATATTTAACAAATGAAACAGTGGACTTAAAATAAATTATTAATTCAATTAGGCCTATATTTGATCACAAACAATGATAAATTCCTCAATAAAACATCACTAATTATTATAGTCTATATTTTATAATTATACCTACTATAGACTATTATTGACTTTAAATTTACTGTAGTAATTAATACAGAGACACTTATTTGGGCAAACAGCACTAGTGACTTGTTTAGGACTTGAAGCTTAAAGTTGAGGACTTGCAACTCGACTTGGACTTGCTCGTCTTGACTTGGGACTTGACTTGGGACTTGTCTGGCTTGACTCGGGACTTGACTTGAGACTTGAATGCAAAGACTCGAGACTTACTTGTGACTTGCAAAACAATGACTTGGTCCCACCTCTGCTTTTTTGTATATTTGATTATACATTTTATTACATATTTTGTTAATTGATAGCCAAAAAAGAGAAATCTAATCATATGTTATTTATTGTAATGTATTATTTATTGTTATTTACAGTGCCTTGCAAAAGTATTCATACCCATTTATGGTATGAGTTTTATGTGGCAGCCTTATGTTAAACTGCTTTAATTTACTTTTTTTCCCACATCATTCTACTCTCCATACATCATGCACTATTGGAAATTAAAACATTGAAATAAGCAAATTGCATAAGTATTCATACCCGTAACTCAGTACTTAGTTGAAGTACCTTTACAGCTTCAAGTCTATTTGAGTATGATGTGACAAGTTTTGCACATCAGCATTTGGCAATTATCTGCCATTCGTTTCCTTACCTCTTAACCTCTCAAGCTCTGTTAGCTTGGATGGGGCTGGTAGACCAGAATTTTTTGATTAGGTTTAAGCCCAGGCTCTGGCTGGGCCACTCAAGGACATTCACAGAGTTGTCTATAAGCTATTCTTGCTGTGTGCTTAGGGTCATTGTCCTGTTGGAAAGTGAACCTTATGCCCAGTCTGAGGTTCTGAATTCTCTGGACTAGGTTTTAATTAAGGTTATCTCAATTTTTTGGTGCATTGAGCTTTCTTTGTCCTTCGACGAATCCCCCACTGCATGAGGCTGCTAACAGCACACTGTACTTTTGGGATGGTGCTCTGCAGGTGATGAGCAGTGCATGGTTTCCTCCATATATGATGCTTGGAATTGAGGTTCATCAGACCAGAGAATTTTGTTTCTCACAATCTGAGAGTTCTTTAGGTGCTTTGTTGCAAATTCCAAGTGTGTTTTCATGTGTCTTCACTGAGGAGAATTGAATCTTGCCACACCGCCATAAAGCCCAGATCAGTGGAGTGTTGCAGTGATGTTTGTCCTTCTGTAATTTTCTCCCATCTGCATATATGATCATGGAGCTCAACTACAGTGACCATTCTTAGTCACAAGTCTATCCAAGACCCTTCTCTATTAAATGCTCAGTTTGTCCAGGAGGCCAGTTCTAGGAAGAGTCCTAGTTGTTCCAAACCTCTTCCATTATGGATAATGGAGTCTTCATGCTTTTGTGAACCTTTGATGTAGCAGAATTTTTACTGAAGTCTTCCCCAGATCTGTGCCTTAATGCAGTGTTGTCTCTGAGATCTACAGGCAGTATTTTTGACCCCAGGGCTTGGATTGTTCTCTGATATGCTTTTTCAGCTGTTGGACCTTTTATTGAGAGGTGTGTGCGCCCTTCCAAATCATACTCATTCAAATGAATCTGCCACAGGTTAACTCCACTCAAAGTGTGGTAACATCTGCAAGTAATATGAATGCTCCTGAGCTCAATTTCAAGTGTCCCAGATAAGGGTATGAACATTTATGCAATGGAATCATTTCAGTTTTAAATTTTTTATTATTTGCAAAATTGTTCCAAACCTGTTTTGTCATTATGGTGTATGGAGTGTAGATTGATGTGTGGGAAAAAGTAATTTAAAGCATTTTAGCATAAGGCTACAACGCAAATGAAGGGGTATGAATACTTTCGCAAGGCACTACATATTTAGTATTCATTAGTGTTGTTTTTGATCTAACTATCTATTTTTTTTTTTCAAATATTTGGAAAATAACACTGGGTATCTATATGGTTGTTTCAGAATGTGGGTGGCGGTACGTCAGTCCTGCGTGTCATGGCGACAGATCGAGACATCGGTCCCAATGCCATGTTATCTTACTACATCACGGGTGGGAACCAGGACCTGACCTTCAGAATGGACCGTATGACGGGAGAGATAGTGACCCGACCATCACCTCCTGACAGAGAAAAACAACAGCGGTACACACTCACTGTGACTGTGGAAGATGATGGAATGACACCTTTATCAGTAAGTGTGTGTATGTGTTAACAGTGTGTTTTTCTTTGCGATCTTTCATCAAAACAATCTCCACCTCTAACTTATTCACCAAGGCCACATGGGTGGAGAAAAGTAATAAATTAGCCTGCATTTCAAGATCCAGTTAGATCCCAGTGGATACAATGAAATCCCTTTTTTTTTTCTGAATATTTTATTTTTTTGACTTTAAATTTAAGAAACTACATTTGCTCTTTAAAAAGCCTGTCTGAACAACTAAACAGCAAAAACAGGAAACCACAACTTGCCTTATTTTTGAAACAGGAAGTTGCACTCTTAAGAGCTCTTTGATTCCTGTTGTGAAGCTCACAGCAGTCTGGGTTTCATCAAGTGTGACTTTTAGGCCTCTGGTATCTGTATGCACTTTCTAAAGCATCTAATAGATGCTGAGTGCTCAAACAGTGACAGATTGAAACTGAATTTTAGGGATATGTTGACTTTTCAAATGACTCAAGGGTAACTCTTTAGTCAACGAACTAAGAAGGAACAATGCTTCTACAGCATTTATTAATCTTAATGTTAGTTTCAGCATTTACTAATGGATTATTAAAATCACAAGTTGTTTGTTAACATTAATGCACTGTGAAGTAAAATGTACAAACAAGGAATGAATGTATTTTTATTAACTAACATTACAGATTAATAAATAGTGTAATAAATGTATTAATTGTTCGTTCGTGTCATTTACTACTACAAATGACACCTTATTGTAAAGTGTTACAAACTCCACTTAAACAGAGAAGTGATAGACTAATTTGAACAAAAGCAGAGGCCTGAAGTGTGTATTTTTCAATAGAAGTTGAGTAAGTTCCTGATAATGGTTTAGAGGCCCCGTCACCCTTCGGTTGAGTGTCTGCTTTCTCAGACAGTTCCGTGTGATTGAAGAGATTATTTTGTTGCATAAACACGACACAAGGACTTTCATCTCTCACCAGAACTTTTTATTTATTTGTATTTTTATAAAACAAGATATAAGCAATTGAATTTCGATTGCATCAGCAGTTGTGTCACAGCATTGCCACTAGAGCTACATATAGGAGACTACCTTTGTACAGGCACATGTGCAAGGTCAAATGTACAAACTGTTAAAATGACATATTTATTAGCATATTTACAGTGTGGATTTGCAAATTATTCACCATCTATTGCAACCATCCATTTATACACAGAGCAAAGTTTTGGCCCTCTTTATGGCAGTGTATTTAAGCTTCCTGAAAACGTTGACCAGCTCTTTGCTTTTATTTTTTAACAAACACACTCACATATATATCCGATAAAATTCAATACAAAAGATAGAAAATCTTTTTTATGAGCCCTCAGGCTCTTAAAGCCACAGGTGACATAGGAGACGTAAGAAAGTGGCAATTGTGTTTGATTGTCACCGATGCAACATTTACCACAAAAAAAAATCTGCACTCGTTTTGACAAAATGCATCATTAAGCTACATGCACCATAAAAGCACCACACTCACCGCACGAGGGTTGACAATAGCCCATCGTTTCTCAGCAGGTCTGACGGTGAGTGCACTGAGAACATCCCTTTTCCACAGACACGTGCCGATGCTGGTCCCAATCTGGGTCCGTTACGTAAACACACTGAATTATCAATTATATAACATTTTGAAACAGTCGTTTGCGTCTTCAGCTCTCAAGTGTATACAAAAACAGGCCGGTTCTGAGATCACCAAATCTGGGACCAGCACTGGCACCATTTCAGTGATAAAGTGATAACTGAGTACTTTGGCACTGGCATACTGAGTATGGAGGAAATACCTATTGAGAAACGGAGTGCTGAGCTGGGTAAAACAGGAGTGAATGAGGTATTAATACATCCCTGACTTCTAGAAGAGAGCGGATGAACTGATTGTTTCATTGGGAAAGGAGGTGAGGATGGGGATGGGGACTGACAGATTAGAAAAAGAAAGAAAGAGAGTAAAATGGTCTTTTAAGTGCAAATGAAACCACAGTATGACTGACACACAAAGTATGTGATGAACAGAAGTGTGTGCAAACAGCTTAGCTGAAATCAATTCTTCAACTCAAATGGCATAAAAGAAAATCTTTGGATCCTCTTCATGAAAATTCCCTGCGAGCGTGCTCTCCCTAGTGCCCTAACTTGTGAAACAGTCCGATTTTCCTTCTCGGGAAACCCATTTAAGGACAGTCAGCAGATAAGGGGTCCCACCATAATAGCAGAGAATTCAGTTCTCATTGTTTTTGGAGGGATGGGTCTCTCCTCATCATCTTTGCAAAAGACAGAAAGAACAGAGGCATGATGATATGGAGGAGATGGAAGAAGCACTAGATGTTTCTAGGGTGAGCGTGACGTCTTTTACTCCATTAAGTTGGGAGACTCAGGGATGGGTTCTGTAAAAAGAAAGTACAATTATTAGCTTATGATGTTAGGTTTTTGTGCACCGATTTAGTTTTACATGAACTTTGTTTCACCCTTCCTTTGTTTTATTTGTGGAAACTCCTTACATATGAAATGAGTGATGTTGCCAAAGCTGTGTGGGCGCTCCATATGTAAATGTGCCATTTCTTTTTTCAAATGCTTTTGCAGCTTAGTGTGAATGAATGGTCTGAATGGGATGTGGTGGGAGCTTTGCATTGTTTTCTGTTTACATAGTAGTTTTAAATCGTCCATAACTGTTTTACATTTATGCATGTGGCACTGCAGCTTAGATTGTTGTCAGGGTATATATTAAATTAGGTTTTTTCATTCTTTAGGAAGTGAATGAATGATTTCAGTGTTGCTGGTGTCATGCTTTTCCTGTTTGAGCTGTCAAAATTGCAAGGAAAACACACTTTCTTATGATATTTTCACCAAGGTCTTTAGAGTGAAATGAGAGATCTTATTAAGCAACTATTTCATGTAAAAAAAATAATCATTATCATAATTGTAAATAATCATATATTTGTTCATTTGTAAATTACACTTATTGTACTGCCTTAAAATTTGTAACAGTAGTTATTTACTTCATTCTAGAACAAAAACTATATTACAGTAATGAGAATCAACATTTAAAATAATAAAAATAGCTAAATACACTACCAGTCAAAAGGTTTTTTTAAAGAAGTCTCTACTGCTCACTAAGCCTGCATTTATTTGATCCAAAGAACAGCAAAAACAGTCAAATTATTAAATATTTGTATTATTTAAAATAACTGTTTTCTATTTAAATATATTTTAAAATGCAATTTATTCATGTGATTTAAAAGCTGTTTTTTACTGTATTAAAACTTTTGACTGCTAGTGTAAATAAGTGAATAATACGGATGCATTTCGATAATGGGAATTCAGAAGAAAAATATATTTTATTATCATAAAAAAAATTAAAATCAATATCCTGTACTTTGAATGAAATCTTTAACTTATTTTTATTTATATTGTTCTGCATTTTGTGTTTTTTTTAATCTATTAAAACACAACTTGCTTGTATTACAACTTTACTTTTCAGGTGATTGCCCATTTTTCATTATCCAATCAGTAACTAAAGGATACAGTTAAGTCCCACCCCGTGTTTTTATCAGTGAATATTTAGTTTAGCCTCAAAGCATGTCACATTAAGTAGGTAAAATGGTTTGCAGACTTGTTTAACGTTGACATTAACGTGTCTGTGTGGGAATACAGAACTGTCTGTGTATGTGCCAGTAGGTCATGTATAATGAAGAAACACACATAAAAGTAGGCACGTATGCACACGTTCTCGGTTTCTCAGAATCCAGATTGTCGTCAGAGAAGCAGAAATGAGTGTTGTGAAATGAGGGAGAAAAGGGGAAATTGACATTCTGTAAATTCCGCTGAGTTAAAGGTTAAAGGAGAGGAGGCGTTTGTCTGTATGTGTGGAGACTGAGATGGACCTCATAATGTTCGCCTACATACGAGACTAGTTTTGTTTGATAGTGTGCGGATTTGCATGCGTGTGTTAAGTTTGAATTGAAACTGGGTACATCCTGTGCCTACAGAGAGGAACAAAAAAATGTCTGTTTGTGTGGTGTGTGTGTGCATTTGTTTAAAATTGTGTTTGCACCATCATTGTGTGTGTAGAACTTCCCCAGATGTTTCTTGTCACCTACATAGCAGTGACAAGCTTCAGCAATCTAGCTGGTTTTAGATTACAATTGTGTGTGTTTGAGTCATACCCTGTGCTGAGAAGAACAATTCTCCTTGTATGATTGGAGAGAATGGAGTGCCGGGATCCGACAGGAGGTGGCGTCCTGTTTCAGATGACTGCCTCATTATTTGGGATACAGTCCGAGGTTTAGGTTGTGGAGAATCGCCCAAAAACACTGGGTTCTCATGGGCCTGTGCTTCACTAGAGAGAGAATGAGATTATAAATTAAAATATGGTGTTTATGTATTTAAAAAAACAAAACATATATATTTCATTACAAAATAAACATTTTGCATACAAATATGCAAAATACAAAATATTTGGCCTAGTTTTAGTAATAATATTGTAAATAAATGAAAAATAATGTATTATTTAATTCCTAAAATACGCTAGTTGCATTTGTTGTACTGTGCTTAATTTATGCTTCTTTTACAGTATTTATTTACTTTATTCAAGAAAAAAAGTGCATTACAGTAATGAGAATCAACATTTTGGATGAGAATGTAAAAAAGAAATTATAATCTGGATGCATTTCAGCAATGGGAATTTAGAAGGAAGTTATAGTTTATATCATAGAAATAATGTTATAATACAAAAAAGAAAAAACATAATTGATAAAAAGATTATAATGTTTTAAACATCAGCTTTGTTCTATAATTACACTATAAGTCAAATATTTTTGAACAAAAATATTTTTAATGTTTTGTAAAGAATTTTCTTCTGCTCACCAAGCCTGCATTTATTTGATTTAAAATACAGTAAAAGCAGTAATATTTTGAAATATTTGTACTATTTAAAAGAACAGTGTTCTAGTTGAATATATTTTAAAATGTAATTTATTCCTGTGATTAAAGCTACATTTTCAGCGTCATTACTTCAGTGTCACATGATCCTTCAGAAATCTTTAAAACAGTTGAGTACATTTTTTCAGGATTCTTTGAGGAATACAAAAAACAAAGATCAGCATTTATTTGAAATAATAAGCTTCTGTAACATTATACACTATACCATTCAAATTCACTAAGCCATTTTCAACATAATAATAATAAATGTTTTTAAGCAGCAAATCAAAATATATGAATGATTTCTGAAGAATCATGTGACTGAAGTAAAGATGCTAAAAATTTAGCATTGAAATCACAGGAATAAATTACATTTGAAAATATATTCAAATAGAAAACAGTTCTTTTAAATAGTAAAAATATTTCAAAAGAGACTTATTTAAAAAACATTAAAATATTTTGACTGGTAGTGTATGTATATTAATTTTAGGATGAAATGTGAAATTTTATGTTTTAATATCCCTTGTTGAGTCTAGAGTAGTGTTTTTGTCACTGAGGAAACTCACCTGTCCATACGCACCAGCTCATGTGCACCTGATAAAAACAGGAACAGGAAATGGTTCATAGTGAGAAAGGATATGCAGTCTTTTTAAAACAATTAGTGCAGCTCTGCAGTGCAGGACATGTGCAGTCTCACACAATATATAGGTCAGTGTAAGTGTGTGAGCAATGCATGACTAAGTGTGTGTGTACTCACGTCTGTGTCGCTCTACTGTTTGCCTCTGTCTGTAAACCAGCATCAGTATAAGCGGGAGGCACAGAATGAACGCGACACAAGCTGCAATAGCCAGGCCTTCAGCCACAGAGTCTGAAAAGGAAAAACAGAAAGGTTACGGTGGAAAAGAGGGAAAAAAATCAGTAGTGAATCGGCCATAAGTATTTGCACACCTAAAGCCACACTTAAAAATGCTTGATTGCTGTTGCATTAGATGCCAGTTTGAATATATATTATATATTTTATATATATATATATATATATATATATATATATATATATATATATATAAATAACAAAATGTTGGCTTTTAGAGAAGGAAAACAACAGATTTGAGGTCAAATTTACTAAACAGTCATTCCATTTTGTGTGCCGTGCTGAAGCGCAAAAACTTTTCTCAGTCTAGTTTTACTAGGTGTTAATCGGGTCATATGATGCGGTTTCTTGTTTTTCTTTGTATTTGGAGTGTTACAAGCTGTTTGTGCATAGATAAGATCTGTAAAATTGCAATGCTTAAAGTCTCAAAGTCAAAGAGATATTTATTATAAAAGTTAAGACTCAGCCATGCCTTCCTAAAACGGCTCGTTCAAACACGCCCCCACATGTCCACATCACAACGTGGTTGGATTTGCATAACACCGCCCATATGTATATGGAAAGAATAAAGGCGTAACTTAACCTTCCAAATGAGGACACAACTAGAAATCAGTGGTTAAGTTATATTTACAGCACTGTTCTGGAACAGTATAACGCAAAAATGCGAGTGTGTGCTGTAAATTTCACAGAGGACTGTTTCCTTAACCTGGAAGAGCAGCTTATAATGCCAGCTGTACACAAAGGGTTAATGCTATAAAGTGGGGCAATTCCAGTGTTGCAAGGACAGTCAGTCTGTGCTTCTGACGTTTTCATATTTAAAGAATTTGCTACTGTTCAGAGAGGGCAGAGAGGAGCAACAATAATGTACAGTATGTGGAAGATAATATGTTTTTTGGAACCTCAAATAGCATAAACACATTGCATTACACCAAATACACAAAATAATGCTATTTTTAGCAACATCATACGACCCCTTTAAATGCACTGAAATTACATTTGGGTATTTAAATTGAATGGATAGTTTACCCAAAAATAAAAATTCTGTCATGATTTACTCACACTCAAGTTATTCTAAACCTCTATGAGTTTCTGTTGTTGAACACAAAAGAAGATATTTTGAAGAATTTAGGTAACCAAACACTTTCTGATAGTAGTATAGTGACTTCTGTAGTATTTTTCCATACTATAGAAGTCAATAAGGACCAACAACTTTTTGGTTACCCACATTCTTCAAAATATCTTCTTTTATGTACAACAGAGGAAAGACACTTAGAACTGAATGTTTAGAACAACTTGGGGGTGAGTAAATGATGACTTAATAGAGTAAATGAGGTTTTTTGGGTGAACTATCCCTTTAAGTCATTGTCCATTTTTTCGAATTTTACATCGTATTCACAAAACTCTATTTGTGAACTTCAGGGGAACTTTCATTGACCTAAACATGTAAAAACTCATTTTACATATTTTAAGACTTCTTAGAGCCACTGTATTGTGTGTATGGTGTTGAACGTACCATCTGAAGGACTGTGAGACCACTCCAAACACTTCACACTGCCGTTGCGAGATTTTGGTGTCGCTGTGAGAAAGTGATACGTTAAAATCATGCAAAAACAGAAGGGATACATGAATATCACATGTGACCTCTCTCCTTGCTCACTTACATGGCACCACATTCAGGTAGATAAATTCACGGGCCCCTTGCTCCATCTTTTGCTTGTTAAATTCCAGAAGCACGCAGCAGTATTTGCCCTGGTCCCTGTGCTTGATGTTTTGTAAGGTGATGGAGAAATACTTGTCCTTGTCGGTGTATTGCACTCCCAGTGTGCTGTTGGAGTGGCTGGACCCACGTGGATGTGCGCCCCTGCGGCAGCGCTCCTGTGAGTGAGGTGTGAAGAGCCAGGTGTCCCACAACTTGTCCTCTGCATGAGCCTTGGATCCAGACTGAACACACATCATAGTGACATTGGCCCCTTCAGGACACTCGTAGACCCGATGGGACACGGAGACACTAAAAGTGTGACGCTCACCGCTCGCTGGACAGACAGAGAGAAAACAGTAATTTTATATTAGATGTGTATGATGTTTTGGATCTTAAAAGTGCTTTTTCAAGTCCTAGCTTAATTAGTACAGACAACTGTAAAGCTGTTGAAAGTTGATTTCTCAGAAAAACAGAAAATACATGAAAAATTATTAGGGGTTCAAGCGCGTAGTGCTGAAACCCTATTTTAATTGTTAGAATGGCCAAAGATCAGCAATCTCCAAGTAAACCTGATTGTGCAGACAAAACTGTTAGTCGGAGAGACTTGAAACTTGGAGGGAAGGTAGTATTCACACCATCGACAAGGTCACCAAGTCTTGCCCCAGTTGACCTGACGGAGGTGCTACAGCGATCCAAACTACAAATCGCTCATAACTCATAAACTGTCAGTCACAACCTCAATTGTCTTATGGAAAACTTAAGGGTATTTTGGATTTTTAGAAAAACCCACGTTTGCAAACTAGTTCTAGGATTTTGGCCCAATCGGAACCAAACCAGTGCAGAAAGATTCTCTGGAGAGTGAGTATCAATAATTATCCAAAAAAAGTTGAAGTTTTCACTCTCTGTCGCAAAGCGACACCAAAACGTTTGAAAAGGGTAGGGCCACTTTGAGCAAAATGCCTGTAACTCCTGAATGGAATGAGATATCTCTGCCAAACTCAGAACACTTACAGTATGTAAGAGCTCAATCTGAGGTCACAAAACAAAAATCGTGGCGCTTGGCCACTTGGTGGTGCTATAAGAGGAGAAAAAACATAAAAATGGCTATACCTACACAACCATTTGTCCTATCAACATGAAAATCGCTGTGCACTGTCTTGGTTCAAAGTGCCACAAGTGTCTATAAGGACATTTGCGTATCTCAAAAAAAAAAAAAAAACATTACCGCCACTGGCTGATAATGTTTGAGCACCTATTAGACACGGTTAACAGAGACCAATTGGAACGAAACTCGGTGGGACAAAGGTCTGTGAGAAATGTGAAAAAAATCAGCCACTGGGGGTGGTGATATTGCATTTTTCAATGGTGTAAACGATTGTACAGTGAACGGTTTTTCACGTGATATTCATATCATATGATAGAACTCATTTTGATAGAAGACAACTTTGCCTCTAAAACCATTGCTGTCAATCAAATTGTTTGTTAAATGATTGAGAAGATATAAAAAAACCTTTTGCGAACTAGTCCTAGGTTTTTGCTCAATCTGAAAAAAAGAAAGAAAAACACTTCAGTACAATTCTCTGGAGACTCTAGGTCAATAATTACCAAAAAAAAAATTAAATGTACCCTTTGCAAAGTCTTTTAGAAAAGGGGCCTGTCCAAATTTACCCAAAATCCTATAAAGCCTAAAGGAAAACTCAAAACTTGACGAAACGTGGTGAGCATATATGGCAGGTGATTCTAAACAAGCATACAAGCAATACAGGCTAAATAATGTCTTTTTTCATAAGTGCTTAAATGCCTTAGTGCTTGAACCTTGGTAATTGTTGCTTGCAGCTAAATTCTAAATTTGAAATTTGAATTTGAAATTTTGAATTTGACTATTCAATTTGTATTTAAATGTCAACCGTTCTTTATTTTTTTGCATGTCAGCACAGGCAGAGACATACAGCAATATTCGTATTTGACAAAGTGGGTTTCTTGAGCTTAACTGCTTATTTCCCCATAGAAAGTGTGTATTTGGTACTTGTAATGTGTGAAGTTCAGCACTTTAGAGTCAGCTGATCACATATGCTAGTCTGTAAGCCTATCAAAGTTTGTTTACTGCAGTATCTGTGGCTAGGCTTTAGCGGTTGACTTTATCTTAAAAACCAGTGTCAAAATTTAAGCCACACATTTTAAAAGTGTCACTAAACAGTATTATTTTATTGCGTTTTAATTTATTTATTATTGTAATAATTTAAAATCAACTTGACAGTATCTACTTGATGATACAATAGATGCTTTATGTTATGGGTGTGTGTGACCCTGGACCACAAAACCAGTCTTAAGTATATTAAGGTATATTTGTAGCAGTAGCCAAAAATACATTGCATGGGGCAAAATTATTGATTTTTCTTTTATGCCAAAAATCATTAGGATATTAAGTAAAGATCATGTTCCATGAAGATATTTTGTAAATTTCCTACCTTAAATGTATCAAAACTTAATTTCTGATTAGTAATATGCATTGCCAATCTTTTGGGCCAAATATTGTCTAACCTAACAAAACTGTACATCAATGAAAAAGCTTATTTATTCAGCCTTCAGATGATGTATAAATCTCAATTTCAAAAAATTGACCCTTATGCCTGGTTTTGTGGTCCATGGTCACATATATTATATATAATATTTCTACAGGTATAATCAATTTTTTATTACTTGTTTTAAATCAACAAAGGACTTATGAAATGCTTACTTGAACTCTGTGCTTTTTAACTCACATCAGTACATTTTAGTGTATACTAAAGTTGTGTACTAAACTACTATAAGAGTGTTTTGAAAAACAAACTTTGTGAAACCCAGATGTGCTCTGTGGAAGAAAAACATTTCCACCACATTACTGAGCAAACAGCAGCAGGTGTTACTTCAGATTTAAGTCCTCTGCTGCTATTGTTTTTTTATATCCATAACCGTGTTTGTGCTTTAGTTTTATTGTGTGTGCATATCGTGTGTGTAGAAGGGTGGCACACTGAGTGCATTGTTTCCAGTAATAGACAAAACAGACCTACACCCTAATCACACGTATAAACCCAGTGAACCAGAGCTGAATGTTTATCAACCAGCCCACTGAAATGGGAAAGACCCTGATTTCTCATGAATGGATACATATTTCCTATATTTATGAATGACTGACCTAGATATTGACTGCTTGAATGCGTGGCTTCCTGTCAATTTGTGCCACTCTTTTATCATTGCCTTTGAAAAATACATGTATAGTTGACCTTACTATGTGTAAACTAAACTGTTCTTCATTTAAGTATGCCCTGAGAGACTTCAATGTGCACAGCTTCAATCTATGGGCATGCGTGTCAGGAAGAGCAATAGGAAACGGCGTCTTTGTGATAAAGTGCATTTAGGGCGGTGTGTCTGTTCCTGTCTCTCACAGACACAATACAGCTCAAACCCCTCCAGGCTTATTATTCCCTATAAACCTCATCCGTCCTCATATTCCCAATCAGCATTCGTAATTATCCGGTCCAGGGCTGCATTTTCCACCCCGTGAGATCCTATGCTGGGAAACCCACTCTGGCAGCTGCCAAGAGTTAAACACGTCTTTGTTGTGACTGGATGAAATACTACCCTGCATTCTGAACACAAACGTGCCGTCGCGGATCAAACTGGATCAAAGGCGTGTTAGAAAGTGTTTTAAACTCAGAGCCAATCTAAGCTGTTCCTTTAAAAGCATAAAAAGCCACTGAGAAAGGTTCAAAAGCACGATTTAAAGGTATTGTTGACTGAAAACATATCTTGAATTGAGCCTAGAACATTCTCAGACTCATCTGTGAGAGAGAAATAATAATAAAATGTTCCTTGCTTGAGGGCATCTGTCTGCAAATGTGTTTATCTGTGACATCAACACAAAGCATCTGTGTCACAGAATTTACATGGATGTCAGAATATAGTTGCTTATTTTCACTACAAAGAAAATGCATGGTCATTTATGCGACCAAGATCCAAAAGGACACCAAACATACACAATGGCTTTAAATTGTTCACGGATGATGACTTCTCTAAAATCGGTCACCTGATAAATGTCAAACCTCGTGTGATGCAGCTAAAGACACTATTTTGGAAATTAACATAAATACAAATGACATTTGAGGGTTTTTGGAGGGGAAGATTATCAGTAAATATTGAACTATTCCTCACACTGTTAAACTTCAAGAAGAAGCCTAAAGTATCATAACAGAAGTCAAGGTTCTCTGAAACCATATGATGCTTCTGAAAACCTCAAATACACTCTTAAAAATAAAGGTGCTTCACAAGGCCATAGAAGAACATTTATTGTCTAAATGGTTCCATAAAGAACCTTTAACATCTGGAGAACCTTTCTGTTTCACAGAAGGTTCTTTGTGGCAAAAGAGATTATAAAAAGGTAAGAAAGACATGGTTAATTAAAGAACCTTTGACTGAATGGTTCTTTGTGGAACCAAAAACAGTTCTTCTATGGCATCGCTGTGAAGAATCTTTTTAAGCACCTTTTTTTAAGAGTGTATAGTAAAACATGTCATTTTTTAAGCTTGACTGTATGCATGTATATGAAAAAGACCAACTCAGACAATGAGCTACATTGAAGACAATACTACAAGGTCACAAGAAGTGCATTTTTGTATTTGAGTCAACTGTTACTTGAAAAAAGAACCCCCTTCACAGCCCCCACCTACAAGTTGGTCTCATTTCTTGCTATCGCTGTTTGTGTAAGGGCCTCATTAAAAGGTGTTAATGAAAGCCATAGGGGTCTAAGAACCTCCCTCCCATCTATAGAGCGCGTGACTGTGAGGGACCGTCCCATTTCACCTGAAACCTCCTGCAGATCAGGATCGGCCCTCCTTCAGCTTCATGTATTGTTTTAGTAATAGACTGTTTTACATTTACAGAAGCAAAGTCGATAAGATCTTTTATAGAATTATCTTTGCAGATCGCAGGGTTTTTTAAAGGCTCTGCGGTCATGTAAGTGTCAATAACAATAAGCAATAGTGATATTTCCTTTAGCAAGCACCACTAATGCTCATTGTTGCATCATCCATCCTCTGTTATTTTTCTCTCTTAGTTCTTAGTAAATCATTCTGTCCTCTTCGTATTTTTACTGGGAAGACAGTGTGGATGTAGCCTCTCATGGGGAATTACAAACCCAGGGGGTCAGGAATGTAATCCTGGTGCAATATCCACAGATAGTCTCATTCCATCTGGGATCCTTTCTGTGTAGAAGTATATACTCTGTATCCATGTTTCAAACACTTCTTGATTTATCAGGCCTGGTTTGAGACAGATCACATATCGTCACACATTCAATCGAATCGATACTCCTTGCTATGGAGAACTGAATTGACGTTTAGTCAGCTTTAACAGCTTCCCTCTTGGAACAAGCCTTACAGATCCTGGCACTTGCTGAAAACCCACATCTCATACTGTCAAGCTTTAGACCAAAAATCAATATTAGCTAAATGATGAAACGGCCAGGGTCTATGGATTAATGGCTTTATATGCACGCCAGAGCTTGGTAAATTTAGCTAAAATAGCTGATTAGTTGTGGTAAACAGACTTAAATGTAATTTTACTCTTAATTTTTTTTTTGTTTGGGCTTCTCTGATTTGGCTAAAGGAAGCTGTGTAAATAAGGACGTATGCTATCCAAATAAAGCTGATGCATAAACAAGTGCATCAATAACACTGTGATTAAAGAATATGACTCAAAGTGCAGTTTTTTCATCATAAACTATTTTTTGTACACTACCAGTCAAAAAAGTTTTTGAACAGTATAAGATTTTTAATGGTTTCTGCTCACCAAGCCTCGATTTATTTGATCCAAAATACAGAAAAAAATGTAATATTGTGAAATATTTTTACTTTTTAAAATAACTGCTTTCTATTTAAATATATATTTTAACATGTAATTTATTCCTGTGATCAAAGCTAAATTTTCAGCATCATTAGTCTTAAGTGTCACATGATCCTTTAGCAATCATCCTAAATGTTGATTTGCTGTTAAAGAAACATTTATTATTTTCCTTATCAATATTTAAAACAGTTAAGTACTTTTTTTAGGATTCTTTATTTGAATAGGAAGGTCCAAAGATCAGCATTTATAATAAAAAGCGTTTGTAACATTATACACAAAAGCCCCAGTATATTTTATATGATTTGGAGTCCGTGTTTTTCTTTTCAACTTACTTGAATTGTTTTAACGTCTGTTAAATTCTGTTTAAGAAGACACGTCGTGATTATAACGTTTAATAATGGTCAAATACGTATAGCAGACGGTGAAAACACTGGTTTTGTAACTAAATTTAGAATACTACTGTTGACTGAACTTAGCTAATTAATATTAATTAGACACGCCAAATATATTAATATTCACAAGCAACATTGTAGGATTCGCTAGCTGTCTAACTCCCACTAGCGTTTGCGCCAATCAGCTACGCTTATTAGATAAACCTCACTTTAATACTTAATATTCATGAATCAAGGCGTCATCATAACAGTATCCTAAAATTTGATATTATCTCTAACGTTGCGCTCGACTTGATACACCAAAATATTGAGTTTCTTGTCGGTATTATTTCAACAAATATGTACGTACTTGACCAAAATTACACGGCTTTAAACCACGGTAGAAAAAGGAGCATCTGAAGTAAATGTGAGAAAAGTAGCGCGTCGCTGAACTGTGTGAAGTTGAGCTGTAATGTTAATATCATACACAATCGACCGCAAACTATGACAAATGACGGTAGGTATTTTTATAGAGTCGAGTGTTGATTTCAGGCCAAAACCTAAGAGGTCGAAAAGTTGGTTTTCAGTTTTAAAACAAGCTGACACACGCCCGTTCAGCCTCGAGGACGTTTTACAAGTAAACAAATGTCAGAATCAGGGCCGTTCACGCAAAACGCGCACGGAACGCAACCGGATTGAAAAGAGCGCAGAGGTCTAGAGACGCGTTTGTAAAGCGTGAACTACGATATTGCAACGCTAAAAAAAGGCAAAACGCGACTCTACAGCTAAATACGTCAATGTGACGCGTACTGTAT
The DNA here is from genome assembly GCF_049309525.1 of Garra rufa. Taxonomy (NCBI): domain Eukaryota; kingdom Metazoa; phylum Chordata; class Actinopteri; order Cypriniformes; family Cyprinidae; genus Garra; species Garra rufa. The sequence continues at coordinate 10,375,165 of NC_133362.1, read as the reverse complement.
GTACACAGACCAGCTATTAAAAACAGCGCAGCAATGTAAGAAAGCGTTCTGTATAAACGCGTCCAGAAATAAAGTCCAGAGTCGATTTACCTTGAACCGCAGTTAAGAGATGAAAGCAGAGCAACAGAGCGCAAAATACATCCATCAGTCCTGATGTCCTGTAATGTTCACGAAACTTGAAATGTCTTCAGTTTATTTCCAAAGTCCACTACAGTTTCTCCAGCTGTGATGACAGAAATCTTATGCTGTCTTCCTCTTATTCCCTTGTGTTGTAAACTCTCTTCCTCTTGTTCCCTTGTGTTGTAAACTCAAGTGTGTACAGTAAGATACTTCTCAGAGTCAATCACTGAAACAAGAAGCACTACTTCACTCATCCTCTTTCTCTCCTCCCTCTAAAGCTTTCACTCCTCCCACTACTAGATCACAACTTCAACTTGGTTTTTTTAAAACCATCTTTAAAACCAAATTCATCTTATGTGATGACATTTATGTAAAAAAAAAAAATATTATTTTTATGTTTATCTGTCTATTCATAATTATTTTATAATCATTTATTATAGAATTATATATTTAAACTACTTTTAATTTTGAAGTTTATTTATTTGGTAATATGATATAATATAATAAAGAAAAAAGGTTGCTTTTTGTCTTTAGTAAGATGTCCATACTATGGAAACCTGTTCCTGCCACAGCTAAGTTATTTATCTTGTGATAATGAAAAACTTTCTTGTAATAATGGCTTAATTTCTTGTAATAATGGCTTAATTTCTCACAATAATAAGAAACTTTCTTGTAATAATGACTTAGTTTCTTGTAATAATGAGAAACCTTCTGGTAATAATAGGATACTGTCTCGTAATAATAACTGTTTTATGTAATAATGAGAAAATTTCTCATAATAATGACTTAGTATCTCGTAATAATGAAAAACTTTCCTGTAATAATAAAAAACATTCTCGTAATGACTTTGTTTCTCGTAATAATGAGAAACTTTATTGTAATAAGATACCGTCTCATAATAATGACTTAGTTTCCTGTAATAAGGAAAAAAACTTTCTCATAAGAATAAGATACTGTCTCGTAGAAATGACTTAGTTTCTCCTAATGAGAATATTTTTCGTTATAATGACTTTGTTTCTCATAATGAAGAGAAACTTTCTTGTAATAATAAGAAACTTTCTCGTAATATGACTTAGCATCTCGTAATAATAAATAAACGTTCTCATAATAATAACAATGAAAAACGTTCTCATAATAATAAGTTACTTTCTTGTAATAATGAGAAACTTTCTAGGACTTTTATGCCTGTTCAAAGCAGTGGAGCAGAAGGGTTATCTAATTAAAATGAACTGTAATAATTATTTTAAAACAAAGTATAATTTAAATGTTAATTATTAATTTAATATAAGTATTATATAAATTTAAATAGTATATTTTACTCAACATTTATCTCCTTTTTAAGTGTCTGGGTGTTTATTTTTCTGTAGTAAAAATTTGTGTGAGTATGAATATATATTAAAACATATTTAACAATAATAATCATAAATCTGTCTTTCCACTGCTCTCCAGTTTTAATTGTTTAATTTGGCTTATTACAGATTTTAATTCATATTTGAAGCATGTTGTGTTTATAATATCACACATTTTGTTTTTTCTCACAATATAATCTGAAATGTAATACTGCTTTTATATTTTAGGATGGCTGTCCCTCTCAGAGGTTTTTAGCATCAGGCAAAGATCAGTTTTATACAGACTTAGGATGAATTTTTATGATGTTCCTCTAGAGACCATGTTCAGAATTTGTCATAGTTGACCAAATTTCAGTTTCAACACTTGTGACAACTGCTTGAGTGAACTTTGAGGGCAGACATGGTATTAGTTTGGATCTGATAGCTATTGATAGCATCAGACGCCAGAGGAAATGCACACATCAGTAGCCACCTGCCATCAGGTTATGCAAATAGCATTCAAACTTGCTATACTAGTTCACCATGATACTATAAGATAAAGAAGAAAACATGCAAATACTTTCATACAAAGTTCGTAAACATTGCCATGCTAACTAGACCTGCAAGAAGTTCACGTCTTTAGTTACAGATTCTGTAGAAATAGTGGTAGAAAGTTTGTTTTTTTAAATGCATTGACACTCTTTTTACATTTGTTTATAAGGGGTGTGTTGTTATTTGTTGATTGTTGTATACAGTTGAAGTCAAACATTTACGTACACCTTGCAGAATCTGCACAATGGTAATTATTTTACCAAAATAAGAGGGATCATACAAAATACATGTTATTTTTTATTTAGTACTGACCTGAATAAGATACTTCACATAAAATACATTTATATATAGCCCACAAGAGAAAATAATAGTTGAATTTCTAAAAAATAACCCTGTTCAAAAGTTTACTTGATTCTTAATACTGTTGTTACCTGAATGATCCACAGCTGTTTTGTTGTTGTTGTTGTTGTTTAGTGATAGTTGTTCATGAGTCCCTTGTTTGTCCTGAACAGTTAAACTGCCCGCTGTTCTTCAGAAAAATCCTTCAGGTCCATAGATTCTTTGGTTTTTCAGAATTTCTGTGTATTTGAACCCTTTCAAGCAATGACTGTATGATTTTGAGATCCATCTTTTCTCACTGAAGACAACTCATAGGGACTCATATGCAACTATTAAAAGCCGGGGGTGTAAACTTTTGAACAAAATTAAGATGTGTACATTTTTCTTTTGCCTAAATACCATATTTTTTTCATTTAGTACTGCCCTTCAGAAGCTACTTACATGTTCCCCAGAAGACAAAATAAGTTAAATTTACCCTCATCTTCACATTCAAAAAGTTTTCACCCCTTAATGAATGCTTAATGCATTGTGTTTCCTTCTAAAGCATCAGTGAGCATTTGAACCTTCTATAATAGTTGCATATGAGTCCCTCAGTTGTCCTCGGTGTAAAAAGTTGGATCTCAGAATCATACAGTCATTGTTGGAAAGGGTTCAAATACACAAAAAGCTGAAAAACCAAAGAATTTGTAGGAGCTGAAGGATTTTTCTGAAAAACAGCAGACAGTTTAACTGTTCAGAACAAACAAGGGACTCATGAACAACTAAAACGAAACAAACAAACAAAAAAACAGCTGAGGATCAGTATTAAGTAACACAGTATTAAGAATCAAGCGTATGTAAACTTTTGAATGGGGTCATTTTTAGAAATTCAACTATTATTTTCTCTTGTGGACTATATGTCAACGCCTTTTATGTGACATCTAATTCAGGTCAGTACTAAATAAAAACTAACATGCAATTTGTGTGATCCCTCTTATGTTGGTAAAATAATTAACAAATTAGCAAATTTTGCAAGGTGTATGTAACATTTTTACTTTGTACATATCTGTCCTGTTGGATTACCCTTGTTATTACTGTACAAGTGTTTCAAGCTTTATTGTTTGCCATCCATTTCCACAGACATCCACCACCGTTTGGGTCCGTATAATTGATGAAAATGACAACGCGCCTGAGTTTCCGGAGGAAGAGTATGTGACAGAGCTCAGAGAGGGGCCAAACACTGTAGGAGCCATTATCGCAACGGTTACCGCTATCGACCCTGATGAGGAACTCAACGGAACCATCCGTTATGCCATCTCCAAGGGCAACCTGGCCCAGACGTTCCAGATCAATAGCATAACGGTGAGGGGTCAGACAGTGATAGATAAGAAACCAGGATGGGTTAGAGACACTGATGTGTTTATTGGCACTATATAGATATGTTTGTTAGATGTGTTTGTACATGAGGTAACCTTTTTACTTTTATTTGAATGCTGCTGCTAATATTTAAATTAGTAGTCAGTGAATAACAACTACTCTTAAACTGTTTTCCCAAATCCTAAAAATGGGGTTATAACTTTGATGCACATATCAGTAGTTGTTTATTTATTATTACTACTAAGCATAAGTGTAGTTTTAAAGCACTACATTATTATTTTAAACCAATCAGTATGTTTAAATTCAAATATTTAGTTTGCATAGATTACAACGATAACTTATTTGCATAATAAGCAGTGTAAACATATTTGATTATATATAGTTTTCCCTTTAACTGACCCTGAAAAGGTCAATATAATTAGAAAAGGTAAAAATATCGAATTAAACTTTTGTCAAAAATAGTATGTTTCTCCCAGTAAATGTTTCTTTTATGCTCAGCAAGGCAGCGTTTATTTGATCAAAAATACAGTAAAAACAGTAATATTGTGAAATATTAGAATTTAAAACAACACTTTTCTATTTTAATGTATTTTTGAATATATTTTATAGATGTTTCTGAAAGAAGACTTTTATGCTCACCATGGCGGCATTTTTTTCTATCAAAAATACAGTAAAAACAGTAATATTTTAAAATACTATTGCAATTTAAAATAACACTTAAATAAATAAATATGGTTACAACGGTAATATTGTGAAAAAATACTACAATTTAAAATAACACTTTCCTATTTGAATATATATTTTTGAATATATTTTATAGATAGCACTTTACTATTTGAATGTATTTATATATATATATATATATATATATATATATATATATATATATATATATATATATATATTAGAGATGTTTCTGAAAGAAGACTTTTATGCTCACCATACTCACCCAATCAAAAAAAAAAAAAGTTTACTTTCCTAATTTATTGCTGTGATGCAATGTTGAATTTTCAGCAGGCATTACTCCTGTCTGTAAAACTACAGGATCCTCCAAAAATTATTCTAATATGTCTTTTTTTTTTTGCTCAAGAAACATTTCTTATTTTTAGCAATGTTGAAAACTGCTTAATATTTTTGTGGAAACTCTAATATATATTTTTTCTGTATTCTTTGATGAAAAGAAAGTTTAAATGAACAGCATTTATTTCAAATAGAGATCTTTTGTGACATTATAAATGTCTTTACTTTCTCTTTTGATCAGTTTAATGCATCCTTGCTGAATAGGTATTTTAAAAAAATCTTTCATGTAAGACATGATGGTTAACAAAAGACTTCCTGAGAATGATTCACATACTCCACTGCTATTCATTGTGTGTTTGTGTGTTCACAGGGTCAGATTGTGGTCATTAAGGAGCTGGATTATGAGATCAGCAGTGGTCATTATGTGCTGACGGTCACAGCCACAGATCAGTGTCCTATACCACAGTTCAGACTGACCTCCAGCACCACAGTGAGTTCACATCTCCTACACACACGTACACAATCCTCATGATTATCTCACACTCACACACTGACTGTACCGCAGGTCCTGGTGAATGTGGTAGACGTGAACGATAACGCACCCATCTTTCTGAGAGCATTCGAAGGTCCGTTGGAGATCACAGAGGGTCAGCCAGGTCCACGTGTGTGGACTGTTAAAGCCACAGACGCTGACTCTGGATCCAATGGAAAAGTGGAGTACAGCATCACCGCAGGAGATCTGAAAAGTGTGTGTATGTGGTAGACAGCTGATTTAGATCCAATCAGCAAAAAGTATTGTTATTGTACCTTTCTCTCTGTCACTCTGTTTTCCAGATGAGTTTGTAATTTCATCAGTTGAGGGAGAGTTAAGAGTGAGGAGAGATGTAGAGCTGGACAGAGAAACTATCGCCTATTACAACATCACCATTACTGCCAAAGATCTGGGAACACCAACGCTCAGCGCAACGGTAAACACCTCCACACACATTCAGTTCATATTCTTCTATTATGCATGAAATTATGAACTGATGGGAAAGTACATGCCTCTGGGTATGTGGAAAGACAGTGAGACATTATTGGGACATACTAAATTGCATGTGATACCACAAACCCCTTTGTCGTTGTGTACAGGTTGCGTTTGTAGTTAAGCATCAAACTAAATTAATTACACTGATACTCATTATTACATTAAAAAACAGTATATTTGGCCATTGGAGCTGCAATTTAATAACATATATGAGCTGTCCTATAAAATGAGACAGCATTGTGTTATTTTGTGCAAAAGAACTACTCAGAAAAGCTTGGTTCACAGTAGTAAATGCTGCTCCGGACAAACTCATCTCTGCATCTGCTCTGAGTTTGGATCACTTACGCATTTGGGAAATCAACATATGCCAAACATCTATCTTTTAATCTTACTTAAAATGAGAAGTGCTTATAATGCATCTGTTGTCAACGAAAGGGAAGCTTTAAACCAAAACAAAACATAGATGGGTTTTAACATTTGAAAAAAAAAAAAAAATTAGATCAGTCATAAATATTAGTGTTGTAAAATAAAGTTTTTATATTATTTTTCCAAATTGTCTTTTATTTTTAGTGCAAAATCAATATTTCTTTTTTAAGAAGAAATATGATGTATTTCTTATTCCCCCGATAAGATCGCAGTTTGATTTTTCCCCTTTTGGCCTCTTTTTGTCTGTTCTTCACAGCAATTAAAACCATAAAAAAGCTTTAAATCTGTAAAGTATGTATGGTCGAAAATTAAAACAGTCATAAATATAAGTGTTGTAAAATAAAGGTATTATATTATTTTTCCACATTATTTTATTTTTCAGTGCATTAGCAATATTTCCTTTAAAAAAAATTCAAATGAGCTTAAAAAATGTATAAAAAATTTGTTTGTTTTTTTAATAATACTGATTATTATTAAAGTTATTATTAATATCGATATTATTATTAGTTTCTACTCATGTTGATATATGTCACTCTTGACTACAAAACAGTCATACGGATAATTTTTTGTTAAATTGAGATTTATACATCATCAATATTTGGCAGAAATACAGCTATTTGAAAATCTGGAATGTGAGGGTGCAAAAAAAATCAATACTGAGAAAAATGCCTTTAAAAATGAAGTTCTTAGCAATGCATATTACTAATCATAAATTTGGTTTTGATATTTTACGGTAGGAAATTTACAAAATATCTTCATGGAACATGGTCTTAATACCCTAATGATTTTTGGCATGAAAGAAAAGCGACTAAAATCACTTAAATACTTCCCATAATTCACAAAGTGGTTTTGTTTTTCTGTATCAGGTGGTAGTGGGCATTCAGGTGTTGGACATTAATGATAACGACCCGGTCCTGCTCAATTTACCCTATAACACCAGTGTGAGCGAGGGAGCGCCGGTCCACACTTCCATCACTCAAGTCCGGGCACAAGACTCTGACAGCGAACGCAACGCTCTTCTCACATACAGTATCACTGCTGGCAACACTGATGGATCATTCTACATTAATGAGACAGTAAGATAGAAGGATATAGGAAAGAAAAGAATAATATAATTTTTTTTTAAATAAAGAGACAGAAATAATAATGTAGGAGTGAACAGATCAATATACTCTTCCTTCCAGTCAGGTGTGGTTCAGGTGAACAGACCGCTGGACAGAGAGAGAGTGGCTGAATACAGCCTCACCATCACCGTCAAAGACAACCCAGACAACCCTCGCATCGCACGCAGAGTAAATAACACAGCTTTTCCAGGTTTCGCAGATAGTGTGCATGGAACGATCAGGTGAACTCTGTCATGAAACTCTTTTCTCTCTGCTCAGGACTCAGAGTTGTTGGTGGTGACAGTGTTGGATGTGAATGACAACAGGCCCATCTTCACACAGTCCAGCTACAGGGGCGAGATCAGTGAAAACTCACCCACAGGTACCCACTCTTCTCGTTAACCACATCCTGACTCTCAGAAATGAAGATCGTGTTGAGATTGTCCCTTCAAAGAAAGGGCAGAGAAGAAAAGAAGTGTTATCTCTTGTTTAGAAGGTTGTCAGAGTTTAAAGCTGGACGAACAAATCTTTTAAAACAGAAGTTTGTTGCACTATGAAAAATACCATTTATTACACAAATTTGCAAAAATTGCTCCTGAAGAAATCTGAAGGAATTATTGCTCACATTTATGAATTAACAACACCTAGTCAGTGTCCAGAACATATTGCAAATCTGTAACCCCTAAGTTTTATATGTGAAGGGATTAACCAACAAGTTAACATAGAAGTCTTACAGGCTAAAATGAGTCAAGTTAGATTGCTTTTATTTATATAGCACTTTATACAATACAGATACAGTTCAGTGTTTATTCAGTTTAGTCCAGTAACAGTGTCAGTGCAGCAAACTCTATTAATTATAAAACGAATTTAATTCAGCTATCAGCAGGTCTATAGTAAATTATTATTCAGCTCAATTCAGTTCAGTGTTGATTCACTTCAGTAAAAGTGCTGATGTTGCAGTTCATCAATTATGAAACCAATTTGATTCAGCCATAAAGCAACTCAATCAAAATACAATAATGTCACTATTCAGTTCAGTTTAGTTCAATGTTACTCAGCTTATGTTCGTCAATTATTCTTAAAAGGCAGTTCATCAGACAATGTTACTATAATGTCATTCAAGTTTTGTTCTCATCTGATAGTTTCAGTGCAGTCAAATCGGTCATATTTTCTGAATATTAATTGTTTTTTAAAACCCAACTGCCTAACTGCCTTTTAAAACTCAGTAAGTCAAAGGCAACAGAAGCAAGGAACTCAAACTCCATCAGGACAGCAGTGCAGAAATAAATGAACATTGTGATTTATTTGTTAGATCACACTGTGATCTGGTTTTAGGTTGAATTGCAAGTCTGATAATATTCAGTGATTACGAAAATAATCATTATTACAAAGTTGTGACTAATATAACATACACTGAGGGGAAATAATTACAATATGAACAGTGGTCTTGGTCATGACTCATTTAACATCATATTAAAGCTGAATCTCTCTCTCTCTCTCTCTCTCTCTCTCTCTCTCTCTCTCTCTCTCTCTCTCTCTCTCTCTCTCTCTCTCTCTCTCTCTCTCTCTCTCTCTCTCTCTCTCTCTCTCTCTCTCTCTCTCTGTGTCTGTTTGTCCATTAGGCACCACTGTGTTGATTCTGAACGGCCCAGTTTTAGCAGAGGACAAAGATATCGGGGAGAATGCGGTGGTGAGGTATCGTCTTCTGGGAACCAGAGTGGACCTCTTCTCCATAGACTCCCGCACAGGTCTGAAGTTCAGCACAGATCTTATCTCACTTCCATCCATTTTATTTTCTTTAAGAGATGCTATCGAGAGGCTAACATTCAGTTCAGTTGTTTACACTATGAAGTATTTTAACATCTAGTTAATTTAAAGGATTAGTTCACATCCAGAATAAAAAATTCCTTCTATGACATTCAAGATACTCATGTCTTTCTTTCTTCATTAGAAAAAAGAACGTAAGGTTTTTAAGGAAACCATTCCAGGATTTTTCTCCATATAGTGGTCTTCAATGGTGGCCAATGGGTTGAAGGTCCAAATTGCAGTTTCAATGCAAAGGGCTCTACATGATCCCAGCCGAGGAATAAGTGTCTTATCTAAACAGTCATTTTCTAAAAAAAATAAATAAATAAAAATCTATACTTTTTAACCACAAATATTTGTGGTTAGTTATTTGTCTGTGTATTTCGGTTCAATAAGGTAGAGTAGGACGAAAAACTCCATGTCAGTTTCTTCTCCAATTTTAAAATCTTCCGACATCATTGTTTTACCTTTTGTTGTAGATGGCGTTTGACTTTCTTTGCACATTTGCTTTGTAAACACTGGGTCAGTATATCTGCCTACATCATGCATGACTTTTCCAACGTAATTACAATGCGTGAGGTCAAGCTAGTGCAAGACAAGCACTTGTGGTATAAAAATATACACATTTTGATATTTTTTAGAAAACGGCCAATCGTTTCACTAGATAATACCCTTATTCCTCGGCTGGGATTGTGTAGAGCCCTTTGAAGCTGCATTGAAACTTCAGTTTGGACCTTCAACCCATTACACACCAATGAATATGAAAAAAAAAAATCCTGGAATGTTTTCCTCAAAAACCTTGATTTCTTTTCGACTGAAGAAAGAAAGGATAACCTTTAATACAATCTTTTAAGTTTTTTTTTTCAATGATTAAATAGTCTTAAATTGAATTCCTTCAAACATGCAGATACTTTCATATCTGTGGTTTTAGTTATTCAAGAGTCAGCAGTCCTCCTACTTTTCGTACACCCACTGAGTTTCTCGTAATCAAGCACTACTCCTTTTTGTGAGACGTTCTCTTTCCCACCCCCTCTCTCTGTGTCTGTAGGAGTGGTATCAGTGCGTGGGGGTGCTGTGCTGGACCGAGAGGCTTTCTCTGTGCCACGGGTGGAGCTGTTTCTGCTTGGGGAGGATGTGGGAGGTTTGAACAGCACTGTCCCACTCACTATCACCATCCTTGACGTAAACGACAACCCACCTGTCTTCAGCCCATCCAGTTTAACTGTACGCCTACCAGAAAACAGCCCCACAGGTGAGAGAGACAGTATCAATGGAGGTGGATGAACTGGAAGAGAAACTAGTTTAATCTGGTTTGTTGGTCCCCATTGCAGTGCAATAGAGTGGGAGTGTGTAGTTGTCGTTGTTTTAAATACTAAAATTACTAAAACTAGAAATGAAATTAAAATTAATCAAAGCTATATTGAAAAATGAAAAAATATTTTTTTATCAATTAATAAAAGAATTATTAAATACCAAAACTAAAATAATAAATAAATATAAGTTATAAACAAATAAAAACTTGGATGTATAATATGTCATTGTGTGTATTTTCAGGTGTGGTAGTAACGCAGCTGTCTGCAAGTGACGCTGATGCCGGTTCTAATGGTTGGCTGCAGTATCGGTTAGACAGCGGCGCTCAGGACCGTTTCATTGTTGACGCTCTTTCTGGTGCTGTTGTAGTCGGCAATGCTACACTGGACCGAGAAGAGCGTAGCTCGTACCGTCTAGTTGTCATCGCAACTGACCGAGGCACACCTTCTCTCTCAGGAACGGCGACATTAACTGTTGTTCTAGACGATGTCAATGACTCCCGTCCTCGTTTCATACGGCCTGTGCAGACCATCAGCGTTAACGAGTCAACACCTCCAGGAGAGGTCGTAGCCACACTTACCGCCGAGGACCCTGATCTACGACCCCGTCTGGAGTATTACATCATCTCTGTGGAAGCGAAGGATGATGGGAATAATCCAGTGGATGGGCTGCAGCAGTCGTTTGGAATTGACTTTTACACAGGTGAGTAATTAGACATTTTTACTGTCACGTGTAGTTCTTCATTTGGAATACAACACTAAACACTATACTTTTTTATTACAAATCTATTTTCTGTGGGGGAAATGAATGTTATTGTTTACTTACAGGAACCTAATTCTGCTCTGTGTTGATATTTGATTCCATCTTTATTCTTAGGTGCTGTTTTTGTACGAAACCCTTTAAACCGAGAGCTGGTTGCCACTTTTGAGATCATTGTTTCAGTGCATGACAACGCCAGTGATGTTATTGACATGTCCGTCAGTGTACCCAATGGTAGGGAAGATTTTTCTACTTAATTTCTGTCTTTTTCTCCTTGTTTTCATCTGTTCTTCTATTTCATTTACTTACCTTCAGGCCAAGATGTAAATGAGTTTGTTTTTTTCAACAGAACAGATTTGGAGAAATTTCGCATTGCATCATTTGCTCACCAATGCATCCACTAGTGAATGGGTGCCGTCAGAATGAGAGTCCAAACAGCTGATAAAAACATCACAATTATTCACAAATAGTCCAAATGACTCAAGTCTGTCCATTAATGTCTTGTGAAGTGAAAAACTGCATTTTTATTACAAACACGCTTGTTGATTTCTTGTCTATTATTGATTTGAGCAGCTTTTCAAGCTCTCATTCTGACGGCACCCATTCACTAAAGTGGATCTATTGGTGAGCAAGTGATGTAATGCTAAATTTATCGAAAACTGTCCAGAAACTGGTCGCATTGATCGAAACAATCAAATTTGTTTCAGGATTCTTTGATGAATAGAAAGATCCAAAGATCAGCAAAAAACGCGTTTGTAACATTTTACACTTTACCATTCAAAAGTTTGGTGTCAGTATAACTTTTTTTTTTTTTTCGGAAAGAAATTATAGAAAATAAAATTTTATTTCAGCATGGATGCTTTAAATTGATCAGAAGTGACTGTAAAGATGTTTATAATGTTACAAAAGATTTCTATTTCAGATAAATGCTGATCTTCTAAACTTTCTATTCATCAAAGAAACCTGAAAACATTCTACTCAGCTGTTCAATATAATAATAATAAATGTTTTTTGAGCAGCAAATCAGAATGATTTCTGAAGGATCATGTGACTGGAGTAATGATGCAAAAAAAATTACATTTTAAAATTATTTTATTTTATTTTAAAGATTAAAAAAAATCTAAATTGTACTGTTTTTGGAATTGATCAAATAAATGCGGTTTTGGTGAGCAGAAGAGACTTCTTTAAAAAAAACTTTTGACTGTTAGTGTATATCCACACCAGGCTTATTAACTGTCTTGACCTGCAAAGTAAACCAGGTTTGCCAGAAACCATGCTGGTAACCAACTTCCAGTTTGTCAGGTTTTCCTTCCTGTGATGATCTATCTTGGCCAGGACTAAACCAGCCTGGGGGAATTTTTTGTTTCTTTTCCTCTTTCCAGGAAATCAACTTTAAAGTTCAATTGTATTTCTCTCCACAGCCAAATTAACCATCAACATACTGGATGTGAATGACAACGCTCCTCGTTTCCGACCTTTCGGAGTAGCCAATTTTTCCGAGAGGATTCTGGAGGGTGCTGTGCCTGGTACCACACTGCTGTCTGTGACGGCTGTGGATCCTGATAAAGGACCCAACGGACAGATCATCTACCAGCTTCTACACCTGCCCCGTGGAGACTACATAAAACTTGAAGACCCTTCTACAGGTTACACACATGAACACATTCTCATTTCTACAGCATTTCTAAACCCTAAATGATTGATGCTTGAAAAATGGGGATTGCTGATTAAATTCCTTCTCTAATCTACATGGTGCATGTCTTTCAAAATCACTATCCACAGGTAAAATTGTGGCCAATCGGACGGTGGATTATGAACAAGTGCAGTGGTTGAACTTCACGGTGCGTGCACAGGATCACGGCACACCTCCTCGCTTCGCAGAGCTTCCTGTCTATCTGCGCATTGTTGATGTCAACGACAACAACCCAGTCTTTCAACAACCTTTATATCAGGTAAATCAGTGCAAACCAGAGAGTCAGGGTATTGTTCAGATTGAATCCTTTTCAGGAAGTATTTTAGAGGTGTAAAGTTAATGCAGTAGAGTCACAGTTTGACACTTTAGTGAATATGCTTCTGTGTTGCATTTTGCTTATTTAATGCAATCTTAATGACAAATTATAGTAAGTACAAATTATAAGTATGACCTATGATTATTTAGTTAGAAATGGTGCTGAAAATGTGTCTATGCATTTTGTACATTTTCCAAAATTAGTTTATTTCCAGGTTTAAATAGAATTTTAAATGTTTTAAATGTTGCTTTCCACAAAAAACAATGCAGCACAACATTGATAATAATAAAATTATTTTTTATAGTTTCTTGAGCAGCAAATTATATTAGAATGATTTCTGGAGGATCACGTGACACTGAAGACTGTATAATGGTGCTGAAAATTCAGCTTTGCATCACAGGAATAAACTTTTAAAATGTATTCAAATAGAAAACATTTATTGTAATAATTGTAATAATATTTTACAATATTACAGTTTTTACTATAACTTTAATAGGGCTGCCCTTAAAGGTACAATGTGTAATATTTAAGATGATCTCTAGACAGAAATGAAATATAATATACATAACTATGTTTTCATGGGTGTATAAATACCTTACTTAATGAATCATTATGCTTTTATTACCTTAGAATTATCCGTTTATATCTACATACACCGCGGGTCCCCTCACATGGAAGTCGCCGAAACGGACAAACTGCTCTACAGATCGCGTTTCATCACTGTTGTTCTTTGTGAAAAACACTGACTCAATGATGAACAAGTGACAGTAATATTCAAAATAACATCGTTTTATTGAATTATCAAGTAAATATAATTCCCTAATTTACTTTTTAAAAGAAACCTCATTATTCTTTGCTGTCTAAAACGACGACATCTTAATCCTGCGCGGCTACCGTAGCTTCTGTAAAGGAAGTGGTGAGCGGTGGACTAAACCGTTGGTTGCAATTCATAGCCTCACCGCTAGATGCCGCAAAAATCTACACACAGCACCTTTACCTAAAGATTTTTCTGGTCAACTAGTAGTCATTCATTTTAAGCATTAGTCGACTATTAGTCGCACGTTTATTAAAAAAACATATAAATTATCATAATGAGCCTTTAAATGCCTACATAGCCTAATAAGTGATTAAGCGTGCGAAAAAAGCTTGCCACAGCGCACGGGCAGATATAATAATTATGAATGTGTCAGGAAAAAACAGCAAGAAGGCTGCTTTAACATTTTAATAATTTATTGATAAACTAGTGCTTTCTTTATTTTCGGCTTAAGAGATGAAGTCGGTGACACTGACTCGTCATCTCCGCAGTAGTAATGCGCCTGTATGCATGTTTCATACAGATTACATAATCGGAGAATATTTGTTTTTCATTTGAATTGGTAGACATTTCACTCTCTATATATTTTTTTCATGTCTGTAATCCAAGTATACGCAGAGTTTTGAAGTTTTGTGCTCAAGTTCACAGAGATCGAAATGTCAGAAAGCGCATCCTGTTTGCTAATTTTTTTTACAAAAGTGCAACATTTCGTTGTTACTGCGAGTGCACACAATTGAACATAAAGTCTTTACAGATTAGAAAGATGTATTACTTTTATCTGTATGACCAAAAATGACAGAGTATTTTATAAACAAATGACTGCAGCGGCGCCTCCATCTGTAATGCAGTGAGCTCTGCTGTTCAGCTTTCACACTCTTCACAGACACTTGAATAGCGCACATTTTCTAGGTTAACATTAGATTGAGCTGCCATGTAAAGTTGCTACTACATACATCTTTTAGATGCAAAGCCATATTTGAGGTTGATGAGCATTTGGTTATCTTGCCCAATGTACTGTATTGTATTACCACATAGACCATCGATTAATGATCTGTCTGTCACAGACTGCGTGACCTTGCCACTTCCTATAACATGTTTTTTTTTTTCTGCGACTAAGAGACTAATAAAATTTTGGTTGATCAAGCCTCTTCTCGTCGACTAACTGACGATTAATTTTTAATCAAATAAATGCAGCCTTGATGACTTTGAAATAAAGATTTTGCCTATGTTTGTGTTGCAGAAATCCATTTTTGAGGATGTTGCACTCGGCACCATTATTGTAAGCGTGAGTGCGACAGATGCAGACTCCGGCCTGTTCTCTGTAATTGAATACGGGCTAGTGGACGGAGAGGGCAAGTTTGGCATCACACCTACTACGGTGAGTGTGTTGGTGCGAAAACAAAACAAAGACAATAAGAAATGCCATTTAAAATATAATTTACTTATTTATTGTTTATGTCTTATGTTATCAGGGTGACATCTACATCCTGTCTGCCCTGGACAGAGAGACCAAGGACCGTTACACACTCACAGCCTACGCTAGGGACAACCCTGGCGGCAGCCCCAACAACCGGAGAGAAAACTCAGTCCAGGTGCATAAATATGTGGATGAGCTGAAAAAAAAAAAAAAACCTCAGAAATAATTTGATGCAATCACTTTATAAAATGATGACCTTCAAACACAAGTGTAGAACATTGGAAGGAACACATGTTGCCCTTTTAAGTTTAGATCCGGTTCGTTCAGACACACACAGATGAACTTGTTGTCATTATATCTCAATCTGAAATCCATGTTCAAACAACCTGTTCTGCAAACTGTGAAGGCCTCTCGACCACAGGAAGACATACCAAATATGGATAAAATGATTTGAGCAAGAGACCTTGACGCAGTCAAGGCGGAGTGTCGTTCACTTCCAGTTCCTGTTCAAGGAGGATATGGAGAGAGCATCAGCTGTGCAAATGAGGTTTCACAAGACGTGAAGTGTTTGTGAGGTGGCCAAGTGTTCAGCTTGCACTTCCTCTATTCACACTCTGTTGTTATGAGGAAATGGGAAGTATAGAAGCAAAACAAGCAGAAAATTAAAATACCATCAGTTGATGCAATATTCAGTGCAAACTTTGCATATTATTGACTTGTTAAAAGCTCCAAATGTGAGTAAAATGCAAATATGAATCCGCTTTAGTGAGTCCAGATGGCCAGTTACTGTTTTACGATCTGAATCATCATTGTGTGTTTTAAATTGAATTGTCAAATTGCTTTATTCCCTACTGGTGTTCAGACATTAAACTCTCTTGCACATGTTTGCATTTTTTGCACAGAAAGTTTCAGTTTCATGTGAACGGTTTTGCATGAGCTGACCTCAAATACAAAAAAAAGAAAAAAACAACAGTTTTTGGTACTCCACCTTAACACCTCTGTATCACATCTCTGAACTCTGTCTCTTTCTGTATCTCTTAGGTGCAGTTGACAGTGATGGATGTAAATGATTTCCGTCCACGTTTCTCAGAGAGAGTCTTCACCACTAGTGTGTTTGAGAATGAGCCAGTTGGTACATCAGTGATCACAATGAAGGCCATTGACCTCGATGAAGGGGAGAATGCATTACTTACATACAGCCTACAAGGCCCTGGATCGGGTAAATGGGTTGCAGATTTAGAATTGAAAAATTGGCTGTTGGAATTTCCAAATTGGATTTCTTTGATATATATAGGCTATTCTACAGAATTTGTCTAAACTGTTGTCCCACAACCAAAAAACACATTTAAAAAGTCCCGAACCCTAACCCCTTAATTTCAATTTATGAAAATGATATTGAAATTTTTTTGTATTTTCTTCCATTGTTGTTATTAAAAATCTCTTTTTAATTTTTTAAAAAGTGAAGTAAAAAAAAAAAAATTTATTTTATGAATTATGAAATTTTATACAAAAAAACAAAAAAACATGTCCCACATTTTTGTCACTACTTGAAACAGTGTATGTTTTAGTCCATTGGCAAGTAGTAGAATAGGCCCCATAATTAAATAAAGATAAATGTTTTTAAAGGTATTAAAAATCGATGTAACTTTTGTCACTACCGAATACACCTTTTTCTGTAGTTAAAGGAGAAGTTCACTTCCAGAACAAAAATTTATAGATAATTTTCTCACCCCCTTGTCATCCAAGATGTTCATTTCTTTCTTTATTCAGTCGTAAAGAAATAGTTTTTTGAGGAAAAAATTGCAGGAATGTTCTCCATATAGTGGACTTCAACAGTACCCACAAATTTGAACTTTCAAAATGCAGTTTAAATACAGCTTCAAAGGGCTCTAAATGATCCCAGCTGAGAAAGAAGGGTCTTAACTAGCGAAACAATCAGTTATTGTCTAAAATCAATTGACAATTTATATACTTTTAACCTCAAATGCTCGTCTTGTCTAGCGCTGCATGAACTCTGTGTAGTCTGGTTCATGACCGTTAGAGTATGTCGAAAAACTCCCATCTCATTTTCTCCTCTAACTTCAAATTTGTCCTACATCACTGTTTTAGCCTTTTTTGTAAAGGGTGTTTGACCCTCCTTGTGCGTTCACTTTGTAAACACTGGGTTGGTACTTCTGCAGCGATGCAGGACGATTTTGAAGTTGAAGGAGAAAATGAGATGGGAGTTTTTCGACATACCCTAACTGTATAAAAAACATTGGATTCAAAATACAACAAATCTCATAAATCGCACTTGAAATATTGTTAAAATTGTAATTGCTATTGATTTACCTCTGAAAACTTTAATTTTCTTTAAATTAAAATATAACTTTAATAAAAAAGAAAATATATATATTTGCAAGGAAGATGGTAGCAAAATCTTAAAAAGTCAATATAACCTTTATAAAATTATATATGAATGTGTTTCGCTAGTGACAAAGATTCCAAAACTTTTTGAAAATGCAATAGGGGACTTAACTGCACAATTCTTAGAAATGTGTAGCTTGGATATTATGCAATTTGCATACATACAAAGTTTGTGGGAAAATATTTTTTTTCCAACTCAGACTTTTTTTTTTTTTTTTTTTGACAACTCTGAACCAATTTTGTAGAATGACCCATATGTATACACCATACTTTTTGCTGTCTTGAATTAAAACGAGGAAATTAAAGACATTCTTAATTTATTTTTCATGTACAATTTGATAAACTGAGTACAGCTACATAATTTGATTATGTTGCTGATGTCTCTTCCTCTCTCTATCGCAGATGCGTTCTCTCTGGATCCTGACACTGGGCTGATTCGCTCCCTGCGGTTACTGCAGAGTTTTGAGAGGTTTAATCTGACTGTGGTGGCGACCGATCATGGCAGAACACCTCTCTGGGGAACCGCCATTCTTCAGATCGCCGTCATAGATGTCAATGATAACAGGCCGATCTTTGTGCGGCCTGCCAATGGCACTATCATGCACATACTCGAGGTGTGTTTCAGTGGAAAAACCAATCACTCGTTTTTATTACTTAATCATATTGTCTCTGAATGTGACTGAATGCAGGCTTTCTCACTCGCCCTACAAATTACAACTCAACCACTTTGATGTGTTCTCAGATATCCCACAGCACTCCTCTTTTGTCTTGCTCATTGTCTTTCTCACATCAGAGGTACTTCATAGGAATATCCATTACATGTAGCTGTCTAGTTGCAGGCGTAAACATGCAGTGGAGATCTAGTGTTTGCTTGTGTGGTCAAGCCTCCTGTGTACATCTGACAGCCAGAGTGAAAAGATCATGTTGCACATCTTTGTGATCATTGTGAAGCCCTTTATTTCTGAGCCCAAGTGATGAAACCCACCCCAGTGACTCAGAGAGATGTTAACCATAGTGTCATACCAGATAGTATTTTAAGTGCTTTGAGGACACTTTGCAAGTTTCTCTTTCAGTAAGGACAGTCTTTAAAATCTTTAAAATGCAGATGCAAAAGCACTAAATGTGACTGCGATCTCTCGTGTGAACGAATTAACAGGGATAAGCTAATTCCTCACCGTTCAATACTTTGACCCAAATCTGTCACATGGATTTCTGTCAAATTTGATGCTCTATATCTAGACTGTGAAAGATTGGATAGCCTGTTTTTGTTCAGGGTCAAACATCATGTATGACTGAGCATTCGGTCTTGTTTTGTGTGTGCCATCGCAGGAACAGCCTCCTGGACTGGTAGTTTATGAAGTGTTTGCCACAGACGAGGATGAGGGTGTGAACGGAGAGGTCCGGTATAGCTTCCTGCAGACTGGAGCAGGAAATAGAGACTGGGAGAACTTCCATATTGATGCAGTGACCGGAGTGATCACCACTGCGGTTAAATTAGACAGAGAGAAGCAAGCTTTGTACAGTGTGAGTCTATCTTTCTAACCAGAGGCCATTCAAAATAAAAGACAAATAAAAATAGCAGAAAACCTTTAAAAATGGTGCAATAACAATGCAAATCTCTGTATTTGTGTATAGCTGGTTGTGGTGGCGTATGACCTCGGGCAGCCCGTCCCATATGAGACCATGCAGCCACTGCAAGTGGCTCTGTCTGACATTGACGACAATGAGCCTGTTTTTCTTAAACCTCCGGTAACGTTTTTATTATTTGTTTTTAAATATCAAATACATCACTTTGTTTTTCCAAGTACGGACTATAGGCCAGTTGGCCAGTTTAGCATTAACCCTGTAAAACCTGACTATGAAACAATAGTCAGAAAACCTATTTAAATTGAAATGAAACATTTAAACTAATCTTTAGACAACATATTTCAAAAATCTTAAAGTTTGCATTTGTGTTTTGTTGAATGTCATATTTGCTACATCAGGCTTTTTTTAATAGGCTTTTTAATATAATATAATAGACAGAAGAGTAGTCTCTTATTGTCATCAAGGCCTTATTTATTTGATCAAAAATGCAGAAAAAAAATGTAATATTGTGAAATATTATTGCAATTTCTAATATTGGTTTCCTATTTTAATATACTTTAAAATATTATTTATTTCTGTGACACAGCGCTGGATTTTCATCAGCTATTACTCCAGTCTTCAGTGTCATGTGATCCTTCAGAAATCAGTCTAATATGCTGATTTATTATCAGTGATGTTGTGCTGCTTAATATTTTTTGAAACTTGTGATAATTTTTTCTTTGATTCTTGGATGAAAAAAGAACAGCATTTATTTAAAATAGTAATCTTTTCTAACAATATAAGTCTTTACTATCCCTTTTTATCCATTTAACACATCCCTGCTGATTAAAAGTATTAATTTCTTAAAACAATTTAACAACACTGTACTTTTAAACTTTTTAAATATCAGAGAATCCTGAAAAAAAAGTATCACAAGTTCCAAAAAATATTAAGCAGCACAGCTGTTTCCAACATTGATTATAAATCAGAATATTACCATATTAGAATGATTTCTGGAGTAATGATGCTGAAAATTCAGCTTTGCTTCATAGAAATAAATTCTATTTTAAAATATAATAAAATAGAAACTATTTTAAATTTAAATTAATAATATTTCACAAAATTAGTTTATTTTCTGTATTTCTTATCAAATAGATACAACCTTGATAAGCAGAAGATACTTCTTTAAAAAAAAAAAATCTTACTGACCCCAAACTTTTGAACAACATTGCATATAAATTTACTTAAATTTTACTTTTAAAATAGCTAAAAAAAATGTAAACTGTTTGTAAAATGACAGAAGGTGCAGTAAACAGATTTTTCAGCAAAGTTTTGATCAAGTTGGCCTGAGAAATTTGCATATCAAAAATGATACAGTGGGCTTTATAGAGTTAAGGACTACTACATTATGAAATGTAATGCTTGAAGATTTTCCCACTACTTATTTCTTAAGTGTTGAATTCTGTGTTGCGTGTGTTTCAGAGAGGAAGTTTGCCGTATCAGTCTCTGTCTGTGCCTGAGCACTCGTCTCCTGGGACCGTTGTGGGCAATGTGACTGGTGCGGTGGATGCAGATGAGGGCTCTAATGCTATTGTCTACTATTTCATCGCAGGTGTGGACACAATGTTCAACAAAAATGAACCCCTATAGATGCATTTGCACCATGCTCTTTCAGTGTTAGGCTTCATTCAGCTTGTTAGAAAATGAGTTTGAGTTTGAATTTAATGTGAATTATAATTTGATGTTTTCTAAATTAGCTTGTATTTCACTGCCAAACCTATTCATGAAAGAATATATATGAAGGTCAGTGAACATAGGTCTTAAACGAACACCCTTGATCAACTATAGTAGGTCAGGACTCTTTCTTCATAGAACATTTCCTCTTACAGTAACAAACGTGTTGCTCAGTTTGCACAATTTCATTGCATCAGCAGTAGATGCTGAAATTTCTGAGAAACTTTGAATTTCCAATGTTAACATAGCAGAACATAGTATTGTATAGATAATATCTCATACATGCCCAGTGTAAATGTTTTATTAACTGCATTTCTGATGTTTTTTTCTAGGAGGCGATACTGAGGGAAACTTTGGTATGAGTGTGGCTGGAGTTTTACGAGTCAAGAAAGATCTGGACCGGGAAGAAGTCCCATTGTATTCCATTATCGTCAAAGCTTCCAGTAACCGAAACTGGTCTCCCCCAAGAGGTCAAAGGTCACAGCGGGCCCAAGTGCTTGACCCGAGCCGTGACCCTACATTACAGGAAGTAAGAATCTTCCTTGAGGACATCAACGACCAGTCTCCAAGATTCACAAAGATGGAGTACACCACAGGTAACAATTTTATTTTATTTGGATAGTATTTTTGCTTATTTTAGTTTAGGGCTGCAACGATTCGTCGACGTTGTCGACAAAAATCGATAATAGAAATAGTCGACAATGAATTTCATTGTCGATGTTGTCGCCAGACAACCGAGTGAGGCATCTTTCTGCCGAGAGTCGCACATACGCAGCTTCTATGCTGAGCGATAACATACAGAAATGGCGGCGTCCAACGCAGCAGCTGCGCGTACCAAAACACGCCCGTTTCACACATACTCCGTCTGCAGTGCGTTTTTTTTTCCACACCCATGTTAACGGATTAGAACGTTCACAATGTACGGACTGCAAATGCGTTCTGTGTGAAAGCAAAACGAGTCTGTGCTTCTTCTGCACCGCATACGTAACGCACACGGACTGTAGACGCACTGCAGACTGAGTATGTATGAAACAGGCGTAAAGTTTGGGAGCATTTTAGCCTGCTACGGCGAATTAAAATATTACCTGCATGGTTTGTAAAGCAGTCCTTGCGCATCACGGCAGCACCTCTGTGATGCACGAACATTTAAAGAGAAAGCACGTCGGACAGTTGAATGAAACGGAGTTTGGCTGGCCTCGGTAAGATTTAAATAACATGGAAGCCAATACGTTTTGTTTTGGATATACATTTTTGTTTACTGTTTTATTGCTGCTGATGGTTTACAGGAAGAAAATGTTTACTTGATTTTAATTTATTTTTTCTTATAAAACAAATGTGCCTGTCCATTAAAAAAATTATAGAGTTTCTTAATTTATGCATTTATGTCTGTACTGACCGAGCACTGTGCCTAATTGGTTTTAGACAGGGCATTTTTATTTACTTTTAGTATGAATTGGCCTATCAGCAGCAAAATATGCATTTTTCATTGAAGTACCCCCTTCTTTCTTGTGTTTACTATAATTTTCCACATAATTAAAGCAATCTCATGCTAAATTTGAGAAAAATTGAATAATTATCAGATTAGTCGACTAATCGTTTCAATAGTCGGTGACTAGTCGACTATTAAAATAGTCGTTAGTTGCAGCCCTATTTTAGTTTAGATATTGACCACTGTCTAGGTTAATTTTTGGCGTGTAATTTACTTTGCATCATATTTTTTTTTATATTATTAAATAATTAATTTTTTATTTATTTTTTGGTATTAAGCCCTTCATCAGCTCAAAATTGGTCCTTTCCTCTGCTTTTGCTTCTTATTTAAAATGTATTGAATTTGACGTTTTCATTTAAAATTCAAGCAAAGTTATCATTTATTCTTAAAAATGGCCAAGACAGTTTAATGTGATATTATATAACAAAACAAAAATATTTACACTACCAGTCAAAAGTTTTTTAACAGTAAGAATTTTAATGTTTAAAGAAGTCTCCTCTGCTCACCAAGCCTGCAATTATTTGTGACCCTGGACCACAAAACCAGTCATAAGGTTAAATTTTACAAAACTGAGATGTATATATCATATGAAAGCTCAATAAATAAGCTTTCTATTTATATAAGGTTTGTTAGGATATGACAATATCTGGAATCTGAGGGTGCAAAAAAATCAAAATACTGAGAAAATCACCTTTAAAGTTGTCCAAATTAAGTTCTTAACATGCATATTACTAATCAAAAATTACATTTTGATATATTTATAGTAGGAATTTTACAAAAAATCTTCATGGAACATGATCTTAACTTAATTTCCTAATGATTTTTGGCATAAAAGAAAAATCAATAATTTTGACCCATACAATGTATTTTTGGCTATTGCTACAAACATACCCCAGCGACTTAAGACTGGTTTTGTGGTCCAGGGTCACATTTGATCCAAGGTACAGCAAAAACAGTCAATTTTTTTAAGATATTTTTACTATTTCAAATAACTGTTTTCTTTTTGAATATATTTTAAAATGTAATTTATTCCTGTTATTTTTAGCATCATTACTCCAGTCACATGATCCTTTAGAAATCATTCTAATATTCTGATTTACTGCTCAAAATGTTTGTTAAAAAAACAGCTGACTTTTTCAGGTTTCTTTGATGAATAGAAAGTTCAGAAGAACAGCATCTGAAATTTATCTGAAATAGAAGACTTTGGTAAAATTTGAAATGTCTTAATCATCACTATTGATCAATTTAAAGCATCCTTGCAAAATAAAAGTATTCATTATTAATTATAATTTAATTGTTACATTTTTTTAGAATTCAGGAAAAAAACCTCAACTGTTTTAAATATTGGTAATAATAGTAAATGTTTCTTTAACACCAAAACAGCATATTAGAAGGTTTCTGAAGGATGATGTGACACTGAAGACTTAAGTAATGATGAACATTTTGTATGATTACAGGAATAAAATACATTTTAAAATATATTCAAATATAAAGCAGTTATTTTAAATAGTAAAAATGTTTCACAATCTTACTGCTTTTGCTGTATTTGACTCATAGTGCATTCAAATTCAATTTTAATGAATTACTTATTTTATTTCAACTTGTGACAACACCTACGGTTATGTACCTATTTAGATAAATGAACATGCTAGTAATCTAGTATATGTGCATGTGTTTATGCATTAGCTTACATGTCTTTCTCTCTGTCAGGTGTGGCTGCAGATGCTAAAGTGGGCTCTGATCTGATCCGGGTTCAAGCGATTGATAATGACATTGGCAACAACAGTCTTGTTCTTTACCACATTCTGTCCATCCGCTACATCAAACTGCATTCCAATGACTCTGAAGACATGGGGAACGTTTTTATCATCGGTCTGTATGCTTTACACACTCTTCAACTCTCTGTTGAAATGTCAGCTTATTTAGATTCCATTTATTGGTGTTATTGTTTAGCGACTCTTCTTTCTTTTCAGGTGAGACTGACGGAATCATCCGGACGTTTGACCTGTTTATGGCATATGATCCGGGTTATTTTGTGGTGGAGGTTCTGGCGAGAGATCTAGCAGGACACAGCGACGTGACTCTAGTGGGCATTTACATTCTAAGGGACGACCAACGGGTGAAAATCGTCATTAATGAGATACCAGAGCGTGTCCGGCTGTTTCAGGAAGAGTTCATTAATCTGCTTTCAAACATCACAGGAGCCATAGTCAACACTGATGATGTACAGGTACATGTGTACATGTTCTAGGGCTGTCACGATAAATCAGTGCATCACGATTCATGGATCGATTCTGAATGCATCGCGATTCTCTCTGATATTGATTCTGAGCTCAGTTTTTAACAGCAGATTGTGCTCTAATCTAGTTTTTAACCACAAACTCAAATGTTTGTGCAGAAGAGCATTTGTGCATTTGCGAGTTGTGGAATTACACCTCACTCTTATAACTCGCATAAACCTTTCGAACTGTATGAATGATTTTTTTAGGTTCAAGTGTGTGTAAGGCATTGGAGGCAAGCAGAGTGCGACTGTTTCTAAAACATTCAGTGCACGTCTGCTGTTAAAAACTAAGCTCAGAAACTATTCTAGAGAGAATCACCATGCGTTGAGAAAATCAATGCAGAATCATTTCTCGATTCACAATGCATCAATTTTGCCATAGTGTGTTTGTGATGTCGTTAATATCATGAGAAATTAATTACAATCCTTGTCTGTGCAAAGTTGCACAGTACAGCAAAAAACTTTAAAATTGTGAAATATTTTTACTAATTAAAATAACCGTTTTCTACTTGAAAGCTGAATTTTGGGAATCATTAATCCAGTCACATGATCCTTCAGAAATTATTCTAATGCTCTCGTAAAATTATTATCATTATTATTATGTTGAAAACAGCTGAGTACAATTGTTTTCAGTTTTCTTTTATGAATAGAAAGTTCAGAAGAATAGCATTTATCTGGAATAGAAATCTTTTGTAACATTATAAATGTCTTTAGCATTACTTTTGGTCAATTTGAAGCATCCTTGCTAAATAAAAGTATTAATTTCTATAATTTCTTCCCCCCCCCAAAAAATAATGCTGACTCAAAGCATGATAATAACAATAATAATAAATGTTTCTTGAACAGCATATCAGCATAATAGAATGATTTCTGAAGGATCATGTGCTGAAAATTTAGCTTTGATCGCAAGAACAAATTACATTTTTAAAATATATTCAATTAGAAAACAGTTATTTGAAATAGTAAAACTATTTCACAGTTGTACTGTTTTTGCTGTACTTTGGATCAAATAAATGCAGGCTCTGTGAGCAAGAGTCTTCTTTAAAAAACATTAAAAATCTTCCTGTTCAAAAACTTTTGACTGGTAGTGTATGTCCAGTATTTCTCCTGTTCATGGCCATGCAAATGACTGAATCATATATTTCTTCCCCATAGTTTCATGTAGATAAAAAGGGAAGAGTGAACTTTGCTCAAACCGATGTTCTGATTCATGTGGTCAACAAGCAGACCAACCGTATTCTAGATGTGGAAAAGTAAGTGTTATAGTGTTATATACAAAACATGACCAATACATAAGTTTCTAAGTTGAAGACACATCCATGTATAGTGAGGAATTCTTGCCTTGGAGTAGTCTTATCCAGTGGCTTTGATCCATTGAGGATGATTGATTGATTCACTGAATTGATTAATTGATTTCCAGGGTGATTCAGATGATCGATGAAAACAAGGAGCAGTTGAGGAATCTGTTTAGAAACTACAATGTTTTGGATGTTCAGCCTGCCGTGACCGCTCGTGCACCTGATGACCTTACCACCTTACAGGTGTGTGGGTGTGTGTTTGTACACAATGTATTTGCTCTTAAGAACACGTTAGGTACAACATAAATGCTTATTTATCTCTTTCAGATGGCCATTATCATCTTGGCAGTTTTACTCTTCCTTGCTGCCATGTTGTTTATCCTGATGAACTGGTATTACCGCACAGTGTGAGTACTTTCATTAGGGAATCAAATGAAGCATTAGTTTCTCACGAAAGAAAAACCACATCAAATCCAGTTCTGTAACTTGCCTTGTTAACTTACTTCCTTTTATATGCATAATATCAGATATCTAAGGTCCTATTATAAGATCTGAGTTTTTGTTTCTTGATTTTAATAGTCACAAAAGGAAGCTGAAGGCAATTGTCGCTGGCTCCACAGGTAAGTTGCTGGGAATGTCCCGTCCCTCCGATTGGAGGAAGCTGAGACTAATCCTAACAGTTGACATTTAACAAGCATGGCTTTGTGTTTGCTTTCACGGTAAAAGCATGTTTGGTTTTTGTCTTTCTATCTGCAGGAAATCAGGGGTTGATGGATATTCTGGATATGCCCAACACAAACAAGTACTCGTTTGAAGGGTGAGCAAGTGATACAATGGCGTTGTTGATATGAGCCTTTTTGTATATGTGTTAATAATCTGCTAAAATAATCACACATGACAAAACTTGCTTCTCTTTCTCTACATGTGCTTTATAGAGCAAATCCAGTGTGGTTAGATCCTTTCTGCAGAAATCTAGAGTTAGCAGCACAGGCAGAGCATGAGGATGACCTTCCTGAAGACTTAAGTGACATCGCTGACCTCTGGAACAGCCCGGCTCGCACACATGTAAAAAATTTACAACTTAATATTTATTGTCATCATATGCACCTAAATGTTCTTATTTCTCTTGAGGTACTTAAGTGTTATCTTCGATTTATAGGGCACTAAATGAATATCTTGTCTTCTATAGGGCACATTTGGAAGGGAGCCTCAGGCCTCTAAACCAGAGGATGACCGATATTTACGAGCTGCTATTCAGGAGTACGACAATATTGCCAAACTAGGACAAATCATGAGAGAGGGGCCCATCAAGGTGAGAACATTTACTGCAAATCTGACATCAGAGCTACTGATAAACCTGTTAAAGGTTGGGGACCATTAACAGGCAAACTAGTTAACATTTTTGATAGCACAGACAGAAGATGCAATCATCATAGAGCTTCAGTACTTTTTAAGGCCTGATTTCCAGACACAAATACAAACTTAACCCTGGAACACAAAACCAGTCGTAAGTAGATTGGGTATATTTGTAGCAATAGCCAACAATACATTCTATAGGTCAAAATGATTGATTTTTCTTTTATGCCAAAAATCATTAGGATATCAAGTAAAGATCATGTTCCATAAAGATATTTTGTTATTTTCCTACAATAAATATATTAAAATGTAATTTTTGATTAGTAATAAGCATTGCTAGGAACTTCCCTTGGACAACTTTAAAGGCTATTTAAAGGCAGTATTTTGATTTTTTGGACCCTCAGATTCCAGATTTTTTAATAGTTGTATCTCAATTGTCCTATTCTAACAAACCATACATCAATGGAGCACTTATTTATTCAGCTTTAATTCGCAATTTCAAAAAAATGGACCCTTATGACTGGTTTTGATGTCCAGGTATTTTAAATATATTTTCAGTTTAGAATCAACATTTACTGTGTTATTTTGTCCAAAGCGAGACTTATTCAATTATTTTGGGTTCCAAACTAAGTTTGTGTAGTGATATCATGTTCTTAATGAGGTAAAATATCAGAATCGTGCTCAGACACCATATGACCATTGCTGCCATCCAATCAGGGCTCGCTGCTCAAGGTGGTTCTGGATGACTACCTGAGACTCAAAACGCTGTTTGCCGCCCGCTTGGTCACCAAGTCAACCAGCCACGGTGACCAGTCATCAGTCACAGAGGTGGGAGATGTGACAGGGTGCTGTGTTTGTTCTTCCTCTACACCCCTCTTTCTCACTGCTGGCTGACTACGTCTCCACCCTGTCTTATCAGTAGAAACCCTGGGTTCTCCTGCTGTCCAGAGTTATTTGACCCTGCTGATGTTTCCCAGGCTGTTTTACAGCCTGCTCACTGCTCTTCGCTGCTTCACAGATGTGTTTGCTGCTCTCTCTTGGTGTTTCCTCTAAAACTGTCAAATTGTAAGTTTTTGTGTTGGTAATCTGTATTTTCTCCTTCTTTCTTGTCTTGCATTCATCTGTCTGCCAATCTATAATTCCATACATCTATCCTTTTTTTTCTATCTAACCATCATGCATCCATTTATTCATCAATGCATCTACAATTGCATCTTTTGATAATTTTATCCCACCATGCATCCATTCATCACTCCATCCATCCATTCGTTATTGTATCCATCATTCCTTTTATTCATCATGCATCCATCTCTTCATCTACCAATCCATAATTCCATGCATACATATTTGACATCTCCATCCTACCATCCATACACTATCACTCAATCACTGTATCATTATTTCTTCAATCCACCCATCATGCATTCATCTACCAATCTATAAATGCATTCAACCCACCTATCAAACCAACCAATCAACAATCTATCCATCCATTCATACAACCAACAACCAACAATACATCTGCCCAACCAACCAACCATCCATCTACCCAACCAACCAACCATTCATCCATCTACCCAACCAACCATCCATCAATCCATCTACCCAATCATCCATCCATCCATTCATGTCCAACTATCCAACCAACCATCCATTCAATCATACATCCATCCACCCACCCAACCATCTATCCATTCATTTATTCATCCATCCACCCACCCACCCATCCACCTAACCAACTCTACATCCATCCATCCAACCAACCAACCAACCATCCATCCACCCAACCAACTCTACATCCATCCATCCAACCAAACAACCAACCAACCATCTATCCATTAATATGTCCAACTACCCAACCAACCATATATCCATCCATTCATCCATTCATCCATCCATCCATTGTCCATCCACCCACCCATCTATCCATTCATTTATACATCCACCTAACCAACCCAACTCTACATCCATCCATCTATCCACCACACAACCAACCATCTATCCTTCCTTTAATACTTCCATTCATACATCCATCCATTCATTCATACATCCATTCATACACCCACCCACCCAACCAACCAACCATCTATCCATCCATTCATTCGTTCATACAACCAACCATCCATCCATCATTACATAATTTCCACTCAATCATGCATCATTTCATTCATCCATGTTCTCCTCTCTCAGCTGATCCAAAGTGACCTGGATGAAGATGACGACGAGCGTGTTGGTGTTGGAGGTCGAGGAACCCTTCGCTTCAAGCACAAACTTCCAATCGAGCTCAGAGGTCCTGATGGGGTGCACGCGGTACACGGCAGCACAGGCACGCTGTTAACCTCTGACCTCAACAGCCTGCCTGAAGATGACCAGCGGGCTCTGGCACGCTCCCTTGAAGCCTTGCACGCAGACGGCGGACTGTATGCTGAACGCAACGCCCGAACAGAATCTGCAAAATCCACACCTTTGCACAGAAACAAGGGCAGCGACACTCTGTCTGAGAGTCCGTTAGAGATCACAGAATTATGACTAGCCGAGGCCTCGCTGGTCTGAGAAAACTAAAAAAAAAAGTGCACGCCACTCCTGGTTCTGTGTTCAACGGAAACTCTTTCCTGCGACATGGAGAAGAGTTCAGGTTTGTAAGGGCCAGGTGTGAGAAGGGTGTGTAGATGATGTGTGTGTGGACCTGGAACGTCCAAATCAAGGGCGACTTATCTTGTCAGGGCTATTTCAAGAGTACGGAGACTTTAACCACACACTCAAACTACACAATGGGCAACCAATGCACTCTCAGACCAGTGGAAGGCCGAATATGGACACTAGTTTTTATTTAGTTACTTTTTCATATTTCAATGGGACACCAGGGAATAACATGGTGATGTATGTGTATAATGAACTTTTTGAACTGTTTAAGAGAGTATATCTATGGGGCTTTTCACACCGCGATTAACCCTGGGTTAAGCAACGTTTCACACTTGGAAACTGTAAAAGGGTGTAACTCTAGGGTTTGAGGCTAGAACAGAGTAAGCAATGTTAAAGGAGAAGTCCGGTGTGATTTTGACCTAAAGTGTATTGAATCATGATACCGAGTGTGAACGTACCTTGCATATCTCATCTCGGTTTGTGTCCTGCAGTCTGTCAATGAGGGTGACTAGGGCTGCTCGTCACTTGACTTATCGTGACTAAATTCAAGATGGCGGCGGCCGGTAAATTTCTTGCAGGTACTGTCTGTATAAATCTTCTTGTAAATAAACTACCTTTTCTGAGTTCTCAATGTCTCGTTTTAAATGTCAGGGCCCTTGAAAGTCTACCAATGAAGTGTGGAGCTACTTTGTACCTTGTTAAATGGCATAAAACAGTGATTTATTTACATGGCTACTACAATGAGATGCCCTATTCACTCTCATTGACAACCTGTTGTTAGCGTCGGCTAACTAACCCCAGATTTCGCACTGCAGGACACAAACCGAGATGAGATATGCAAGGTACGTTCACACTCGGTATCATGATTCAATACACTTTAGGTCAATATCACACCGGACTTCTCCTTTAAGTCACAGGTTTGGTCAAATACCCAGATGGGCAGCCATATTGGCGTTACTCGATGAAAACAATAGAATGGATTGCCTGGTTAATGTACTACTGAATATTTTATTCTGCTAATTTATTAAGTCTAAACGGAAAAAATGTGTGGAAGCTGTTAAAGCGAATTGCGAAGGTCTTGGTAAGCAGGAAAGGGTGCAATATTTTGACAAAGTAAAGTTAATAGGTGATAAAATATACGTACGAGCAGTATTAAGTTATTAGCCTAATATTTCACCTACCTGACCGGAAATAAGAACAAACATGAATGTTGCCAAGATTCTTGCCCTGGAAATCCTGGTTCAGTTTGTGCACTCCTTGATTTGTTATAATTTGGCAGTCTATAGTACTCCGGATGTTTTTCCCGGTCAGACTGATTAGTACAGCCCAAAATATGCAAGTTTCGTTCGATTGAGTGGAATAGTTAACATTCAGCGCCACCAATATGGCCGATTGATGATGAGTATTGAAACTGCAGTGCTAGTAAACGTTAACTAGTTTAGCAACAGACAACCTGTCGTAGATGAAATATGCACCGCATGTGGCTGCAGGAAGTATCTTTTTACGCTATGTTTAGTAGAATAGTCAGTGTTTAACAGTGATAGAAAACATGTTAACTGGAGAGATTAAGAAAACAGTATTATTTTTTTTAAATACTTTTTTTCTCTCTAGTGTTTTAATTCACAAATCACAATTGCAAAGTTTCTAATTTTTCATGCTGGTGTACCAAACAGTATCTTTGGCTACCATTGGTCGAAAAATTGATAACCCTGCCCCCAAACGCACACCATTGGTTGAGCTGATGTTGCTGCATCTTTTTCGCCCAATCCAACTTAAAAGATGGCTGACTATTAGCTGTTGCTACAGCTTGTAGTGTTACTGCGGTACGTACCTATACTTCAAAATATAAGTAATGATGATGTAAAAAAAAAAAACAGTCGTAAGGGTCAGTTTTTGGAAATTGTGGTCCAGACGCGTTTGGCATATAGTTGACAAAGAGCGTGAAATTAAGCACGACGCATTGGACCAGAACACGGGAATCTTGAGACATTTTCTGAATGAACTGTTAAGATGTGATGCAGCGGACTCAGAAGGTACATTAAGTTTGATTGAAATGGAGTATTGAATCAATTTTTAGGAAAGAAAAAAAAAAAAAATAGGAACTTTAAGTCAGTGTTTAACAATGGTGTGGACTGTGAATAGCTGACAAAGCTGAATAATGTAATGTTTTTGTATCCAAATAATTAACAATATGAAAACGTGCAATAAATTATTTCTTTATTTAAAACCCTGGGTTAACAGGTAAGTGTGAAAAGCCCATCTGATATAAAGAAACTACCACAAAAAATAGACTGTACTGCAAGCTGCTCTGTGCCGGTGTCTTTATAGTGCGATTTAAGACATTACAAAAATGACTTGAACTCTTCAAAAAAAAAAAGTGGAAGACTGCAGAAAATGGACAAAAAGCTATTCCATGGACCAATGAGGAAAGCCAGTCAGCAGACCAAACACTGTTTCCACTGAACTTACTGAGGCCAGAGGTTTGTCTGGTCAACTAACAAGACATTTCATTTTTGCTTGAACTGAGGGACTTGTGTGTGTCTCATGTGTTTTAATAAAAAAAGGCAGTGAAACTAGTGCTTGAAAGGTTCATGCGATGCCATAACTCAAATTGAACTCTAAAAAAGAAAAAGTCAACATAAAATATAAAGTCAAGCTATTATGGTTCATTGACTGAACACTGCCACCTAAGAGGGGGGGAAATACCATGTCTTTTATTTTCCTTTACTTTTTTGATATATAAAAATAAACATTACAAAAGATATTTTTGGAAAAGAAAAATGCTGACCTACCAAACAGAGTTGAGTATAAGTGGTTGTATTTAATTGTATTTATTTTTCAACATTTTATACTTTATTTGAATGGTGTGTGTTGTGAGGCATTATTTTTATATCCCCCTTTTTTGTAAACTTTTTTTTTCCATTATTGTCTGGTCACCAGCGTTAAAGCTGTAGATGGAAAATCTTTGTGGATCCTGTTTGAATAAAGGAAATATGCAACGGTTTTGCCTTAAGGTCCTGAAGATGATAAAATATTGACCAAAACAGCATTCCTCTATGTATTGAAGCCCAGCAGCAGGATATTAAAGCGATGATACATGTACACTGCACTGACACAGATAATAAAATCCCTCAAAAGTCCTAGTACTTATTGAATAGCATAATAAAATGAAACAGAATTTCAATTAAACAATCCAGACACGAATAAAAAAATGCTGCCATTAAAGAGCAAGGTATTTTTGTATTATATTGTGAGCCCAAAGTCCAAAATCAATAGAAAAGGAAAATGTAGTTTTGTATTGTTTTAAATGCAAAGATCCTTCTGCCACCTAGTGGCATGCATGGTAGTAGAAAAGTAGATCTTCATACTTGTAAATAAATTTACAAACGCTTAGAGCAGTGTTTCTCAACCCTGGTCCTGGGGGCCCCCAGCACTGCACATTTTGGGTGTCTCCCTAATCAAGCACACCTGATGGCACTCATCGGCTCATTAGAAAACATCTCCAGGACCTGAAATAGGTGTGTCAGATAAGGAACACATACAAAATGTGCAGTATTGTGGGACGCCCAAGACCAGGGTTGAGAAACACTGGCTTTGAGTCTCATTTGTGACCATGGACCACAAAACCAATTTTATGAAATTGAGATTAACACATCAATGGAAAGCTTATTCAGCTTTCATGCGACGATAGACAATTTGGATGAGATACAATTATCTGAGGGTGCAAAAAAAAAAATCAAAATAGAGAAAATTGCCTTTAAAGTTGTCCAAATTAAGTTGATACACTTATGATAGGAAATTTACAAAATATCTTAATGGAACATGATCTTTACCTAATATCCGAATGATTTTGGCATAAAAGAAAATTTGTTAACTTTGACCCGTACAACACATTGTTGGCTATTGCTACAAATATACCCGTGTGACTTAAGACTGGTTTTGTGGTCCAGGGTCACATTTATGAAAAACCTAAGCGTCACAGAAACATTATGAAAATTGTCATTGAATTCAATGCGGTAAATCATGCCAGTAACTAAGGAACTTTGTTTCAGGCCCATTATATTTAAGAAGTAAACTTAAAGACTCCAAACTATAGTTCAGCCACATCAAACTTTATTGACTTAGAAAAAAAGACTTCCATTAGTTCTGTTTTTGACAGAGCAGTGCAAGCCAGTTAAATGAACTGAATGGGGCTACATTATAATTCAGAAATGGCCTATGATTAGTACGACTGTATCAGAGGTGGTTCCTGATTGGTTGAGAAGTCTAGGTTGGCCTCTGAATGGTGGATATCACAGGCATATCAAAATAGGTTTTGATTGGTTATTCTGGTGGGACCTGCATTATGTGGCACGTGCTGCGGCGTTGCTCGAAGTTGAGGCGGCACTGGTGAGAGGCATTTTCTTCAGTGTTCGGTTAAGCTAGAAAAGATTAAAGATGTACAATCAAAATATGGCAGAGATCCAAGAACTAATTTAGCTAGGAAATAAATGTATAGGAATGTACAGAATATCTATTAAGTCTGACAAAAAAAAAAAAAATTTTTTTTTTAATTAGATTAATATTTAAAATTCAAAGTCGAAATTCAAATGCAAAAACATTGTATTCAAATTTTGGGAGTGCTTTAAGGAGGCAGCCTTATCAGAGGCACACAAGATGCAATGACGATGTAATTGTCGTCGCATTATGGTTTTATTAGCCTATCCAGTTAAAGCCCCTAGATCTGGTGCATTGTTCATTTAAAAATTGCAGAAAAAGAGAATAGCCATGTGGAGAACATCTTGTTCGAAACTAAGCTGTTCACACAGAATGCATTATTTCACGCATTTTCTAGAGGGACATCTATCAGCGTTGCACTTGCGTCTCGCACAAGACAGATGCATGTTTAGAAAGCCGTGTAAAATGAATGCAAGTTCAACTTTGAAAAAACTGAGACTTTATGCCAGTCCCCCCCCCCCCCCCCCATCCCATCCCACTGCATCTCAAGTTTTTAAATTAAAAAAGTACTATGTGCCGAGTGGCTTTCTGTCCGTTGACAGACATGATGCTGTTGTTTATAGTTGTTTAAGCAACTTAATTATAATTGGTTTATTTTAAACATTATGCACCTTTTTCACAGATAGTATTGTTTTTTCAATATACATACATTAGTAATATTTTGCTCGATGCGCCCTTTTGTGGCCAAAAGAGAAGCCAAAAGCTTTTTTTCACCCCAGCTGAAATTATGCATTTTAAATCTGAATATAATTCGAATTTTGATCATATTTAAGTACAAAATTTGAATTTAGTTTTTCAGCCATTTTGCCCTAATATCTGCATATTACGCATGTAAATGTTGAAATCATTCAAGAGCACATACCTCCTCGAACTTGTGGATCTGTCGGATAAAGAAATCTCCATAGCGCCGGGCAACCTTGGTGTCTGCAATATGAATCATATCCTGAAGGAAGACAAATTAAAATCATTTTTAGTGTGACTCACAGTGTTATATATTAGATAAGCAGGCAACTGGGATGAATGGGGTATGGGGTTCATAAGCTGATGTAGGGAAATAACGCGAAGAACAACAAGGTGCAGTAAACAGTAAAACCACCATATTCATAATTAAGACATTACATAAAAATAATATGGTAAGATATACAAGTTTGCAGTATAAAACGGCAAAATATGCCGTTTTGTACAGCTAAAAATAGCCATACACATTAAATTTACAAATGGCCCACTCTTATGAAAAAAATAAGGTGGATATTTAACCTCATAAATAAGTGTTCAATTTCAAGTTTTAGTTTAAAAACAGAAAGTCAACACACACACACACACCTTGTCGATGTAGAAGTCGACCTCTGAGGCAGACTGAAACTCTCCGTCCAGAGCAGAGATGCCGCTGGTCCACACCAGGTTCTTCATCTTGTGTTTGAAGACCAGCAGCTGAATGCGAAACTCCTGCTCGGACATGTCCAGAAATCCAGCCAGTTTGGCAACAGGCATTGTGGTGTAGAGCTTCAGGAAACTGAGAAAGACACATGGGGTCAGAAGAGGACATTTCAAAGCTCATATAATAACCAATGCTTCTACACATGTTGTGAGAATAGAATATTCAGCAGCAAGTAGAGCTAAACAATATGATTAAAAAGAGCCGTTTCTAAGTTGTTTAAAAAATTAAACTAGATTTTTACAGTTTGAAGAATGCTTTCCACTTTTATTTTACTTAAGGAAGACTAACAATTTTAAAGGATTAGTTCACTTCCAAAATAAATAAAAAATCCGGAATTTGCCCCCATGTCATTTAAGATGTTTGTCTTTCTTTCTTCAGTCAAAAAGAAATTATGTCTTTGAGGAAAACATTCCAGGATTTTTCTCCATATAGTGGACTTTCAAAGGCCCAAATTGCAGTTTCAATGCAGCTTCAAAGGGCTCCACATGATCCTAACCGAGGAAAAAGGGTCTTATCTAGCAAAACAATCATTCATTTTGTGTAAAAAAAAAAAAAAAAATTATAT
This sequence comes from Garra rufa, assembly GCF_049309525.1. NCBI lineage: Eukaryota > Metazoa > Chordata > Actinopteri > Cypriniformes > Cyprinidae > Garra > Garra rufa. The sequence goes on along the minus strand of NC_133362.1, from coordinate 10,338,505 downwards.
ACATTTTATCCACAAATGATCATCTTGTACTAACTCTGCGATGCACATGTGCAACTTCACATATTACCTAATCACATTTGAAAGGTCATGTGTGGTTAGTTTTTCATCTGTGTACCTTGATTCAAAAAAGGTAGGGTACGGCGAAAAACAGCATTTTATTTTCTCCTATTTTTCCGTCTACTTCACGTGTGACCTTTCCAACATGACTTTGTAATGCATGAGGTCGAGCTAGTACAAGATGAGCATTTATTTACAGTTCAAATGTATATAAATTTGTTTGGTTTTTCTTTTGAGAAAATGACCAATCTTTTCACTAGATGAGACCCTTATTCCTCAGCTGGGAGCATGTAGAGCCCTTTGAAGCTGCACTGAAACTGCAATTTGGACCTTCAACCTGTTGATCCCCATTGAAGTCCACTGTAAAAATCCTGGAATGTTTTCCTTAAAAACATTAATTTCTTTTCAAATACAGAAAGGAAGACATGAACATCTTGGATTACACGGGGGTGAGTAAATTATTCTTGAAGTGAACTAATCCTTTAATACCAATATAATATCATGAATCCAACTGGTTCAATAAAAAGAACATTAAAGTATCGCAAGTTTGAATACCCAATAATTCCTTAACCAGCTCTAGCAATGAGAATGATTGCTATTTGCTCATTACACACACCATACAAGGCTTGTTCTTCCAATCACCTGAGACAGAACTGTTCTCAATAAGAATAAGCTGGTGTTGTACCTGCGGATGGTGGAGAGTTGTGCCTGCTGCTGCACCTCCTCTGCAAACACCTTGAGCTGCTGCTGGAATGGTTCTTTGTGGTAATTTGGATGAACGTTATCATAGTTTGGAACTACAGGTGACAGGAACTTAGGGCAGGCAAAGCTGAACAACTCCTCAAACACCTGAAGATCTCTGAAAAAGAGAAATAATAAAAAAAATGTTTGGGATCAGTAAGATTTTTGTTTTTTCAATTAAAAAAATCTGGAATCTGAGGGTGCAAAAAAAATCAAAATACTGAGAAAACCACCTTTAAAGTTCTCCAAATTAAGTTCTTAATGCATATTACAAATCAAAAATTACATTTTGATATATTTATAGTAGGAATTTTACAAAAAATCTTCATGGAACATGATCTTTACTTAATTTCCTAATGATTTTTGGCATAAAAGAAAAATCAATCATTTTGACCCATACAATGCATTTTTGGCTATTGCTACAAATATACCCCAGCGACTTAAGACTGGTTTTGTGGTCCAGGGTCACATATGATGTATTATAATTTAACTGTATACTCTGATCAAAACGTTTGGGGTCTGTAAGTTTTTTCTTTTTTTCGAAAGACATTAAACACATTAAGTCAGCAAGGGTTACCATCCCCAAACGTTTGTGTGACAGTGCATGCATATATAACTTCAGTGCATAGTGTGCGTGTTCTCACCCTTTCTGCATGCGGAGCATCTTGTCTCCATATTTCTCGCGCAGCTGTGTGTGGATGCTCTCATCAATGCGCATGGGGTACATGGTGAGGGCGATGGCCAGCAGCCCGTGCATCTGCTCGTTCTGTTTATTAATCTGAACATCACACAAAATTTTAGATGAAGCATTACACAATTAATTAAAGCCAAACACTTAATTACCAAGACAAACACTTCATTTAAATGCACTGACCATCTCATATTTGTAGGTGGTTCTCTGGAACATGTTTCTGGTCCTCTGGATGTACAGCAGGATGTTGGCGAAGACGCGAATGGCGTCCTGATAGCGTCTCATCATCAGATACGCAAAACCCACGTAGTAATAGGTTGTGATCTGACACTCGGGCACACGTGAATACATGCTCTGAAACACGCATAACCAGATTTGATTTGATGACCTATGTTAGCATGCTGCCACAAAAATGCAACCTTTTTTTGTCTTGAGACAAGAGTACTCAGTAACAATAGCTGATATGTTATTACCTTCTTGTTGAGCTCGATGTTCTCCAGGACTTTGATGGCCTGATAGTAATCGCCCAACAGAGAGTGAAGCCTCAGCAATCCCACCAGACTGAAATAACCCAACATCTTATAGAGAGAATGACGGCCATATTCTCCAGCCACGGACTCTGGGTCACCTGTGACACAAACAGCAGTGTCATACTGACGTCTGAATTAGATAAACAGGAAAGTCAGGGCATGAGGGCTGGTTGATGTCTTTCACCTCCACTGGTGTACACCTCCAGCTGACGGTTGATGTTGCTCTTGTCCACCAGTGAGTGAAGGACATTCAGCACGCTGTGAACGTTCCAGATCTTGGGATTGTTCCTCAGAAACTCGATCTCCTCCTCTGACTTCTTGGCCGTCTTACAGCGATACTGACTGAACGACTGGAACTGCAGAACGGAGAGAGAGAATTCAGCACTAGTTAGATTCTGCTAAACTGGCTCATTTCATTTGAAATGATAAGATGGATCAATAAATGTTTTCACTTTTACATGAACACATCAGGAACACAGAATAAGAGAACTTATGAAGAGTCTCCTCAACTAACCAGACTGTTTGCACTTACCTGGTAAATGAACTCATCGATGATGTCCCACAGCCACTGGTTAGGAAGCTCCAGAGGTGCAGGTCCATCAGCATCTGACAACATTAAAAACATTAAATGTGCTGCTGTAAACCCATCAAACTCATTTAAATTGAATATTTAAATGGACTGTGGAATCTAAACACAAAAACCTTTTGACAATATTCAAAATAATTTCAAGGTTGGGGTCAGTACATTTTCTTATGACCAGGGATACACTTATTTGATCAAAAACATTAATACTGTGAAATATTATTACAATTCAAAAGAACTGTTTTCTACTGTAATATATTTTAAAATGTAATTTATTTCTGTGATGCAATGCTGAATTTTCAGGATCCATTACTTCAGTGTCACATTCACTTCAGAAATTGTTCTAATATGCTGATTTGTTTCTCCAAAAACATTTATTATTATCAATGTTGAAAACAGCCCTGGTGCTATTTTTGTGGAATCTGTTAAATTATTCAAGGATTCTTTAATTAACAAAATAGTAAAAAATAAATAAATAAATACATCTTTTGTAACATTATAAATGCATTTACTCTTACTATATCAATTTAATGTGCCCTTGAAGAAAAAACAAAACAAAAACATTGTCTTAAAAAAAAAAAAAAAAAAAAAAAAAAAACACATTTTTAACAGTATTCCATACAAAAAAATTGTATATACACTGCCAGTCATGTTTTTGGACAGTAAGATTTCTTTTGCTCACCAAGCCTTCATTTATTTGATCCAAAGTACAGCAAACCATTGTGAAATAATTTTATTATTTAAAATATGTTTTCTATTTGAATGCATTTTAAAACGTAATTTATTCTTGGGATTTCAAAGCTGAATTTTAGCATAATTACTCCACACAATCCTACAGAAATCATTCTAATATTCTGATTTGTTATTATTATTATTATTATTATTATTATTATGTTGAAAACAGCTGAGCATATTTTTTTTCAGGTTTCTTTGATGAATAGAAAGTTCAAAAGAACAGCATTTATCTGAAATCAAAATCTGGTATAATATTATAAATGTCTTTATCCTCATTTTTTAAAAATTTAAAGCACCCTTGCTAAATAAAAGTATTATTTTTTAAATGTTTGTTAAACAGCAAATCAGCATATTACAATGATTTCTGAAGGATCATGTGACACTGATGATTGGAGTAATGATGCTGAAAATTTTGCTTTGCATCACAAGAATACATTACATTTTAAAATATATTCAAAAAGAAAGCAGTTATTTTAAATAGTAAAAATATTTCACAATAGTACTGCTTTTGCTGTATTTTGGATGAAAGAAATTCAGGCTCTAAGAGCTGAAGACGCTTCTTTTAAAAACATCAAAAATCGTACTGGTTACAAATATACACTATATGACAGTATGTGTTTAAAATAAGTATAAAAATACTATAAGTAACGATGAATTCGTTATTATAATAAAATTATTCAATTGTAAAATATTGCCCAAGTAGGAAGATATATGAGACCCTGGACCACAAAACCAGTCATAAGGTTAAATTTTACAAAACTGAGATAAATACATCATATGAAAGCTCAACAAATAAGCTTTCTATTGATGTATGGTTTGTTAGGATAGGACAATATTTGGCCGAGATACATCTATTTGAAAATCTGGAATCTGAGGGTGCAAAAAATCAAAATACTGAGAAAATCACCTTTAAAGTTGTCCAAGTTAAGTTCTTAACAATGCATATTACTAATCAAAAATTACATTTTGATAGGTTTACAGTAGGAATTTTACAAAAAATCTTCATGGAACATGATCTTTACTTAATTTCCTAATGATTTTTGGCATAAAAGAAAAATCAATAATTTCGACCCATACTATGTATTTTTGGCTATTGCTACAAATATACCCCAGCGACTTAAGACTGGTTTTGTGGTCCAGGGTCACATATTGTCTATAGATCTTAACATTATAAATAATGCCAAATTCAATTCCATTACATGTTAATGAGTTTGCACTCACTGAGGATGTAGTTGAAGAGGTTGCAGTAATTGTAGTAGGACTCAAACCTCTGGTCAAGAGTTGGACCTCCCTGCAGATGAGAAGACAACTCATTAGGACAGGCATGACAGACACATGACTGCTCTTCACATCAGGCAAGAGCTGACAATTCATCTAGGGGGCTAAAACTATATCATTATCATTTAATGAGACAGATGAGTCAACACACTCACGCTGACTTTGGCGTAGATGTGCCTGTAGTACAGCTCCTTGTAGAGGATCAAGAAAACTGCATCTGTAACAGACAAAACAAAACAATATGCCAATGATATCAGCAAAGAAAATATCATTAATATCTTCTGATACCTGAATGAAGCAAAAATCAGATTCACTCACCATTTCCAACCAGGGAAGCGATGGCTTCTGCCTCCGGCCATGGAGACGTCTTAAAGAAGCGCTCTGTCAGCTTGTTCCAGCTGAAATGAAATAAAAGATGAAGATATATCAACATTTCTATACAACAGAACAACCAGTCTATAATTGTATGGCTGCACACCTGTTCTCATAAACATCCTGGATCTCGTAGATCTTCTGCTCAATGCTCTCGCTGGACACACGGTTGGCCTGCAGCTCGTAAACCTTCTGATCGATCAGGTCTGAGATGGTTTTATGAAAATACTGCAGGAAGTTCTTGATGACCTCAGGGATCACATGATACGTCTGCTGGTGCTCATACTGACGTTCATACGCCAGATCAGCTTTAGGGTCGCCTGCATAACACATACGCTTTTAATAGTACACCTTAATAGTATGTTATCTATTCACTGATCTGTCTAGAAGCTATGCAATTTATTCAGAAGCTTTATTAGGATGACACAAAACTCTTTGACTAATGTGTGCGTATATATATATATATATATATGTGACTGTATATAGTGTAACGTATACAATTGAGGTCAAAAGTTTACATACACCTTTAATAATCTGCAAACTGTTAATTATTTTACCAAAATAAGAGGGAATATACAAAATGCATGTGCTTTTTTTATTTAGTAAAAAAGTAAAAGATGTTTATGTATCGTCCACAAGAGAAAATAATAGTTGAATTTATAAAAACGGCCCTGTTCAAAAGTTTACATACACTTGATTCTTAATACTGTGCTGTTACCTGAATGAACCACAGCTGTGTGTTTTTAGTTATAGTTGTTCGTAAGTCCCTAGTTTGTCCTGAACAGTTAAACTGCCTGCTATTCTTTAGAAAAATCCTTCAGGTCCCACAAATTCTGTGTTTTGTTTTTTTTTTTAGCATTTTTGAACCCTTTCCAACAATGACTGAATGATTTTGAGATCCATCTTTTCACACTGAGGACAACTGAAGAGTTCATATGCAACTATTACAGATGTTCAAACACTCACTGATGCTCCAGACGGCATGCAATGCATTAAGAGGCAGGGGTAAAAACTTTTTGAATTTGAAGATCAGAGTAAATGTAACTCATTTTGTCTTCTGGTAAACATGTAAGTATTCTGTAACTTCTGAAGGGCAATATTGATTGGGGAAAAAAAGATATTTAGGCAAAATAAGAAAAGTGTACACATATTTATTCTATTCAAAAGTTTACACCCCCTGGCTCTTAATGCATCGTGTTTCCATCTGAAGCATCAGTGAGTGTTTGAACCTTCTGTAATAGTTGCATGAGTCCCTCAGTTGTCCTCAGTGTGAAAAGATGGATCTAAAAATCATAGTCATTGTTGGAAAGGGTTCAAATACACAAAAATGCTGAAAAACCACAGAATTTGTGGGATTTTTCTGAAGAGCAGCAGGCAGTTTAACTGTTCAGGACAAAAAGAGACTCGTGAACAACTATCACTAAACAAACAAAACACACAAACAAAAAAAACTGCTGTGGATCATTCAGGTAACAACACAGTACTAAGAATCAAGTGTATGTAAACTTGTGAACGGGGCCATTTGTATACACTATTTTCTTTTGAGGACTATGTGTCACGTCTTTTATGTAAAATATCTAATTCAGGTCGGAACTAAATGAAAAAAACATGCATTTTATATGATCCCTGTTATGTTGACAGCAGATTCTGCAAGGTGTTTGTAAACTTTTGACCTCAACAAAAATAATCATCTGTCATTCTGTCTAAGCATATAACGTTACTTACCGGTGTGATAGTCATAATCACTGGGGTAGGTATACGGGTCATACTGCTAATAAAAAGACATTTTACAATGGTAAGTCCGGCATATTAACATTAAAATGCTAGATGAGTTTAACAAAGGGAATGAAAATGCAGTCTTATCGTGATGCTTAATTGATTAACATCAACACACGCTACACGCCTCAATCGCTTACATACGCTCTCGTGTTTCTACATTCAAGCGCACTCACCTCTTCATCTTCCATCCTGTAGGATATAATATGTTTATCTTCCTGTAGTTGGTGTTTAATCCGTGTTTAAACCTTTAACATACCCCACTGCTGCCGCAAAGCACGCGCGGAGGAGAGAGAGGAAGTCCACTGCACATACTTCCGGTGACGCAGTCGAAGCGCACAAGGCATTGTGGGCCAGTGGCGGAATCGTACCTATACTATTACTTAATAAGACTTAATGCAGATGCAAAACAAACACTTTCAAACACTTAAAAAAAAAAGGATATTATTAATGATTAATGATTTGATCCCATTTTAATTTTTTTTAAATTCAGATAAGTTTTTTTTTATTTATATTTGTTTCTTTTTTTAGTGTTTTGTGTGTTATTGTCATTTTTATCATTTTTTTATGTTTATGTTTTTTGTCTATATAGTTTTGAATAGGCCTACTTTTTATTTCAGTTTTAGTTTTAGTTTTAGTAGTACATCACATTGACTAAGCTATCTCATGTACTAAAATAAAATGTATTAAATATACTAAAATAAATGTAGTATTTTAGTACACCAAATCGTTTACTAAAATAAAATGTATAAAATATAATAAAATAAATATATTGTCTGTACATCAATGTACTAAGATAACTAAAATAAAATGTAATAAATACATTTTAAAATGTATGTAGTGTTTTTAGTATACATCATAATAAAATAACTGGTGTACTAAAATAAAATGTATTAAATATACTAAAACACATTTTGTATTTTTAGTACATCAAATGCTCTAAAATACCTTGTGTACTAAAACAAAATGTATTAAATATACTAAAATAAATGTAGTATTTTTGTACATCAAATTTACTAAAACAACTCATGTACTAAAATAAAATGTATTAAATATACTCAAATAAATTTAGTATTTTTAGTGCATCAAACGTACTAAGATAACTTGTGCACTAAAATAAAATGTATTAAATATACTACAGTAAATGTAGTATTTTAGTACATCAAAAGTTCTAAGACAACTCGTGCACTAAAATAAAATGTATTAAATATACTAAAATAAATGTGGTATTTTTACAACATCAAATGCACTAAGGTAACTGGTGCACTAAAGTAAAACATTAAATATACTAAAATAAAAAATAAATGTAGTATTTTTAGGACATAAAATGCACTAATGTAACTCATGTACTAAAAAAATTATTAAATATACTCATATAAATGTAATATTTTTGGTACATCAAATCCACTGAGGTAACTGGTGCACTAAAGCATATTAAATATACTAAAATAATAGTATTTTTCCATCAAATGTATGTACTAACTCGTGTAAATTCAGATAAATTGTCATATTTAGAAAATCTTACCAAAAACCACAAGCAAATTTAAAATAATTAAATAAACTATATAACACTTAAAGGAGTAGTTCACTTTCAGAACAAAAATTTACAGATAATGCACTCACCCCCTTGTCATCCAAGATGTTCATGTCTTTCTTTCTTCAGTCTTAAAGAAATTGTTTTTTGAGGAAAACATTTCAGGATTTCTCTCCATATAATGAACTTCTATGGTGCCCCCGAGTTTGAACTTCCAAAATGCAGTTTAAATGCAGGTTCAAACAGATCTAAATGATCTCAGATGAGGAAGAAGGGACTTATCTAGCGAAACGATCGGTTATTTTCTAAAAACAATTAATTTACAATTTATATACTTTTTAATCTCTGCACAGAGCTAGACAAGATGAGCATTTGAGGTTAAAAAGTATATAAATTTTTTTTTTTTTTTTTTTTTTTTTTTTTTTTAAGAAAATAACAAATCGTTTTGCTGGATAAGACCCTTCTTTCCTCGGCTGTGATCGTTTAGAGCCCCTTGAAGCTGCATTTTGGAAGTTCAAACTCGGGGGCACCATAGAAGTCCATTATATGGAGAAAAATCCTGAAATGTTTTCCTCAAAAAAACTATTTCCTTACGACTGAACATCTTGGATGACAAGGGGGTGAGTACATTATCTGTAAATTTTTGTTCTGAAAGTGAACTACTCCTTTAATAATCCCTAAATTACAAATAACAAACACCAAAGTAACGATATCGAGGAACTTCAATATCCATTACACTGAAAAACAGAATGAATGATTAAAGCTTCTGGTAGTAATTTAAAGATTAATTTTACGATTATTATTTTAAGTGAAGATTATTTCAAGCTACTTTTAAGGTGAACACTCGCTGATATCGAGCTGCATTTCCATATTTGACCTGTAGATGGCGCAGATGTTCCTATAATTGAAGATTCACATCTGCCCATCAGATTCACTTTAACACCGCAGCTGAGTTATTTCATGAACGCTTTTATTGGCTTTTATAATGAGGTATTTCGTCAACTCTCAAGACAAGTAATGAAACACCACGGATTATTGCGATTTTGTCAACAACAACACACCCAATCAATATCTAGCGTAGGATAATGAACAGCTAATGAATCCAGTGAGTGAACTCACGCTTCACCGAGGACTTCTGAGCACGAGAGGCAAAAATAGAAAGTGTGCCCTTTGAATTAACAATACTCCGAAATCCCACATGTGTAGTTTTGTCTCTGCACTCGTGGGAATGAAGGCTGTTATGAGTTTCAATAACTGCTGCCACATGTCTACTTCATTGGCTTGAAGAGAATAGGACAAATGCGGCTCAAAGTGTTTGTTTTGAATTACTTTAAGCTACTTTGGCATGTCAGTGCAAACAAGCCAAGTGTTTCAAAAATTAAAAACACACGCAGATACCAAAGGAATTTATCGATGATGATAACGGATAAGTGGTGGAGCTTCTGCTGAAGATGATGCTTTTCTGTGGATGAAAGGTGTATATTATACTATATATCAAATATAAACCATTACAGATTATAAATTCAGTTTATCACTTCCAAACACAGAGTGATTTACGTGTGTTGTTGAGAAGAAAGAACAGAGGGAGGGAGAAGACACACGTTTTTTTCCCCCCTCAGCTACCAGCATCTGTAAGAGATTCCACCCAAACTCACCTCCCGACTACAGCACGGGCATCCGATAAACACACACACACACAACGAGGGAAAGAGAGAGAGAGTCATACACTTGAGCAGAGAAGAGGGTCAAGACAGTCCAAACCGAGCGCTTCACTTCATTACGCACAGAGAAAACGCGCAGGACGCAATCCACACCAGCGCAACCGAAGAGCCGTGAAGGGACGGGATTTAAGGAATTAAGCATCAAGTTGGAGAATCGATCAGGTCTAAACTGAGTTTTTGTGGATTTGGTGCGTCTGGAGAGCTGTGAGGATGCGCGTCTCGGTCCTGCTGCTGCTCTGCGCTCTTTACGCAGGGGACGCGCACAAACTCTCCGCGCTCACGGTGGGTCACTATCATATAATCACTTACGTTAACAGAACGATTGTTTATAAACAAATATTAACAGTCTGTATGTAAAAACATGTTTTATAACATTTCTGACGGATTTTTTCAATGCTGTTTGACTAATGTCCAATAACACCATGGACATTCTACAGAATTGAGATGGAAACGTCTTCTAAAAAAAACTGTATGTATGTAAATTGTATAATATCCAAGGTACACATATCTAGTAAGTGTGCAGTTAATTCTCATATTGTATTTTCAGAAAACTTTGAATATTTGTCCTCTCTCCAAATTTGTCTCTACCGAAACACAGTAATAATAATTTAATTATAAGGGTTATATTGACATATTAAGATTTTGCTTACATCTAGATTGTAAATATATATTTTTTCTTAATTTTTTTTTCAGAGGTAAATCCATAACAATTACTTTTTTAACAATATTTCAAATGTAATTCATGAGCTTTGTTGCATTTTGAATCCAGTTTTTCTTTGTAAAAGGCAAAAAGTTGATCATACTGATTTATTCATACTGAATATACAATTGAATTTGAACTTGCATACTAAAACATACTAAAATACAAAAAAAGGAGGATTATGTGTTCCCTTTTGTCACTACTGAAACAATGATGACCTGTTTTGGTCGTGACTGTTTAGCTAGTGACAATTTTATGGGATAACACCCAAAAAACTAAGATGTCACTACCAAAACTTCACCAAATGTTTCAGTAGTGATTGTTTCGGTAGTGACAATTTCATACACTTTTGAACCTAGATCAAATATGCTAATCAGCACATGGTTAGCTAGCACCGTTCAGAACAGTTGTACACATATAAAAAACTAAATCTTATGAAATAACTCCAAAAAAAGTGTTTAATTATAGAAAAGTGACGTTCTTGAAAGTTACACACCGATTTTTCAGTCTTATGAACACATTTACCTTAAAATGATGAGACCTATCTACTCACACCTTGTAGCTATGAGAGAGAGGGACACATAAATATTTCCTGATTATAATATCTAATAATATATATATATATATATATATATATATATATATATATATATATATATATATATTTTTTTTTTTTTTTTTTTTTTTTTTTTTTAATTTAAAGGTTAGGGTTCGGGACAGACACCTCCCAATTGAAAGTACCCACTAAATGATGATTTTATATATATTAAGCTTACTAATATTTTAAATATTATTGTGGGTTTCAATAGATAATAGCAATATCTTAGTAAACATTTAAGATTTGAATACTTAAATGCTTTTTAAATGTGTTTTCATTTGTGGGACAGCAGTTTGCACCAATTCTGTAGAATGGCCCAATAGACTGACATTTTAAGTCATTTTAAAACACCATGGAAACTCACTAGTATGGGTCAGATCTGGTAGAAATCACTATTATAATCCTAATGTAATTTTAACAGTGTAGTAAAATATAGCAACACAGGTTTTGTCATCATTGGCCAAGTATGTTTGGCGTTTATCACCCAAGGACTGTAAATACGCCAGTTTGATGGTTTTGGATGCAGACTCTGCATCTTTGTGGCTGTGCTTGTGTGTTTGTTTTGTAAAACAAGGAGCTGAGACACAGTAAGGTGAGATGAGTAATCATGGGAATCCTATTTGGGCTTAAGAGCAGTGATGTTTGTGCTCTTGGGTAACTAGAGATCTTCAAGCTTTCTTTCAAACAATCACAGATAGTGGGAGCTACAGGTGCACACCCACCTTATGCTTTCCTTTACATGTGACAGACGCTTGGTTTTGGCTGCTAAGTACTGGGAACAGGAGGTTTTCTCCCCTCTCTGCGGCCGCTGGCCTCTACATGGACGTCTGCCTGTGTACACAGGGTTAGGACTGCTGATTGCGGGAAGCCGCTCCCCATTAACCGAGTGAGAGAGTGAGTGTAGCTCGTCCCGGTGGGACATGACCGCTAGAGAGAGAAAGAGAGAGAGAGGCATGGGCACACTGGTCCACACAGAGCAGCTTTGACGGACCTCGAAGCTTAGGCATTTATGTTCTACCAAACTGGCCCCTGCTGAATGCCAGAGAGGGTTTGCACTTTCAATAGCGAGACAGGAAACGGGCCACTTTCTAATCCATAAATGTTGGTAAATGGTCAATATTTGTGTACCTGTCAGGAATTGCAACTAATGTTGCATATGATCAAGTGTGCTTTGCAGCTGTTTGGCACTGTGATTTTTGCATTTGTGGTCAAATTGTTCTTTACACAAAGATATGTATCAATGATACATTTTTAATTAATAATTTTATTTTGTTTTTATCTTAAAATTTTCCCTTTATTTATTTTTAATTTAAAAAAGTAATTGTGTTGTATTCTTGTAATTTTTGTTATTTTAAAATTATTTTTCTTATCTTTTTTCATTATTTTTATCTTTATATTTTTCATTTATATTGAGCTATTTTAGTATGTCAAGTTAAATGAAAATGAGAAATGTTTTTTTATATTTTATTTTCAGTTACCGTTTATTCTATTAATTTCATGCAAACTTCTAGGTACTGTTTTTATAATTTTTTGTTTAATTGTTTACTATTTTGTATGTTTTATATATATATATATATATATATATATGTGTGTGTGTGTGTGTGTGTGTGTGTGTGTGTGTGTTAATTCATTTTTGTCTATATAGTTTTTAATACTCATATATTTTAGTTTTAGTTTTAGTTATTTTAATACATCAAGTTAAACTAAATAAACCTCAGCAACAGGGTAAAATAAAAAAGTTTAATTAATAATAATGTTTTACATTTTATTTTATTTCAGATCAGTTAATTTATTTTAATAATTTCACAGAACCTTCTATGCACTGAATTAGATTTTATTTTTATATTGTCCATTTTTAAATTTAATTTAAGTCAAGTTTTAGTAATTTTTGTTGTTTCTGTCATTTTATAACTTTTTTTGTCTATAGTTTTTAATACTTTTTTATTTATTTCAATTTTAGTTTTAGTTATTATAGTACATCAAGTTAAACTTTATAAACCTTGGCAACACGGTAAAATAAAATAAGTGAAATTAATAATACATTTTAATATTTTAGTTATTTTTTATTTCAGTTACCATTTATTTTATAATTTGAATTTAAGTGAATTATAAGTAAATAAAGTCATTTTGTTGTGTTTTTGTCATTTTTATATTTTTTTTATATATTAAATATTTACATATTTTAAATATTAGAGTAAATAAATATTTTAATTATTTAAAAAATATTTTAAATATTTTTATTCATTTTTATTTTAGTTTCAGTTTTAGTCGTTTAAGTACATCAAATGTACTAAAATAAAACATATTAAATATACTAAAATATAGTATTTTTAGTACATCACATGTACTAAGATAACTCGTGTACCAAAATAAAACATTAAATATACTATAACAAATGTAGTATTTTTAGTACATCAAATAAGATAACTTGTGTACTAAGATAAAATGTAATAAATATACTAAAATAAATGTAGTATTTTTAGTACATCAAATGTACTAAAATAACTGGTGTACTGAAATAAAATGTAATAAATACACTACAATAAATTTAGTATTTTTAGTACATCAAATAAGATAACTTGTGTACTAAAAAAATATATACTACAATAAATATAGTATTTTTAGTACATCAGATAACTTGTGTACTAAAATATATATTCAAATAAATGTAATATTTTTAGTACATCAAATATACTAAAATAACTCATGTACTCAAATAAAATGTATAAAATATGCTAAAAAAATTCATCTTTATTTTAATTAACGTTTATTTCAAGTAACAAAAAATGTTTTTTATGGTTCTAGTTCACTATAACCCTGATATGAAATCCCAGGAGTGTTATTTTCTCACTGTGTTGAAACAGCCCAGCGCTCTGCTGTGATTTCGCTCAGTCTTTTCCCCTCTGGACCGTGGGCCGTCGAGTTTTCACCTGGCATAGCGTTCTTGGTGCTGATGGAGGCTGTTAGCACCAAGGCCAGAGATACAGTTGCTGTCAATGTTCCTCTGCTGGCATCTGCTGCTGCTTGGCCTTCTGGGATGGCAGTTATGTGGCACGGGCATGAATCAGGGCCTGTGATGACGAGGTCTCCAGGGCACCTGCCGCAGTCCATGCCGGAAAGAGAAGATATGCTGTTATTTGAGAGAAAGTAAACAGGGGAATTCATTTCACGCAAGCCTCTAGGTACAAACCTCTCGCTCCAGAGCAGCAGGGCTCCGTTTAAATAAACTAGCCATCTTGAGGTGTCAAATTCACCTGTGCTAGTCTGTCGTCAGGCTCAATTTGTTCAAATAGAGTTGCCAGAGTTGCCCTCCTGATCCCAGCAGAAATGTCACATCCTACAATATAACAAAAAGACAATATATGACTAAAGGTGCAGTCACATTAGAAAGCCATTTGTATGGATTTCTCTTGAAATAACTGGAATTTGTGTGCGAAAATTCGTCAGATTTCAACAGTGAATGTGACCAGACCTTAAATCAGTCCATGAAGTGGATTATGGGAAAGAATGCACAGTTGTCAGCCTCAGAGTGCTGTGATTTACGAAGAAACGCTGTGGTCGACGCCCCACCGCTCATTATTTACAGGTCGAGTAGGGATGCCTCTACATCTAAACGTTAACAAATGGCTGTGGGTAGTTAACCTGGAGGTCAGAGGTCATCCCATCTCACTCCTCTTACTGAGCCTGGCAGAGCGGAATGTGGGAGGCAGATCAGTGCGGCGCAAAACCTCATCAACTTTCTCACACGCACACACACGTTTGCTGGAAACAGACTGATCTCAGAGCTGTCGTCTTGACTTTCGTGAGATATTTATACAGGGTTGCAATGCAGGTTGTGCAAAGAGGATTGGACAGCATTTATTAAACATAAATGACAGCATTATATTAATGCCAAACTAATTTTTACATGTTGTTTGCACATTAATGTGTTTCGGTAGTTTACACAACCACCCTACAATGATAAAAATCCACCCAGTAGTATTTTTTTTAATCTTTAAAAGTAATATCCCTTTTTTAAAATGAGCTCATTATTAGCTTCTTGTCGGTGTGACGGCACACAGACAGAGGCCACTCCCACGATAGTTGATTGACAAGAGTGCCTTACCTTAGACCCGCCCTCACCGAGCTGAAACAGTCTGACTCCGACCGCCATTGTGTGACTCAGGTGCAGACAAGAATGTCTCTGATTGAGCGATTGAGGTGTTCTGTTGTTGGATGTAATAATGAACACAGCAGTCGTGATTTACTGAAGATGCAGAGGAAAACGTTACTTTTGTTTTTAAAAGGAAAGCACAGATCCCGATCGACATATGCTCTATGTTTGTGTGAATCGTTCCTGATACAGCTTCACCCACAGCAGAAGTGAGTATAAAGGTTTTTTTATGCATCTTAGTGAATGGCCTTTCTTAATAATGCGCTTGTTGGCAAGTTTCGCCACTAAATGTGGCTAAACGCTGCTAAATCCGGCTAAAGTAAACATTACGTCTCATAATCCCAGAGAGGGGCGGGGCGAGCAGAGCTCGGTGGCATTTAAAGGGGCCATGTCTTAAAATGAGTTGAGTTTTTGCAAAGCTGATTTTGACAAAGTAAAAGGCTGTTTTTTTTACACTACTATTGAGAATTTTTAACTAAAGTATATTATAGACTTTTCATTAAGACCCTAAAGAATCATATGAACTTGTGGAAAATGGGCATCCGATGGCCCCTTTAAATAATACTCACTTTAAACTGTATTTTCATTGAATGCTCAACATGCAACATATTACAGATATGAGACAACCAAATAGACAACAATACTAAATACTAATACTAAATATAAAAGTTTAAAAAAAAAAATCAAACCAAAAAATAAAAGACGTTAAGTAAATAGTGTCAGTAAATATAAAAAACAACTATAAAGACTTTAAAATTACATGTTTTTCTTGTGCATATAAGGAACTTACCAAATAAAATCATAAGATTCACCATAAAATTAACAACAATAAATTCTGTATTCTGTGCTAAAATAAGCAACACTACCAGTCAAAAGTTTTTGAACAGAAAGTTTTTTTTATGTTTTCAAAGAAGTCTCTTTTGCTCACCAAGCCTGCATTTATTTGATCCAAAGTACAGCAAAAACAGTAAAAAATTGAAATATTTTTACTATTTAAAATAACCATTTTCTATTTGAATATATTTAAAAATGTAATTTATTCCTGTGATTTCAAAGCTGAATTTTTTAAATCACTACTCCAGTCACATGATCCTCCAGAAATCATTCTAATATTTTGATTTGTTGCTCAAAAACGTTTATTATTATTATGTTGAAAACTGCTGAGTAGAATTTTTTTTAGTTTTCTTTTATGAATAGAAAGTTCAGAAATACAGCATTTATCTGAAATAGAAATCTTTTGTAACAATATAAATGTCTTTATCATCACTTTTGATAAATTTAAAGCATCCTTGCTAAGGACGTTTCTTGAACAGCAAATCAGCATATGTGACCCTGGACCACAAAACCAGTAATAAGGGTAAAAAAAAAAAATTATTGAGATTTATAAATAATCGGAAAGCTGAAAAAAAAAAAAAAAGCTTTCTATTGATGTATGGTTTGTTAGGAAAGGACAATATTTTGGCTGAGATACAACAATTAGAAAATCTGGAATCTGAGGGTGCAAAAAAAAAATATATATATTGAGAAAATCGCCTTTAAAGTTGTCCAAATGAAGTTCTTAGCAATGCATATTACTAATCAAAAATTTAGTTTTGATATAAGTACGGTAGGAAATTTACAACGTATCTTCATGGAACATGATCTTTACCTAATATCCTAATGCTTCCGGCCATTAAAAAAAATCAATAATTTTGACCCATACAATGTATTTTTGGCTATTGCTAGAAATACCTGTGCTACATATTAGAATGATTTTTGAAGGATCATGTGACACTGAAGACTGGAGTAATGATACTGAAAATTTAGCTTTGATCAGAGGAATAAATTACATTTTAAAATACATTAAAATAGAAAACAGTTACTTTTAAATTTATTTATTTATTTATTTTTCAAATTTTACTGTTTTTGCTGTACTTTGGATCAAATAAATGCAGGCTTGGTGAGCAGAAGAGACTTCTTGAAAAAACATTAAAAAGTCTTACTGTTCAAAAACTTTTGACTGGTATTGTATATGAAAAGAGGCTGTTTATGTAGTCTTAAAGGGACAGCAGCACAATAGTATGTTTAGTTGTAAGGGTCAGAGAGACAGGGTGGAAAACGGTCCGAAAAAAATTGGTGCTGCAGACATTTTAACATTAAAAACTAAAACGATAAAGAAATAAACACATTCTCACTCTCTTTGCTTCAGTAAAATTGTTATACATGAATATCAGTAACACATTTGCATAGGAGACGACTCATGACTCAGCCGTGCCAAATACCTTTGAAAATCATTAGGAACGGTTCTGTTTCAGCAGCAGTTCCACTTATAGCAACACTTTTTCCACATTTGCTTTCTTGAGCATGACACATTTTTTCATGAGGTGAATTCTGAGCAGGATCTAACAACTTAAAGAGACAATTCAACAAAAAGTGAAAAACCTGTCATTGTTTACTCACCCACATGACATTCCAAACCTGTCTTTCTTTCATCTGTTAAACATAAAAGAACATATTTAGAGAAATGTCTAAGTGTTTTTTTCATACAGTGGAAATCAATGGTCAACTGTTTGGTGACCAACATTCTTCAAAATATTTTATGCTCTGCAGAAGAAAGAAAGTAAGTCATACACACAAAATAAACTTTCTAAGAGGATTTTTGGTGCCCCAAAGAACCTTTCAGTGAACAGTTCTTCAAAGAACCACTTTTTTTCTTAGTGTGAAGAACATTTTAAAAATCCAAAGAACCCTTCTCCACTATAAAGCTATAAACCTTTTGTGGAATTGAAAGGTTTCATGGATGTTAAATATCTTCATGGAACCACAAAAGCCAATAAACAACCTTTATTTTTAAAAGATTAGTTCACTTCCAGAATAAAAAGTTCCTGATAATTTACTCACCCATATCATTCAAGATGTTCATGTCTTTATTTCTTCAGTCGTAAAGAAATTAAGTTTTTTTGAGGAAAACGTTCCAGGATTTTTCTCCATATAGTGGACTTCAATGGGACCCAACGGGTTGAAGGTCCAAATTGCAGTTTCAATGCAGCTTCAATGGGCTCTACACCATCCCAGCTAAGGAATAAATTAAAATTGACATACACCTACCCTACCTTTTTTAACTCGAAGTACACTAACGTTTTTTTTTTTTAGAAAATGGCAGATTGTTTCGCTAGATAAGACCTTTATTCCTTGGCTGGAATCATGTAGAGCCCTTTGAAGCTGAATTGAAACTGCAATTTTGGGAAAACATTTCAGGATTTCTCTCCATATAGTGGACTTCTATGGTGACCGTGAGTTTGAACTTCCAAAATGCCATTTAAATTCAGCTTCAAATGGCTTTGAACGATCCCAGCTGAGGAAGAAGGGTCTTATCTAGTGAAATGATTGGTTGATATACTTTTTAACCTCAAATGCTCAACTTCTATAGCTCTGCGTGTATTCCGGTTCATGACAGTTAGGGTATGTCAAAAAACTCCCATCTACATTTTCTCCTCCAGCTTTAAAATCATCCTATATCGCTGTTTTACCTTTTTTTGTAAAGGCAGTTAGTCCTTTTTTTGCATGTTAACTGTTTTTCAACATACCCTAACTGAACCTGGATACACAGTTCACACAGAGCTAGACATAGACGAGCATTTGAGGGTAAAAAGTATATATATTGTAAATTATTTTAGAAAATAACAAACGTTTCGCTATAAGACCCTTATACCTCGGCTGAGATCGTTGAAGCCATTTGAAGCTGCATTTAAACTGCATTTTGAAAGTTCAAACTTGTGGGCACCATAGAAGTCCACTATATGGAGAAAAATCCTGAAATGTTTTCCTCAAAAAACTATTTCTTTACGAGTAAAGGACAAGGAGGTGAGTACATTATCTGTAAATGTTCTGGAAGTAAACTACGTCTTTAACAGACAGAAAAAGCCAGTAATAGCCAATGTTTTGGTGGTTTCAGACACAAGCATTTTGTTTGTCTTTCTGCTGTGATTTTCCATTTTTAAACCGCTTGAACTCGTCTTCGCTTCCACACCTCCCTGCTGAAATCCATGTATATCAGTCATTTCATAACAAGGGCTGTTCAAACGGTGGCCGTTATTCATACGCAAAACTATGCACCTGCACGAGAAGAAAAAAACATATTTTTTCCCTCTCATCCTTCACATGACTAGCAGCAGGCTTTCCCTTTTCTTGCCGATTTTTCACAGCAATTAAAGGCTTTTCTCTTTGATTGAGTTAATAGCCTGGATCTAGGCTGTCACTTTCTTCCATTTCCACTATGCTGGAGACTAACGATGCCTAGCCAATCCCAGGAAGCCCCCGTCGGGACTCTTTCACACGTCTGCGGCCTCTCTCTCACTCTTTGCCGGGCCCCCGTTGACCCTTTGCGGCCAAGGTGTGAGGGGCCTCTCTGGGTCTGTGGTGGGGAGGCCCCCCTCGTCCTTGCTGGGGCCCCTCGGCCCCCATGTGGCCCTCTGTGGGGCACAATGCACTCTCTGCTGGAGATTGGCCCCTGAATCACTGCTTTCAATCCCACAATGCCTCACTGCCAAAAGGGGGTAATAGGATTTGAGGTCTGTGTGCTGGTGGGTCTTCTGAAAAATATGTCATTTTTTTCCCTCTCTCTCTTTCTCGTCTCATTTCGGTTCGGTTCCTCTTGCTTCGCTATTCATCTAAATTGATTTTTCTTTGAGGGGGAATGATAAAAATGGAGAAAAGAAAAAACAAGGGGGCGGAGCGGCTGCGGAGGACTGGAAAAGCGTTTCAGGAAAACAGATAGCGGCTTGTTTTGTCTGCGCTTCTCTGCAGTAGGTTAGGAGGGACATTATATGTCATGTAAGAGACATGTTAACATGATGGTGGTCATACATCAGTGCCACATACACACACAAACACTGACAAAGTGGTCCGGCACTGGATTTTAGGCTTTTTATTTCAAAGGATTTGTTGTTTTTAAGTTTATTTGAGAAATACTGGATCTTAAAAGTACATAGAAACCAATAAACAGATCTAAAGAACTTATTTTATTTTCTTAAAAGCCATATAACATACCTAATAAAGATACACAGCTAGTTATTCTGATAAGATGAGGTATTAATAAATACTGTATAAATACTACTAAATAACACTTATAGTGGCACAGAAATAATATATAAAATAATATAATATAATATATTATAAACACACAAGGAATTTGTTGTTTCTTTTAATATAACTAAAATTAAAAATATCTAAAAATAAAAGCTAGTTTAAAATATGAATAAATACAGTATAAATAATACTAAAAAACACTTCTAGTGGCACAGATATAATATAATATAATATAATATAATATCTAAAACTTACATTAACATTAAACTGACAACTGAAAATCTTAAAATAAAATCTAATTCAAAATATTAATAAATACTGTATAAATAATTCTAAAAAACACTGCTAATGACACAGAAATAATATAATATAATATAATATAATATAATATAATATAATATAATATAATATAATATAATATAATATAATATAATATAATATAATATAATAAGAAAATAGTGGCTATGACTAAAAGTAATTTCAGGTAATTTAAATAAAGCTGAAATAAAAAATACATATAAATATTAGTTGAAAATAATAATATTCCTAAAATTCCTAAAACTCAAACATTAAAATAAAAACTGAAAATGTTAAAATAAAAGCTATTTTACCCTATAAATAATACAAAAATAACACTACTAGTGTAATATAATATAATATAATATAATATAATATAATATAATATAATATAATATAATATAATATAATAAGAAAATAGTGGCTATGACTAAAAGTAATTTCAGGTAATTTAAATAAAGCTGAAATAAAAAATACATATAAATATTAGTTGAAAATAATAATATTCCTAAAATTCCTAAAACTCAAACATTAAAATAAAAACTGAAAATGTTAAAATAAAAGCTATTTTACCCTATAAATAATACAAAAATAACACTACTAGTGTAATATAATATAATATAATATAATATAATATAATATAATATAATATAATATAATATAATATAATATAATATAATATAATATAATATATTATGAAAATAGTGGCCAGTGACTAAAAGTAAAACTATTAAAATAATTTTAGGTAATTAAAATAAAGCTTAAATTAAGTTAAATATAAATATTTGTTGAAAAACAAACAAAAGTTGAAGTACTAAAATGATTGAAAAAAAAATATATAAAGGTATTGACAAAAGCACATAACAATATTCCTAAAACATTAAAATGAAAATATTACAATAACAGCTAATTCAAAATATCAATAAATACTGTATAAAAAGCACTAAAACAACACAGAAACTGCACACATCTCTGATATGTGTTCATAAACAGTCCTGAATGTGATCCTGTCACAGTTCTCGTGTTCTCATGGTGCAGAAAGCATCTGAGGTCTGTTTGGCCCGGTTCTGGTGGTCCTCCGGTGTCTCTGTGACCAGCTGTTGATGCTGTATACAGACAGTGTTCGTGGGTGGTTTCAGATTCCTCCAGTGATATTCAATGGACGTGTCTGGGTTTGGCTGCGGCTGAATTGATTGGTGATTATTTGGCCGTGTCTGGGTTTGTGGGGTCTCGTTTGGGTCTATCTCAACTGCTGAATTGTTGAATCGCTAAATGTGTCTTGGCCGCGATGAGGTCTCCGCGGTGGTCGTGTTGGTTTTGTCCACGTCTCGGACGCCGACTGTGACCGAATTGATCCGCGTTGGCCGCGATGGCTTGGCCCGGGTGGGAGGATTGTGAACTTCGTCTTGGCCGGGATCGCGAGATGACCATCGTGGCCGATTGTGGACGGTTCGGCAGCTCTCCGGGCAGAATCTGTTTCCTGACATCTCTGTCGGGCCTCCTGCGAGCTCCCTGACAGCAGCGCTGAGAATGACGGAGCGGAAGGGGCACCGGGTCACAGCTGCAGAGACCAGAGGGAGAGGGCGAAGGGAAGATAAAGAAAGCGCATGTGTGTGTAAGAGAGACACAAAGAAAACGCAAGAGAGCGAACAGGGTGAGAACAGAGAGAGAAAGACTGTGTTTGTCGGAGATAAAGACAGAGAGAAAAAGGGGAAGAAAGAGATTTTGTGGCGGGACTGAGAGTTTGAGGGGGGTCAGTGTCAGCCATGATCTCAGACAGCGAGAGTCTGTCAGTCACAAACCAGTGCACACAGACCCCAAACAACCAACTCCAGACATCAGACCCTCTTATTCACAACTTAATGTTCATTCATTCAGAAATATTCTGCATTAGGAGTGAAAAGCGGCCCGTCGTGGCAGGGCAGAGGATGATGAAGAGGACTGTTGTCCTTTTGAAACATATTTTTCTGTCACACACAGAGACAGGATGCACTGCAGCCAATCGAAATATAAAATATATTTTTAAGTGAGTTTAAGTGTAATATTTAAACCTAAAACCCCCTTTGATTTAATGAAATAAATATATAGCCTACATGCATGTTACAAAAATACCTATGTGTGGACTGAAAGCTGAATAAAAATTTTGCTTGCAGTCCACTTTGAAGGTTCAAGGTTCACTGTAAATACAAACTAAAATAGGTCAGGTACAATGTGAATGCGAAATTGCAAATAGTAAAATATGTGGTAAGTACTGCCGCTGTAGTATAACATAACAGAGCACATGTGATCACAAAAGTAAAGGTAAAATGACCATGCATTCAAAACGGCGGTTTCAATGACCCACATATTAATAGCGGCTCGAGCTCTGTGATTAAATATAGATTTTCCTCCACGTGTGAGCTACTGAAATGAGCCGCTTTGTGAAACAGCCAATCAGAGCAGAGCTCATCATTATTATTCATGAACCTTCCAAATAAGGTAATAACAGACCATTTCATTCTAGGGACCAATCCTAAGGTTGTAAATGGACCTGTAAAACCATTTCTGGAGAATGTTTGCCCTTTCCTATGCCATATACCTTCCATGTAGATATCAGAGAACAATTTAAAATATTGTATCAATGTATTCTATAGCACCTTTAACTAAAAAGAGGATCATACATAAATGAA
This sequence comes from Garra rufa, assembly GCF_049309525.1. Taxonomy (NCBI): domain Eukaryota; kingdom Metazoa; phylum Chordata; class Actinopteri; order Cypriniformes; family Cyprinidae; genus Garra; species Garra rufa. The sequence goes on along the minus strand of NC_133362.1, from coordinate 10,315,003 downwards.
TTAATAAATTAATTTACTTTCAGTCCACTAAAATAAAATAAAATAAAATAAAATAAAATAAAATAAAATAAAATAAAATAAAATAAATTAAATGTGTGTTGACTGAGTGCTGAAATAAAAACGGGATCCTAAATAAATAAATAAATAAATTCACTTTCGGTCCACTTTCGAGGTCAGGTACAATGTAAATGCAAAATTGGGCGTTGATTTTTTAAATAAAATAAAATAAAATAAAATATGTGTTGACTGAGTGCAGAAATAGAAACAGGATAATAAATAATAAATAAAATAAATAAATAAATAATAATAAATAAATAAATAAATAAAATGTGTGCTTAACTAAAAACAGGATCATAAAAAAATGAATGAATTAATGTATTAATTTATTTTCAGTCCACTTTGAAGGTCATGTACAACGTGAATCCAAAATTGGGCCTGATTTAAAATAAAATAAATAAATTAAAATATGTGTGCAGAAATAAAAACGGGATCCTACATAAATAAATAAATTCACTTTCGGTCCACTTTGGAGGTCAGGTACAATGTGAATGCAAAATTGGGCTTTTGGTGATTTTTTTAAATAAAATAAAATAAAATGTGTGTTGACTGAGTGCTGAAATAGAAACAGGATAATAAATAAATACATAAATAAATAAATAAATAAATAAATAAATAAATAGACTTACAGTCCACTTTGAAGGTCAGGTACAATGTGAATGTAACATTGGGCTTTTGGTGATTTTTAAAATAAAATAAAATTAAATTAAATAATGTGTGTTGACTGAGTGCTTGACTAAAAACAGGATCATAAATAAATTAATTAATTCACTTTCAGTCCATTTTGAAGGTAAGGTACAATGTGAACACAAATTTGGGCCAGATTTTTTAAGAAAATAAAATAATTATTTTGCCAAATCTGACTCAGTATAAAATATATAAGTAAACTGCTTCATAATAAATATCTATTTTATTACAAAATTATTTGTTATTCCTTCTAAGGAATGTTACAAGAAACATCTGAGTCAAAGGTCATACCTTGACAAAACATCACCAAGATTAGATCTCCCTTTAGTCTCCTAAGCTATGAAAGAGCAAGCTCTCTGCAATAACACACACTAGGGCATTTAGAAACGAATGATTAAATAGCCAATAACTCAACAAAAAGCAAGAAAAAAGGTTAGTTCAATCTGTGTACACTCACAAACCCTCTTCCGCTGCGCCAGAACCAGCTTCTTTGCCTCACATTCATCACACACACACACACACACACACACACACACACACACACACACACACACACACACACACTTCCCCAGCATTCATCAGCTCGAGATTTACGATCAGAGATGACAACAGAGCTGTCTCCCATCGCCAGGGGCAAAGGGTTGATCCTCAAACCCCCTCTGAAACCATCTTCCAGGTGCAGAGCTCCCTCTCTCACACACACACACACACACACACACACACACACACACACACACACACACACACACACACACTTCAAGTCATTTGTAGGATGTCAGCCAGTGCTAATTTTTGAGTGGGTAATGATACTACCCATCAGCTTTATATGAAGAATCTGTTCTCTTTCAACACCACTTTCATTTGCTGTTTTCCCGCGGCTGATTTATTGGCCGCAGGTGAGTGTGTTATGTGTGTCACTACCTTTTCAAGTTATTTTGGATTCGCAAGGTTAGCCGATTATAACTCATCTGAACATTAAACACGCACCTGTGCAGATAATGTCCCGACACAAAGCAGGTCGATTTCCTGTCCACTCTTGAATCTGTCGGTGAGGTGATGTTTGCAGTGTCATTGAACGTTCCTGCGGCGCACAAAGAGCAAAATACACAGTATTCAATCAAGGCGAGTGTGCGAGTTGTTTGTGGCCGTACCTGTGCAGGTGTGAGAGTGACAGACAGATAAAAGCGCAACACGAGAGGCCGTCAGCACCTCTGCCTTTCTCCCACAATCCCTCATTCACAAACAAGACGTGACATGGACACAGAGGGGTGTGTGAATGCGATTTGTCTCTCTGTGTTTTTTTTGAGCTTCTGTGTGTGTATTATTCGGTACATGAATGTACCAGAACAATGGAGAATGAAGTGTATAGTGAGCTCAAAAGACACCAAGCCCTTCACTGGTGAATTTTGGCCCATCCCAGAAAAAAAAAAATAAAAATAAAAAAAACCTGGGCACTGGAAAAATATCTATAATTTCAACACAATACATGAAATGTATTTGTTGTTTGCACAAAATGCGGTAAAATAAATAATAATTATCCTGCCTGCTAAGATACTTTTTTGGGAGATCTTCATGGAGATTGCAATAAGTGATATGAAAAAATCAAATGCATCTACAACATAAATAAATAAATAAATATATAAATTCACTCTCAGTCCACTTTGAAGGTCAGGTACAATGTGAATGCAAAATTGTGTCCGATTTTTAAAATAATAAAATAAAATAAAATAAAATAAAATAAAATAAAATAAAAATGTTGACTGAGTGCTGAACTAAAAACAGGATCATAAATAAATTCACTTTTAGTCTACTTTTAAAGTCAGGTACAATGTGAATGCAATTTACAAAAAAATAAAATAAATATTTATAATTCTATTTATATAAGTAAATGTTATATAAATATATAAATAAAATGACACAGTATATTAATAAAGTAAATAATAAAATTTATATTTGTATAAATATTTATATAAAAATAAATTATACATATATTTATATGTATTATAAAATTATACATTCAATTAATTGTTTTTTTTATTTAATAAACTCTATAAATATATTATCAATTTAAATATTAAATTGAAATGTAATTTTAAATATAACATTTTTTTTAAATAACTTATTTTAACCACTGTTTAAATATATGAATTAAATTATACAATATATTAACAAAGTAATATAAAAAATATATATAAATATATTTGTATAAATATTTATATAAACAAAAACTAATATAATTCATACATATATTTATATGTATTACTATAAAATTATATATTAAAGTATATATATTTTTTATTTAATAAAACACATTTTGAATAAAATATAAATATATTATCAATTTAAATATTAAATTAAAAATTGTAAATATAAAAATATATAAAATTTACTATTATACCCAATATTTGTGCCATGTATTTTTTAATGTTTATATAAATATATAAATAGATTTATATAATATATTAATAAAGTAATATAATATAAAACATTATATTTGTATAAATATTTATTTAAAATAAATGTTTATATAAACATAAACTATAATATAAATTATACGTATATTTATATGTATTACTATAAAATGATATATTAGATTCTATTAAATGTAATTTTACCCAACGTTTGTGTGCTACGTATTTTTATGCTTAATCTCTTTCTGTCCATCTTTACAGTTTCTGCGCGTGGAGCAAGACAAAGAATGCAATACGGATTGTTCCGGAACTCCTCGCAAGCCGCTGTGCGCATCGGACGGACGGACCTTCACTTCCCGCTGCGAGTTTCTCCGTGCAAAGTGCCGTGACCCTCAGCTGGAGGTCATACGAGGGCCATGCAAAGGTCAGAGTTCACCAATCAAACGTGAACTGTTACTGGTTGGCCTGATGCCCTTTGTGAGTCAGGGCAGAGGCAGGCAGGGTTAAATCCATCTAAGGATAAATGATTCTTTGACGAGACAGAGCGGGATTTTACAGAGTGCAACACATTGTCCTCTATGACATTTCGAATTGTACTCTTAAAGGAGAAGTTCACTTCCAGAACAAAAATTTACAGATAATTTACTCACCCAAGATGTTGATGTCTTTCTTTCTTCAGTCGTAAATAAATTATGTTTTTTGAGGAAAACATTTCAGGATTTCTCTCCATATAGTGGGTGAGTACCTGTGAGTTTGAACTTCCAAAATGCAGTTTAAATGCAGCTTCAAAGGGCTCTAGACGATCCCAGCCGAGGAAGAAGGGTCTTATCTAGAACAAAAAACAAATGTACAATTTATATACTTTTTAAACCTCAAATGCTCGTCTTGTCTAGCTCTGAGTGAACTTTGTGTATTCCGGTTCATGATAGTTAGGGTATGTCGAAAAACTCTTATTTTCTCCTCCAGCTTTAAAATCGTCCTCCATTGCTGCATAAAGTACCGACTCAGTGTTTACAAAGTGAACATGCAAAGAAGGTCAAACGCCCTTCACAAAAAAAGGTAACACAGCGATATAGGACAATTTTGAAGTTGGAAGAGAAAATGAGATGCGAGTTTTTCGACATACCCTAACTGTCATGAACTGGAATACACAGTTTACGCAGAGCTAGATAAGACGAGCATTTGAAGTTAAAAAGTATATATATATATATATTTTTTTTTTTTTTTAATAACCAATCATTTTGCTAGATAAGACCCTTCTTCCTCAGCTGGGATTGTTTAGTGCACTTTGAAGTTGCATTTAAACTGCATTTTGAAAGTTCAGGGGCACCATAGAAGTCCTCTATGTGGAGAACATTTATAAAATGTTTTCCTCAAAAAACATAATTTCTTTATGACATGATAGAAAGACATGAACATCTTGGATGACAAGGGGGTGAGTAAATTATCTGTAAATATTTGTTCTGGAAGTGAACTTCTCCTTATAAGAGGTGTTCACACTAACAGTGATTTGAAGCGCTGTGAAATGAGTTGACGATTTAAGGCGACAGAAATGATGCAGATTTAGCATAGATCAACTGTCCTTATCAGAGCATCCTAAATGCAATAATAATAATAATAATAATAATAATATATTATACAAATTTCATTTTTATTGTTTCATCAAATATAAAATAATAAAATTAATTGTATTTATTTTACTAACATATTTTATAACCAAGTTAATAACATAAATTCAGTGCATATACAATAACCGAAAAAAAACGGTGCTTTTTCACTAAATCCATAAATTATAAAACATCTTGGCTAAGATCTTGATGAAGATCTTGTATGTGTAAAAATAAATGTACAGTGCTGCATTCATACACGTAAGAGATCAGCGACCATTTGTATGAAGGGAAGGGCTAAACGCTGTTAGCAACCAATAGAGGTCAAAGGTCAAATGGCTCATAGACACTCTCATTGTATCGGGCTCGGCAGGAAGACTCTCGTGCCCTGTACTCTTTTCTTTTTCTTCTTCTCAGAGCTCTCTTTCTTTCTCTCTCGTTCACTCTTTCTTTGCCTACTAGTAAGCACAATGTGTCATTCTTACAGTGGGATTAAAGAGGGTGTGAGAAAGAGAGAGAGAAGGAAAGAGGTACAAAAAGAGGATGAATGATGTTCTGATAAAAAGAGAGTGAAAGAAAAGCAAAAAGGAAAGATTAGATTGGAAAGGGAAGTGCATTTAGGGATTGTGCACAAACAGTTAAGAACAGATTATTTTAGTGCTCTTTAAGATTCGTCTGCTCTGAAACATTCTGTACTACATGAAACGCTATAGAAATAAATGTAACCGGAATGGACATGATACACATAAAAAAAATATAATATTAGACTGAACTATATTTTGGTGATTTACTTCAGTACTGAATGATAAAATATATGGGCCGTTCTATTTTAAATTCTAAATTGGTGCAAGCTGCTCTCTCACAACCAAAAAACATATTTAAAAAGCATTTAATTATTCAAATCTTAGATGTTTACTAAGATCCTTCTATTATCTATTGAAACCAACAATATTTAAAATATCAGTTAGCTTAATGCATATAAAATCATCATTTACTTTCAATTGGGAGGTGGCTGTCCTGAACCCTAACACCTAAATTTCAACTTATGAAAATGATATTGAAATAATATTTGCATTTTATTCGATTGTTTTTTTTTTTTTTTTTTTTTTTAAATGTAAGTTAAAAAATATATATATTATTTTATATTTTCTTTGTAAATTATCAAACATTTTCATGTCACTACTGAAACAGTGTATGTTTTAGTCCATTGGCTGTGATATTAACTAAACCTCTACATTTATGACCAGGAAATATTTATGTGTCACTCTCTCTCATAGGTGAGTAGATCCCATCATTTTGAGGTAAATGTGTTCAAAAGTCTAAAAAATCTTTGTGCAAACTTAAAGAATGTCACTACCAAACACCATTTTTCTATAATTAAACACTTTTTGGGAGTTTTTATATGTGTACAACCGTTCAGAACTGTGCTAGCTCACCATTGTGCCGATCTAAATTGATCAGTCATGACTAAAACATTTGGTGAAGTTTCAGTAGTGAAGTCATTTGTTTTTTGTTTTTATGGGGTGTTATCCCATAAAACTGTCACTACTGTAACAGCCACAACCGAAACAAGTTACCATTGTTTTGGTAGTGACAAAAAGAAACACAATCTATTATTTAGGGGGAAATAAACAAAATTTTAGAACCGTTATGCACATTTTTAGCATGTTTTAGTAGTGATTTAATGTGCGGGTTTAAATTCTGTTATGTGATGTGGTCGCTACCAAAACTTTATTGTCACTACCGAAAATGTGCTGTCACGACTGAAACATGGGATGTTTTGTCAAAAATGAAGTGTACTGAATTATCAACTAAGATGTAATGATAGTGTTTGGTTCAATGGATATTCAAACTAATAAATCCTTGTTTGAAGTTTGAAATCAGTATGATCCACTTTTTGCCTTTAACAAAGAAAAATTCGATTCAAAATGCACCAAATCTCATAAATCACACTTGAAATATTGTTAAAATGTAACTTGTGATTGATTTACCTCTGAAAACATTTTAATAAATTAGAAAAAAATATATATTTACAATAAAGATGTAAGCAAAATCTTAATAGGTCAATATAACCCTTCTTATTAAATTATATATTACTGTGTTTTAGTAGTGACAAATTTGGGGAAAGGACAAATATTCCAAAACTTTCTGAAAATACAATATGAGAATTAACTGCACAATTTCTAGAAATATGTACCTTGGATATTATACAATTTGCATACATACCAAATTTGTGGAAAAAAAGACATTTCCAATGACTTTGAACCAGTTCTGTAGAATGGCCAGTGTTTATATAATTATAGGTTGGCATTTACCTCACCTCCTATACCATCTTTTTGCAATGCATTCTAGGTTTGCCTCATCCACCTTTTCTCAATGCCTTTCTTTTTGTCCTCTCACACCATTCCAGTCGGAAAGCGTTTTTAATGATTTGCCCAGTGGAGAGAGTGAGTTTATGTCTCCATTGAGGTCTGGAGGATTTTCTGCCCTGCTGCATGAATGACATCCACACACACTCACTCACTCACTCACTCATATTTGTACATACAGATGCATTACAACCTGCTGGACACCATCAGCTCACACAGACTCAACACAGAATGACAGAAAGAGATCTGCGATAGTTTTACCACCGGACTGGTATAGAGATAGTCATGACTCCATTAGGACTGTTGATCCAATTCCCAACCACACACAGGGATCCACCACTTCCGAAACATCTTGAATTATTCTGTGTCGGAGAGGTCACATGTCACTGCAAAAGAAACCAAGTCTTATTTCCTGCTTCATTTTCTTTCGCCATTACCATTCTTTCCTTTCCTCCGAAAAAAATAAAAGAAAAAACACCCGTGCCACATCAGTCAGAGAGAGAACGCCAGAGGACTCGCCTGTCGGTTTGAATTTAATGCACTCGGTCTCTGCGGACTTTCTGTTTTCTATATTACACTGACACGATGAGCAGAATAGCGACTGTGTGTTTAAAGTGGAATAATAAGTTCAAGGTTATATATAGAAAAGAGTATGGACAGAGTTTGTGAACAAATGAATCATCAGGTTTATAGTACTTTTCAAGATCGCAAGCAGACGTGTCGTTTTTTTTAGGAGGGCTTCAGTGGCAGGCTCACTAGCTCTTTGGATAAGATAGGACAATCAGGATAATTTTTAGCTTATAACAAATTACTAATGAACTGACCATTCTAAGAAATGAGGATGCATTATTTGTGCCATATAATTACAAGGATGGTTATATAGTTTGTCTGACTTGCTGGATTTACCTGGATTGTGTCTCCAGAAACGTCCAGGTGTGTGGCAGAGAAGAAATACACAGAACAACAAGCCAAGAAACTCTTCCCACAGGTGTTCGTACCGGTCTGCAATCCTGACGGAACCTACAGTGAGGTATGAGATGAACAATGTAACAAAAGAACAATTAAAAGATAGACAGACCATGGATAGATGGTCATGATAAATAAATTGTGACTAAAAATGAAAATGACCCCATGGTTAACTCACCCTCAAGCCATCCTAGGTGTATGAACTATATGTGGCTGTTGAGATTTTGAAGTCTAGTACATCCATCCATCATAAACACTACTCCACATGGCCCCGGGTGGTTAATAAAGGCCTTCTGAAGTGAATCAATGCATTTGTGTAAGAAAAATATCCATATTTAAAACGTTCTAAACTTTATTTTCATTAACATTTTTTTACAGACAAAAACGAGATGATAAAAAAAAAAAGTTTTAAATGACAAAAACTATGACAAAAATCGAGACAAAAATGTTATTGTGGGAGGATTTTTTTTGTTTCTTTATGGGAAGTGGTTTCATTTCATTTTAACATAAAGGCATGTTGTGTGTCACAGCAGTTAAATCTGTGTCTATCATGATAAAATCTTAACATCAAACCTATGAAATGAGTTTGGTAATTTTAGAGAAATGCCTAATAAATGCATTACACTGTAACTAAACCTATTAGATTTTAGCTGACTAAATCTACTGTAGATCTTATATTTAGTCAACTAAAACTAGGCTAAAACTAAAACCATTCAAATGACTAAAATATGAATAAAACAAATAGCATTTTAGTCAAAAGACTATGACTAAGAAAAAGTCCAAATTTGCTGTCAACATTAAGACTGAGCAAAGGAAAACTCCTCTTGGCTTATATCAAAATCCTCAGACATTTTCCTTTACAAATCCTTATTTTGTACTCCTGATTTGTGACTAGTGTTTTGTTTTGCTCTCTCCTTTGTGCTACATCATCCACTGAAATGCCACTTTCTTGTGAACCTGCGTATGACAGTTAGCAAAAGCTAGAGATTATGGTTTATAAAGTTTTAAATATGAAAAATTTTCTTACGCAAACACATCGATTCATTTCAGAACACTTTTATTAACCCCCAAAGCCAGATGGATGCACTTTATTGGACTTTATTGAAATCTCAACATCCATTCACTGCAATTATAAAGCTTGGAAGAGCCTGCACATTTTTTTTTTTACAATCTTTTTATTCATCTGAGAAAAGAAAGTCATATACACCAAGGATGGCTTGAGGGTGAGCAAATAATGGGGTAATTTTAATTTTTGGGTGAACTATGCCTTTAATTGTTTTTGACTTTCAAATTTCACAACTTTTATGCCTCTTTCTCAGTCTTTTTTCTTTATGTCTGCTGAATTTGATAAACAGGTTCAGTGCCACAGCTACACCGGTTATTGTTGGTGTGTAACACCTAGTGGCAGACCCATCAGCGGCTCAGCAGTAGCCAATAAGAAACCTCAATGCCAAGGTACCATACTTCTTTCTCAGCTGTGATTTTAATGCCTTTCTCCTTCTGCGTGCTTCAATCACGCCTTCTTTGTAAGCAAAAGAGATTTTCACATCATCAGTAATACTCTGAAGTGATTCCAAACAGTAATCTCAGTGCTGATGACATGATCTCAATGTTTTGGCACATGATAGTTGTTTAGGAATATAAATCAACAGAGAAATGCAGAAACTCAGCATCTAAGCTTGTAGAAACGCAGCGTCTATGCCAGCGATCTCACTGAGAGATGCCAGAACAGAGCTAATCCTAATCTACAGAAACGTTCCAGCATAACAATACCACATAACCAAAGCCACATGCACTAAACTAGCATAGCGCTGTATTAAACACACGCTCACGCACAAAACTGAAACTCTATCACTGGAGGCCATGGGTTCCTGGATCATAACATCGTTGGCTTGGCTTTGTACAACAACCACAGCTTCACTAGAAAAGGACCAATTAGATTTAATTGCACATGCAACAGCTTAATCAGTTAGGTCTGGGGGAGCATCACAAAACAAATGCGCGTTTGGCAGGCGAAGCGGCCAAACTCAAACATTCTTGCTTTTTTACTCCAAGATAGTGTCATATGGCTTTTACCCCCTGCAGCCTCCATAACATTATCATGTTCGTCTGTAGAGGCTTAATACATAATTAAAAACATAAGTCACTTCACATCAACCATTCCTGGAAGACTTGCTCTGATCTCTGGGACATAGAATGTGTTATAGTCCAGTTAGAATGTACTAAAATGTTAGCGTGAGTAACGTGATTGTCCTATTGGTTTTCAGGGTCCAAGAATGGTAAAGTAAATCTGAAGGAACCAGGAAAATCAGGTAAATACCCTCAATGATTTATTTTCATATGGTAAAGACTTTCACGAGGGACAATCAGCACTGGCAGCTATGTTTTAATGTGTGTGTGTGTGTGTGTGTGTGTGTGTGTCTGTACTGCAAGTTAAGGCTTGCCATTCTAATGTTTTGTGAATTGAGAGTGCTGAAGTGGCTTCAGGGCTGAAAGTAAATGGTCATATGTTGGAGTCGTTAAACAGAGAGACGCTGTAATAACAGCCTTTGCTTTTCACAGTCGTTAAAATGAAATCGAAGGGCTTCACGGTTTTGTCACAGCACCGCAGTGAACGTTAACCACTTCACCTGGACGTCGTTTCTCTTTTTTTCCAGATGAAGACCTTTCTCATGCACTACTAATGGCACTGATTTTCCTCCTTTCACAAAACAGAACGGACCACCTGACCTCCAGATAATTTTTGGTCTTTTTTTCTCAGTTTTAAGCGGAGTGTTTTTTTTTTTCAGTTTAAACACTCAGCTGTGGGAGATGTAGAGGTTTATTTCTTTGATGTCTTACCTTATCTAATGAGCTTAGTGATTAAAATATAGTACGATTTTACTTACAAAATAGGACATTTTCAAATATACCTCTAAAAAAGGCACTGTAAAATGTAATAATTTTTAGTCACTACAAAAGTTTGTATTTTGCTTTCCACATCATTTCAAAAACTAGTAAGGTGTCTCAAAAACCCTTATAAAATGCTTATAAGATGGAGGACAAAGCTAGAAAGACTTTTTAGAACTGTGAGATATAAACTCGCAATTCGGGTTTTTTTTTAGAATTGTGAGATATAAACTCGCAATTCGGGGTTTTTTTTAGAATTGTGAGATATAAACTCGCAATTCAGTTTTTTTTTAGAATTGTAAGATATAAACTCGCAATTCGTTTTTTTTTTTAGAATTGTGAGATATAAACTCGCAATTAAATTTTTTTTAGAATTGTGAGATATAAACTCGCAATTAAATTTTTTTTAGAATTGTGAGATATAAACTCGCAATTCAGTTTTTTTTTAGAATTGTAAGATATAAACTCGCAATTCGTTTTTTTTTAGAATTGTGAGATATAAACTCGCAATTCAATTTTTTTTTAGAATTGTGAGATATAAACTCGCAATTCAGTTTTTTTTTAGAATTGTGAGATATAAACTCGCAATTAATTTTTTTTTTAGAATTGTGAGATGTAACCTCGCAATTAATTTTTTTTTCAGAATTGTGAGATATAAACTTGCAATTCTGACTTTTTTTGTTGCAAATGCGAGTTTGTATCTCACAATTCTAACTCTTTTCTCATAATTCTTAATAAAGAATCTTAATTTACTTAATTCTGACTTTTTTTCCCAGTAATTGTGAGATATAATCTTGCAATTGCAAGTCCTCTTTTGAGAGGAAAAAAAGATTGTTCACAGAATTGTGAGTTTATAGCTCACAATCCTGACTTAATAAATAATTCACAATTGCAAGATATAAATGTCAGAAAGTCAGAATTGTGAGTTCATATCTTGCAATTCTGACTTTATTTCTCAGAATTGCAACTTTATTTCTTAGAATTGCAAGTTTATTTATCAGAATTGCGAATTTCTGACAATTCTGACTTAATTTCTTAGAATTCCGAGTTTATATCTCACAATTCTGACTTTATAACTCATAATTATGAGTTTAAATCTCACAAAAAAAAAGTGGCTTTATATCTCGCAACTGCGAGTTCATATCACGCAATTCTGCCTCCTTTTCTCAGAATTCCGAGTTTATATCTCACAATTCTGACTTTATAACTCATAATTATGAGTTTAAATCTCACCAAAAAAAGTCAGAATTGTGAGATGTAAACTCAGAATTGCAATAAAACAGGTCAGAATTGTGGGGTAAGTTGCAATTAGCTTTTTTCATTTTTTATTTAGTGGCGGAAATGATTACTTGAAAAGCAAAATGACATAAGATAAACCTTGTTTTCTGAAAAATTAAGTGACATTATATTTAAAACAAGAAAAATATTTTGCCAATGGGATAAGAAAAAAAAAAAATATATATATATATATATATATATATATATATATATATATATATATATATATATATATATTTAACCACATTGGCATTTTCTTCTTGTTTTAAGCATGAACTCACTTAATTTTGTCAGATTTTTCAGAAAACAAGACTATACATGAGAATTTTTTTATTTTATTTTTTTTGCTATGAAGCGTTACAAATTTGTCACTTTTAAGGTCCCATTATGGTAAAGATGCTGCCTTAGAATTCAGTTGCCTATATAGGCCGTAGACAGCAAGGCAGCTCACTAGGATTTGGAACAGATCCATTGTCAGAGGTGCGGCTCGGTCAGTAGTGCACATAGCATGGTGATGACCTGGTTTTGCATCTTGGGTCATTTCCCGATCCCACGCCTTCTTCTTCCCACCATTTCCTGTCGCTTTAGGGCCGTCCTATCAAATAAAAGGCAAAAAGCCACAAAAACATAGAAAATCATTGATGTGTTGAGCTACATTGAAATTTTAGAGTCACATAAATAACAGGGTCAGATCTCATAATACTTTATCACCTCATCAGAGTGCTGACAGTGGCTGTTCCCCAAGTTTCCCAACTGTTTCCCAAGCAGAGAAAAACACACCAAAAGAGAGAAGGGGCAGTTTATCTTCTGCCCTCTGATGAGTTAATGGTGACCCTCCTGAGGTTAACCACACCTGCGGCTCTCAGCATTTCAGATTCCTGTGGCCAAAACGTCTAAAGATGTTTCTTCATCCCCGTCCGCACACATAACACATCATATGTCCGCTCAGTTTGTGTGTGCGTGTGTGTTTGCATGTATTCTTGCATGCCTGTTCTCCAGATCATTAAAGTCGGAACTAAACAAAAACATTTGTTTTTTGTTTTTACAGGGAATGCAGTTTATTTTTGTACACAGTGTCCAAAATTCATGTTTTGCCAGGCATAAATATTTCTTCACGTCCAGTCACTTCCAGTTCACGTCCATGTATTTTGCATTTTAATTTTTATTTTTTAGAAATATAATATTTTATGAAGGTAAAGTTAAGATCTTTTTAAGACTAAGTAAACCCAACAAATAGTGATATAAAAATAACTTCACACTACAAAAAGATGTCTTGTTTTCCAGTGCAAATGTCAAGATTTAAGAAGTTGTTTTCTGAGAAATTTATCAAAATTAAGTGAAGTATTAAAACAAGATCAAATATTTGCCAATGGGCCCTGAAAATACTTATTTGAAAGGGAAACTAAGTTTTTACTGACAGATGTTTGTTCTAGTTTTAAACAAACTCACTAAATTTTGTTCAAATTTATTTTGCATCTTAAGTAAATGTGTGTTGATTTAAGGATATTTAGATGTTTGCATTGGAAAAGAAAACAAAAAAATGATTAATACGCATTTTTTCCTGCACATGCAACAATTTGCCATGACTGCTCCAATTTTAGACCTTTTTATGATTTAATTTGTCAAAGGGATGGGGATATATTGCCACACAATACTTCCTAGCAATTAACAATTTTCCAATGAATAACTCTATCAAAGCCATGTTGCAGGTCATTATAAAGTTACTGGCAAACCGCAGAGTAACATTTTTCAAGTCACTTCAGCCAAATTTTACTCACATTTTTTGCAGCACATACAACATTTTTGCCATGAATTTAAGACTTTCTGCTCCAATTTTAGACCTTTTTTATTATTTAATTTGTCAAAGGGATGGGGATATATCACCACACAAGTTCACACAAGGGGAAAAATACTTCCTAGATTAACAATTTTCCAATGAATAACTCTATAAAAGCCATGAATTATGTTGCAGGTCATTATAAAGTTACTGGCAAACTGCAGAGTAATATTTTTCAAATCACTACAGCCAAATTTTACACATTCAGTGCTTGGCCAGTGTTAATTTTGGACGCTGTTTTGCATATGCTTATCACCTTTTTGCATTTACAGACTTTTATATTTAAACCACACTGCTTTTTGGTCTTTATAAACATGTATTTCATGGTGCCAAGGAAAGAGATTTAATGTTTAAACAGTTTTTTTCTTTCTTTCAGTGAGTCAATTAAAACCACTAAACCTCCTTTAACTCTTTATCTGCCTGTTTGTGTTCTCCAGTTTATTCTTTTTTCCTCTGTTATAATTTTGTTTCACCATCTCTCTAATCTGTCCTGGCCGGGCAAATGTGCAAATGCGTCATGGCTCATGTGACATGACTGTCTATCTGACACTCGTAATTGTAGTTTCCTTGCAAATCTTCTCTTTTCTAAATGCAGATCCTCCAACGATTATTGACATGGAACCCCAGCCATCCGCTGATGAGGAAGGTGAGTGTCAATGAAGCTTTTAAATGCCGTTTAAGTTGAGCATTCACTAGGGTTTGAGGCAGAATTAATGTTTTATGCATTCGTGTGTGTGTTTTAGACATCAAGTCTCAGTACCCCACACTCTGGACAGAACAGGTCCGCAGCCGACAAAACAGGACCAGAACACCGTGTGAGTTGCCAACAAACATCTGTTATCACTTTTCAATACAAAATACTAACTGAGCCAGATTGGTTTTGGTATTTAGTAGAAGATAAAAAAATCATAACATGCAAGATGTAACAGCTCATTTACGTACTTACCTCAGCATATGTCAATGGATTTTGCAGTTTAAGTATCAACTTTGTCTCTCGATGCGTCTGCTGGAAATACAAAAACAGACAAATGAGACACCTGTTGACATGCAGATCGATTATAGAGCTTTAAAACTAATATGAATAGAATGGATCAGATTTCATGAAACTAAACGAACTTGATGAGAATTGTTTAAGTTCATATTGAGTTCTCTAACCTTTTCTGCAGACTTTTGTGTCTTGGAAATTTGAAGGCATTTAAGATAGTGATGTTTTTTTTCAGAAGACATTTCTGAAAAGCAAGGCAATTGAACAGAAGACTCCATCTGTTTTCCATTTAATCTTATTACTGTCTGAGAGAAACAATTAAAGAACGAATTAAAGAAATTTAATTTGCGATTTCCTTTCACTATGAGCAACAGAAATATGCTCAGATAGTCTAAAGAGCTTAATCAAGTAATCAATTTTTATATATGCTTATATATGAAAAACCACAGTTAATTTTCTTAATGTATTTATGTATACTCTTTCTTTTTTCTTTGTTTTGTTTTAATAACTGTTCTGCCTTAATGAAAAAAAAAATTATAATGGAAAAAAAGATTTGCGAAATCTGAAATCCTGATATGAAACAAATGATTTACAATTCACGCTTTGAAGTCCCGATCTACATAATTATTCACAAACAATCCTTTCAGATCAGGACTTGAATCGCAGATTGAGAATCCTTTTACTTAGATCGTAACTTTGCGTATAGCAAATAATTTGATTTAGATTGGGACTTCAAATCGCGAATCATTTGATTTGAATCATTCAGTTTGCAAAATGATTCACAAACCCGTTCCGATCTAAAGCAAAAGATTTGCAAACCCGCTCCAAAGTTATGATCTAAAATAAAATGATTCACGATCCACACTCCTATCTGAATAATGAATTATGAACCATAATTTCAGATCAGGACTCAAATCGAGGATCACAAATCATTTGACTTTGTTCAGAACTTTGCGTATGGTGGATTATTAAATTTAGATTAGAACTTCAAATCACATATCATTTGATTTGAATCATTCAATTTGTGGAATGATTCACAAACCCGTTCTGATCTAAATCAAATGATTCGCGATCCGTGTTCCGAAGTTCCAATCTGAATCAAATGATTCACGATCCACGCTCTGAAGTCCCAATCTGAATAACGATTTGTGAACCATTTGACTTAGATCGAAACTTTATGTATCACCAATAATAAGATTTAGATTAGGACTTCAAATCACATATCGTGAATAATTTGATTTGAATCATTCAATTTGCGAAATGATTCACAAACCCGTTCCGATCTAAATCAAATGATCCGCACTCTGAAGTTCCCATAGAAAGCGAAAGATTCGTGAACCCACTCCAAAGTTCAGATCTAATCAAATGATTTGTAAACCACGCTCTGAAGTCCCAATCTGAATAATGATTCGTGAATCATTTTGACTTAGATCAGAACTTTGTGTATTGCAAATAATTTGATTTAGATCGGGACTTCAAATCGCGAATCATTTGATTAGAATCATTCAATTTGAATCATTCAGTTTGCAAAATGATTCAGAAACCCACTCCGAAGTTCCAATCAAAATCAAATGATTCGCAATCCACACTCTAAAATCCCGATCTCAATAATGATTCATGAACCATTTCAGATCAGGACTTAAATCGAACTTATATCGGAACTTATAAATCATTTGACTTATATCGGAACCTCGCGTATTGCGGATAATTTAATTTAGATTTGAACTTCAAATCACGTATTGCAAATCATTTGATTTGAATCATTCAATTTGTGGAATGATTCACAAACCCGTTCTGATCTAAATCAAATGATTTGCGATCTGTGTTCCGAAGTCCCGAACTGAATCAAATGTTTCACGATAGACAAAGTTCCAATCTGAATCAAATGATTCACGATCCATGCTCTAAAGTCCTGATCTGAATAACGATTCGTGAATCTCATCATTTCAGATCAGGACTCGGATCGCAGATCACAAATCATTTGATTTAGATCGGAAGATTGCATATCACGAATAATGAGATTTAGATTAGGACTTCAAATCACGTATTGTAAATCATTTGATTTGAATCATTCAATTTGTGAAATGATTCACAAACCCGTTCAGAACTAAAGCAAAAGATTTGCAAATCCACTTCGAAGTTCCAATCAAAATCAAATGATTCGCAATCCACACTCTAAAATCACGATCTCAATAATGATTCATGAACCATCATATCAGATCTGGACTCAAATCAAGGATCACAAATCATTTGACTTTGATCGGAACTTTCCGTACTATGAATAATTCAATTTAGATTAGAACTTTAAATCACATATCGCAAATTATTTGATTTGAATCATTCAACTCGTGAAATGATTCACAAACCCGTTCTGATCTAAATCAAATGACCCGCACTCCGAAGTTCCCATCGAAAGCGAAAGATTCATGAAACCACTCCGAAGTTCAGATCTAAATCAAATGATTTGCGATCCACGCTCTGAAGTCCCGATCTGAATAATGATTTGTGAATCATTTGACTTAGATCGGAACTTTGCATATTGCAAATCATTTGAATCATTTAATTTGCAAAATGATTCACGAACCTGTTCCAATCTAAATCAAATGATTCATGATACGCACTCCAAAGTCCTGACCAAAATCAAATGATTTGCAATACGCAAAGTTACAATCTAAATCAACTGATTCGCGCTACGCAATTTGAAGTCCTGATCTGAAACAAATGATTTGCGATACGCAATCCGATTGAAGCACTTTGAAACACAGCAAATCATTTTGATCATAAATCATTTTGCAACGCGATGGAATTTCGAAAAGCACCCATGACTACGTACTTTTTAAAATCGCTACAAGCGATGTTGAAATTCGAAAATGAATAGCTCTTTTAATTGGATCTGGTTTTTGCTAGTGAATTCTTGGAAGTCACGAGTTTGAATCAATCAGAGCGGTTCCAGCGTAAATGAATCAAATGACTTGATTCATCTATTCCTCTTTTTGCATCTTCAGCCATGTTTACACGACACTGTCAGTACTACTACTTGCTTAGCTCGACTGTTTTCTGACATGAACTGAAATTAGTGAAAAAGGTGTTTTTTGAATTGCACAAATTTTGCGTGAAAAGATGTGTTTATTGACAAAATTAAACAATTATTTCATAGATACATTGGTTTTCAATAATTCAAGCTCTTTTTAAGTAGGCCTACCTCTTCAGGAATATTGCTAGTTTCAAGGGTTTTCCAGCCCTTAAATTTCAAAAAGTCAAATTCAATTACTTTAAGCACCTTGTGCGAACCCTGATGACCGAAAATGCTTTTTAATAGTTTTAATGACTAGTTTAGTTAACAATGACAACACTGAAAACAACTGAAATTTTAAACACACCAATTTCTTTTGGGATTTTTGGTATGGGAATAGAAAGAGAACACAAAAGAGACAAAGACAGACACTTATCTGTAATTCTAATGAAACTCTGTTGCTATAGTTGCTCAAGCACACAGACTGAAGCACATATGTGAAGATCGAGCTCATTGTGGCACTCAGCCATTGCCTGACACGTTGATCTAATGAAGGAATCAACAAAGATGTCATTAAAACACATCTGGGGAAAATGACGACATGAACTCAGTAACAGATCTAATTCTGATGACATTATTACAGAGTTTGTGTGTTTCCTAATAGACCCACTTGTGTGCGTGAATAGCTTGATTGTAAAGTTCTCTTGATTTACAATCAATAAAATGTCAGTGCAGTGCAGTGAACACTGATGGTTTTGATTACAGCTGATTCGTTGAGGTCTAAAGCGTGATTATCACTATTCTGAGAAGCTCAAAATAGAACTGAACACAAGAGGCAAAGAAAAGATGTCTCTGGGTAAAAAAAAAAAAAAAAAACTCATGCCAACATTTTATAAAACAATGCTCACATGAAGCCAAAGACCTGACAACACCACAGACAAAGAGAGAGGCTAACTATAAACGGATGTGGGAGAGAGAAACCTTAGCAAACGCATAGCACTGCACTGAATACCACTATAATATCACAATAATACTTATTATTAGTTTTAATAAATTAAACTACTTACACTGGCTGAACGTGCAACAGGAGTCCAAGTCTGCATTCCATAGCAACAGTGAAAGTAATATCCAGGATGGCGATATCCATAAAACTGAAATGTTTTATCACTTTCTGACAAGAGTCCAATCGAGCCGAGAGTTCACCCATCAATGCTTCATTAACAGACAAGCGTGGACTATTGATTCCTGAGGGAAGCAGCTCCGGTGAGGACGAGCTAAATCTATTTCGACTGTCGCGAATGAAGTGAACGTGTAAATCAAATGAAAAGCATCAATTACGGAATTTAAATTTAGATCTGCTCATGTTGCATTTCTTTTTGCACGTTTTTACGCCGTTATGCATTCTAGCCAATCACATACGATGGCGTTGAGTTTAGCTTTTCACACTAAGGACAACTATTACAGAAGGTTCGAAAGCTCACTGATGCTTCAGAAGGAAAAACGATGCATTAAGAGCTGGGGGTGAAAACTTTTGACCACACTTTTTCTTATTTTGTCTAAATGTCACATTTTTTCATTTAGTACTGCCCTTCAGAGGCTACAGAAGATAGTTACATGTTTCCCAAAAGACAAAATAAGTTACATTTACCCTGATATTCAAATTTAAAAAGTTTTCACCCCCTTAATGCATGTTTTCTCCTTTTGAACCTTACAGTATGAACCTGCATATGAGTTTCAAATGGATCTCAAAATCCTAGTCATTATTGGAAAGGGTTAAAATAAACAAAAATGCTGAAAAACCAAAGAATTTGTGGTACCTGAGAGATTTTTCTGAAGAGCAGCAGGCAGTTAAACTGTTCAGGACAAACAAAGGACTCATGAACAACTATCACTAAACAAAAACACACAGCTGTGGATCATTCAGGTAACAACACACTATTAGGAATCGAGTGTGTGTAAACTTTTGAACGGGGTCATTTTTATAAATTAAACCATTATTTTCTCTTGTGGACTATATGTAAACATGTTTTATTTGAATCATCTTATTCAGGTTAGTACTAAATGAACAATAACATAAATGTTTGTATGATCCCTCATATTTTGGTTAAATAATTAACATTTAGCAAATTCTAAAAGAGGGATGTAAACTTTTGACCTCAACTGCAATCACTTTAAATACAAATTCAGTCGTATTAAAAATATTTTATGAAATGACATCCATATCTAGTACTTGCCTAATAAGATATGTGTGTAGTTAATAGATTACACTAACATTAGACTACTTTTAGCCTGGAGTTGATTCACTCTCCGTCTGTGACTGACAACCATATTTTGTCCTGCCACAGAATACATTAGAAACCACATATCATCTCTCTCTCTCTCTCTCTCTCTCTCTCTCTCTCTCTCTCTCTCTCTCTCTCTCTCTCACGCACACACATATTTTTTTTTAACATAATCTTGCTTGCATTAGATCAGGCGGCTCAAAGGGTTGCTGGAGAGCTGTGTTGTGGCACATGAGATGATTGGTTCCTGATGCAGCGAGAAATCTCATGGCTCAAAGGTTGTGCTCCATATGGATCATTAATGTGTTTCAGGCTTTTGTTGTTTGTCTCAATGCAGGATTGAAAGGAAGCACTAGGATGCCACTGTTTTCCCAAAGCAATGTGTTTTATACAGCGATTCTTTGCCCAAGGTCACTGTCTCCATTCAAAGACACTGCAAAGGCAGGCACCCAGAGGCAATGTGTAAATATTTATTCTGGTCAAGCAGCAAGAGCCCCGTGCAGTCATTAACTTCTTAATGTCATAAACATTCCCGCAGGCTCCTGATAAAGCGCAAGCACTCACTTTCACTCTCTCTGACTCTGTTTTCCTCTCTAACCCCCTCCAACATGTTGTCTATCCATTTCTTGAAGGCTGTGTCCAAGGCCTCAGCGTCCATTGACTTCACAGGCAACGTTTTTGCATGAAGACACTATAAGATTTGTGACCCTGAACCACAAAACCAGTCATAAGGGTCAATTTTTTTTTTATTGGAGATTTAACATCTTGCCGAGATACAACTATTTGAAAATCTGGAATCTGAGGGTGCAAAATATCAAAATATTTAGAAAATCGCCTTTAAAGTTGTCCAAATAAAGTTTTTAGCAATACAATTTACTAATCAAACATTAAGTTTTCATATATTTACGGTAGGAAATTTACAAAATATCTTCATGGAACATGATCTTTACTTAATATCTTAATGATTTTTGGCATAAAAGTAAAATATGGAATCATACATTGAAAAAAAAGTACATTTAATTAATTTGTTCAACTGGCAATTCAATTTAATTAATTTTATTTGAATTCATTTAAATTCATTATCAATTATTCAATCCTTTAATAATAATAATAATCTTTATATAATAATATAAATAATTATATCATAATAAAGGAATTTTTAATTCCTTAATCCACGGTGCAAATGGAATCATAAATTTAAAAACATTTAACTGATTTGTTCAACAACTAATTAAATTTAAATTTTATTTAAATTGAATTAATTAAAATGTATTCTTAGTTATTTAATCCTTTAATAATAATAATAATAATAATAATATAAGCTTTATATAATAATTTACATAATTCTATAATAATTAAGAAATTCTTTCATTCCTAAATCCACGGTACAATGGAATCATAAGTTTAAAAAAGTAAAAAACAAACAAAAAAACATTTAATTGATTTGTTCATCTGGCATTTAAATTTATTTAATTAAATGTAAATGTAATTACATTAAATGTATTTTAACTGAATTAAATTTAACATAATGTATTTTTAATGATTTTAATACATTTTAAAATAGTTTACTTTTAATTTTTTTATATTTAAAAAATACAGTGCTTATCTATCAGTATGTAGATTTATTATTTTTTAATTTGACATTTATAATTTAATTTGCTCAACTGCCAATTAAATGTAATTATTCTGATAAAAAAATTAATCACATTTAGATAATTTATTTATAAAAAAATATTAAAGATTTATTTATTAGCACATAAGTAATACTATATTAATAAAATATATATACTAAATTTACATTTATATTTTTCCACACATTGAACAGCATTTACAGTATATTATTTTATCCAAAGCCTGTTACATTCTATTCCTCACAAGCTATTGTGCATTGTGAGTCGCATGTACCACATTAATGGAAATTTCAAGGAGAAGGTACATTTTTGGAGCTTGACAGCTCCTGGTCACTGTCTCCTTTCATTGTACGGAAACACACTTCACCAAAGAGAACACTGACACTTACTCACTCATATTGTGTCTCCTGCAGTATTTCACTCTTTTCCTCTGCCTCACTTTACCTCAGCGACCTCATGTGATCAGGAGCAGCTGTCAGCACAGGAAGAAGCAAGACACCATAAAAACGAAGCGGTTTTTGTGCCCGATTGTGCTCACGGTGGCCTCTACAAACCCGTCCAATGCCATCCCTCCACTGGGTACTGCTGGTGTGTTTTGGTGGACACCGGACGCCCCATACCTGGAACATCCACAAGGTAATGCACTCAATGCATGATTTCAAAGGAATTTAAAGGATAATGCTTGAGTTTTAAAGGAACAGTTTACCGGATATTGAAAATGTACTCACCCTCAGGCCATCTAAGATATAGATGAGTTTGTTTCTTCATTGGAAAGTAATTGGACAAATGTTGCTCACCAATGGATCCTCTGCAGTGAATGGGTGCCATCAGAATGAGAGTCCAAACAGCTAATAAAAACATCACAATAATCCACATGTAATTCACACAACTCCAGCACATTAATTAAAATCTTGTAAAGCAAATAATCCATAATTAAGGTGTTTTAACTTTTTGTTTGGGGGGTGGGGGTAAATTGTAGAAATTAATACTACTTTAGCAAGGAAAGACAAAATATTTCTATTTCAGTTAAATGCTGTTCTTCTGAAATTCTACTCAGCTGTTTTCAACATAATAATAATAATAAAAAATGTTTTTTGAGCAGCAAATCAGAATATTAGAATGATTTCTGAAGGACCATGTAACCAGAGTAATGATGACAAAAATTCAGCTTTAAAATTACAGAAATAAATTACATTTTAAATTGTAATTTTAAAGGAATTTAAAGGATTATGCATGACTTTTAAAGGAATATTTCACTGAAAAATAAAAATATACTCACCCTTAAGGCCATCTAAGATGTAGATGAGTTTGTTTCTTCATTGGAACAGAATTCAAGAAATGTTGCTCACCAATGAACCCTCTGCAGTGAATGGGTGCCGTCAGAATGAGAGTCCAAACAGTTCAAAACATCACAATCATCCACAAGTATCCACATCACATCTTGTGAAGCAATATAAGAAACAAATCCATCATTAAGGCATTTTAACTTTAAAATACCTTTTTTTTCACCTGATTCAGACAAGATGCCTTTTTTTAATTGGAGAAAGAAATATTATGGATAGATGAGGTATTTTAGCTGGAAGCAATGGTTTGAAGTTAGCAATAATTGATTAACTAGAGTTATGTGGATTATTGTGATGTTTTTATCAGCTGTTGGACTCTCTTTCTGACGGCACCCATTCACTGCAGAGGATCCATTGGTGAGAAAGTGACATAATGCAAAATTTCTCCAAATCTGTTTTAATGAAGAAACAAACTTATCCACATCTTGGATAGCCTGAGGGTGAATACATTTTTATTTTTGAGGGAACTATTCCTTTAACATCAGTTTTAACAAAATGTTATGTTAAACACTTTCAAATACCTCTGGCGCCTCTATGAAACAAATCCGTCCTTATTTAGTTGCCAAAATACAACTTAAGCAGTTTGTCTCTATTGTAAGGAAAAACCCACCACTTGGCTTTTAAAATGGTAAGTGCCAGCCGACCTGTTCTTTTGCAGTACATCTAATATACACCCGGGGCAGGTCTCATTCTTCGACTTACTATGGGGTACAAAATTGAGCTTTGGAGTCTCTCAGGGGCCAATACTTGGCTCAATCTCATTCAGTCTCTTAAACATTATGAGAGTGCTGCTCTGCTCTGCAGCTGTTGAAAAAAATCGAAATATACCGGGAAATCGTTCCGTTTAAATACTCATCTGCTAACAGGTGGGCTGCTCACTTGGCCTAATTCTGATTAAGAAACCTGGCAGAATGACAAAACACTGTTAAGTGTGATTGCCAGGGGTCAGTGACACTCTATGCATTCAGGGGCACCTTTAATGAGCCACAGGAGTGTTATGGAGCGATGCTGTGGATTTCTAACCATCACCGAATGTGGTATTGAGTTAACAAATCCTCAGGCAGTGTGCCAAACAGCGCATTAGAGCACGCATGGAAGTGCTACCTTCCCATCACCCTCCTCTCTCTTTCTTTCTCTGTTATTTGGGCAGGTCGCCTGACAATAATTGGAGCGCATTTACTCTCCTTATGGGGCAATGAATGTTTCTCTTGTCTTGCACTTCTTACTTAGTTTTTCTTTTTGTCCACTCATTGTCTTTGACTCAATTTTTTTCTGTTTTCTTCATCTCTGAGTCGTCCATTTAGTGATCGGATCCTAGTGAGGCAGTCATTGTGAATAGATAAAAAGAGCAAAATTCTTCTATAATAACATATTCACTTTTGAATTAAGTATTTCGAATAAATAATGTGTAAAATATGTCTAAAAATGATTCATTTCAGCAAGAAAGTACAGAAAATTACATATAAAAACATTTTAAAATCTTCAAAATGTATATATTTACACTTCCATTCAAAAGTTTTTGAACCGTAAGATTTTTAATGTTTTTTAAAGTTTCTTCTGCTCACCAAGCTTGCATTTATTTGATTCAAAGTACAGCAAAAACAGTAAAAATATTTTTACTATTTAAAATAATTGTTTTCTATTTAAATATATTTTAAAATGTAATTTATTCCTGTGATCAAAGCTGAATTTTCAGCATCATTACTCCAGATGCTTCAGAAATCATTCTAAGATGATTTGTTGTTTAATAAACATCAACAGTTGAGTACATTTTTCAGGATTCTTTGATAAATAGAAAGATCCAAAGATTTTTGGGGGAAATAAATTATAGAAATACTTTTATTTAGTAAGAAACAAATACAAAAGTGAAGATAAAGATTTATAACGTTACAAAAGATTTCTTTTTCAGATAAATGCTGTTCTTCTGTACTTTCTGTTCATCAAAGAAACCTGAAAAAATTCTACTCAGCTGTTTTAAACATAATAATAATTATTATTATTTTTGAGCAGCAAATCAGAATATTAGAATGATTTCTGAAGGATCATGTGACTGGAGTAATGATGCTAAAAATTCAGCTTTGAAATCACAGGAATAAATTACATTTTAATATATACTCAAATAGAAAATGCTAATTTTAAATAATAAAAATAATTCATAATTTTACTGTTTTTGCTGTACTTTGGATCAAATAAATGCAGAATTTAAAAAAAACATTAAAAATCTTACTGTTTAAAAACTTTTGACTGATGTATATACTGTGTATTTTTAAATATTTATTATTAATTATTATTATTAAATTATTAAATTTCTACATATGCAGGTAAATAGATAAAAAATAGTATGATAGGACAAACAAATGTTATTTTGGTCTTTGTATTTAAAACAAAATCTAAACATTATTCTTAGCATCTGTGGAATGTTTTAGCTGTTGGACTCATCACTGTGTAAACAATAATGCTTTGTATTCACTCTTGCTCCTCTGTTTTTTCTCTCTCTCTCGCTGTAGATTCGAACAACCAAAATGTGATGGAAATGCCAGAGCCCATCCAAACAAACCAAAGGACCATTACAGGAGCAGACACCTGCAGGGTGAGCTTTACTGTGTGCTTATGAGCAGATGCGAAAATATTGTGCAAGGTTTGCTGGAGAGTGACTTAAAAATAGCAAGAGGAGAAACAAAGCTACAAAAATGAAAAAACAACACCTTTTAACCAAAGCAGACCTCATATAAATAACTAAAGTTAAATTGAATAGGTGTCTGTAGTGCACTACCTGCAGTTTGTGTTTGCTATCACTTTTCATACATGCAAAATGCCCAAGGTAAACATAAAAATGATAATATAAAGTTCAAGGATAACTGTTTGTGCATCTCTGTTTTTGCATGTGAGCTCAGGTATGTGTGTGACATCTAGAGTCTAAAACCATCTCTTGGTTTCCCACGACCCTTACGGTCTGCATAGACGACAGATGTTAACAGATCATCTCACTGAGGAAAGGGGAGGTAGAAAAGATAGATTACAATAGATAGCACGAGCCTAGGAGGATGACAAGGAGGGATGAGTGTGGGGGAGTGGCCGTGATGAAGAACAGAGGAAAAAGGAGTGGAGGCCAAAGATAAAAAAAACAGCAAAAAGGAAACCAGGGAGTGACTTCCATTTCCAGCATGAATGAAGTTGTTGATTGGACTCAAATTAATAGGAGCTGGAATATTCCATCTATGTATGTGGACTAGGTGATGTGATACTGTATTTTTAAAAATAAAAAATATATATATTATATTTATTAGGCAAAGACATTCATTTAGTCATAAGTTACAGTAAAGGTGTTTATAGTGTAAAAAAAAGATTTCGACTTAAAAATGTTCTATTCTATCAGGATACTGAAAAATGTATCAGAGTTTCCACAAATTAAGCAGCACAACTGTTTTCAACATTGATAAAAATAAATGTTTTTTTAGCAGCACATCAACATATTTTTGAAGGATCATGTGACACTGAAGACTGGAAAAATTAATGATTAAATAATAGCTTTTCGATTACAAGAATAAATTACATTAAAAAAATATTCAAACCCTTTATTTTAAATTGCAGTAATATTTCACAATAAATTCAGCCTTGCTGTGCATCAGAGACTTTTAAAAACATAAAAAAATTGTATTAACCCCTGAATTTCTGAACAGTAGTGTATAATTAATAAACATTAAGTGTATTAATAAAAATGTATTAATTCATAAAATTAATAAATAATCCAAATTATGACTTTTTTAATTTAAAAATGTGAGTAATATCTGGTTTATTCAAATCAGTTCATTCCAGAGCGAATGCATAAATAGCAATTATTCATCAAAATACTAAATAATGAAATGTACATCAAATATCATCAAAAATGTTTTGATTTGTAATGTTTTTCAAAGAAGTCTCTATTTGATCCAAAGTACAGCAAAAACAGATTTTTAAATATTTTTATTATTTAAAAATAACTGTTTTCTTTTTGAATATATTTTAAAATGTAATTTATTCCTGTGATTTCAAAGCTGAATTTTTAGCATCATTACTCCAATCATGATCCTTTAGAAATCATAATATTTTGATTTGCTCTTCAAAGAACGTTTATTGTCATTATTGTGTGGAAAACAGCAGAGTAGACTTTTTTCAGGTTTCTTTGATGAATGGAAAGATCAGAAGAACAGCATTTATCTGAAATAGAAATCTTTTGTAACATTATAAATGTCTTTATCATCACTTTTGATCAATGTAAAGCATCCTTGCTAAATTAAAGTAATAATTTCTATAATTTCTTATAAAAATTCTTACTTCAAGCTTTTGAATGGTATAGAGTATAATGTTACAAAAGCTGTAGATCTTTCTGTTCATCAAAGAATCCTGAAAAAATGTACTCAACTGTCTTAAATATTGATAATAAATGTTTCTTGAACAGCAAATCAGCATATTAGAATGATTTCTAAAGGAATAATACTTTGACATTATAATGTCTAATGCATGGTATAAATACCATGGTGTTTACAGTAACATGGTATTTACCCTGTGTACTTCTAAAAATACCATGGTACTTTTTTTGTTAGCATAAGTACATGAGAAATGCTTTTGTGCTCCCAAATAGCAAAATGTGGAGTAACCCTGGTCAGACTTTGACTAATAGGATTATCTACATACTTTAATTAAGATTAAGTGGTGAAACAGGCATTTGAAACAGCGTTTGAGGTGTGAGAATGTGTGTGTGTGTGTGTTACTTTGCTGTATTTTTTGGAATCAGACAACACCTCCCTTTGGAAATGTCTTCAGAGATAAATGGATTCATAAATAAGTTTGAAAATTGCCTAGCGAAAGAGCAACAGTCTTATCTTATCTTTTATGAGCTTATACATTTTTATATTATTACACTGATTTATGTAACAATATCAAACATTTGAAAGTGACAAAAACCACCAACAAACACAAAAAAAAAATCACATAATTTGTCAAATCATTGCTAATACTCACCAATGTTTGTGCTGCTGATGTCCCTCAGTATAATGTCACTTCCTGGATGATGACTGTAATTTAAAGGATATTACAAAACCTCCCACATTCTCAGAAAAAAAGGTACAAAAGCTGTCACTGGGGCAGTACCCTTCCAAAAGGTACATTTTGTACGTTATTTACGTGTATTTGTAGCAATAGCCAAAAAAATACATGTATGGGTCAAAATCGATTATCGATTTTTCTTTTATGCCAAAAAACATTAGGATATTAAGTAAAGATCATGTTCCATTAAGATATTTTGTTAATTTCCTACCGTAAATATATCAAAACTTAAATTTTAAGTAGTAAAATGCATTGCTAAGAACTTCATCTGGACAACTTTAAAGGCCATTTTCTCAGGGTTTTTTCTTTTTTTTTTGCATCCTCAGATTCCAGATTTTTAAATAATTGTATCTCGGCCAAATATTCTACTATCATATACAAATGGCTTATTAAAAAGCTTATTTATCCATCTTTTTCTAAATCTCAAAAAAAATTACCCTTATGACTGGTTTTGTGGTCCAGAGTCACATTTTAGTACCTAAATGGTACATATTAGTACCTTTTGAAAGGGTACCTTTTTTCGGTCTTGGACCGTAAAACAAATAAACTGATGACACGTGAAAAAACACGCTGAGTACTTCGTAATAAACAGCCAGTTTTTCTTAGTTTTTCTTACACTGCATGCAAAAGGTAGTGTGATTATTTAAAATGCACCCCTATGTTCAATTTATTGTAACTGAGTTTAATATTGTATCCCACATGAATCTGTACTGTAAAAATGTCTGCGACACAGATTAATAGCTGGTTTTATTCTTCACTACTAGACTATGCAACTTTGGTAAACATACCAATATCTCTATATGATAATGAATAAACCTCTGTTCCTCAGGTATGTGTGTGTGGATGTTCAGGCTGCCAGCAGCATGTGTACAGGTGTTGTTGTGTGAACAGCTCTCTGGTCACGGCTGGTTAATTGTGGTGTAGAAGGGGGGCTGATGGGGGCCGGTGGCTGCTGGCAGCTAAACGTCCACAATCCACAGTCAATACCGCAATTCTCATGACTCTGTTTCAACTTGAGACTTTTTATGTAAATTCCACAAGCTGCAGGATTCTGGATCATGCTGAAATGTTGCTAAAATGCAAGATCTGGATGGGTTTACTCAGCTAATACTCACTCAGCATTTAAATTAGCTGGAAAGTTCAAATAAATGTTTCTTTGATTTCTCATGCTCACTTAAGTAGAAACTAAAATGTAATTCCTGCAGCATCAGATTGCTTAGCATACAGTCGTGGCCAAAAGTTTTGAGAATGACACAAATATTAGTTTTCACAAAGTTTGCTGCTAAATTGCTTTTAGATCTTTGTTTCAGTTTTTTCTGTGATGTACTGAAATATAATTACAAGCACTTCATACGTTTCAAAGGCTTTTATCGACAATTACATGACATTCATGCAAAGAGTCAGTATTTGCAGTGTTGACCCTTCTTTTTCAGGACCTCTGCAATTCGACTGGGCATGCTCTCAATCAACTTCTGGGACAAATCCTGACTGATAGCAACCCATTCTTTCATAATCACTTCTTGGAGTTTGTCAGAATTAGTGGGTTTTTGTTTGTCCACCCGCCTCTTGAGGATTGACCACAAGTTCTCAATGGGATTAAGATCTGGGGAGTTTCCAGGCCATGGACCCAAAATTTCAACGTTTTGGTCCCCGAGCCACTTAGTTATCACTTTTGCCTTATGGCACAGTGCTCCATCGTGCTGGAAAATGCATTGTTCTTCACCAAACTGTTGTTGGATGGTTGGAAGAAGTTGCTGTTGGAGGGTGTTTTGGTACCATTCTTTATTCATGGCTGTGTTTTTGGGCAAAATTGTTGCCTTGGATGAGAAGCAACCCCACACATGAATGGTCTCAGGATGCTTTACTGTTGGCATGACACAGGACTGATGGTAGCGCTCACCTTTTCTTCTCCGGATAAGCCTTTTTCCAGATGCCCCAAACAATCGGAAAGAGGCTTCATCGGAGAATATGACTTTGCCCCAGTTCTCAGCAGTCCATTCGCTATACTTTATGCAGAAGATCAATCTGTCCCTGATGTTTTTTTTTTGGAGAGAAGTGGCTTCTTTGCTGCCCTTCTTGACACCAGGCCATCTTCCAAAAGTCTTGGCCTCACTGTGCGTGCAGATGCGCTCACCTGCCTGCTGCCATTCCTGAGCAATCTCCTGAGCAATCTCTGTACTGGTGGCACTCCGAATATTACACAAGCAAGAGTTAAGAGGACCGTTTTTGTTTCGTTTCTGTGTTCAATCCGAATCCATGTTGGCTTGGGCTAATCGCTAATACACTAAGCCATTCATAAAAACAGTCATTTGATTTGCTTCTAAAGGATTCAGCCGTTTTGAAAGAATCGTTTGAATGACTCAGTGATTCAATCATGAACACTTGCTGCCACCTGCTAGCGGTTTTAAGTTTCCCATCATATTACATTCTTTTCCAACATATTTCTATATTCAGCCATCATTAAAAGTAAAAATTATTCTCGTTTACAACAGCGTTTTTTTTTTTTTTCCCCAATATAAAAGTATTTACTGCTGACTCATAAAAACACCATCTTAATGCCGGAACAATGTAACTAAAATTATCATCACAAACATGCACCGTTTCTCAATACTAAACACTATTATAAAATATTATTTACTGAATAACAATATTTAATAAAAACAACAACAATAGCCATCATAAAACTTCCTAGGCAATTCAGTCAAAAGTACAAAGGCAGTGCTCTGATATACAGCATTGAATTTACATAAACATGATGAGATTTTGCCAAAATTATTTGCTCTGGAACAAATAATAGTTTCATGAGACCAAAGACTGCCCTTTAGATTTACCCAAAACGAATTATATCTCATATTTAACCACTACGAGACATCAGAGCCAGCGTTAAATTCCAGAAGATCTGGCCAAGATGAGGCTGCTCTCGGTGAGTTCATGAGCGCTAAATCAGATTCGAGAACCAGAAATAACTGTTGTATAAATATAGATAACATATCATAATACTTTAAAAAATAAAAAATCGCTAGATATTTTTTTCAACCAAATCATATTGTATTTTCTTTACTCACGCATGAAATGCAGCTATAATTTCTTACTAAAACAGAACCTGAAGATGACATTTTCCACCTAATGTAAAATGCCAAGAGCAAGAAGAATTCTTAAAAGGTCAGCGATGTTTGTTATTGAGTGTCTAGACTACACTAAACTGTCGTTTTTATTGAAAAAGCAAGAAGAATGCCGTTCCTCATATGAACAGGTGGGACGGATATTTTATTGTGTCTGGTCTCAGTGAAGAACAGAAACGCACGCAGATCTTGAGCACTGCACTCGCTCGCAAACCTGCACACGTTTAAATGTCATTTCGCCTTCTCTTTTCTCTTGTGTGAGCCCGTCTGTTTACCTGATCACGCTTTCACTCACACACACCTGTTCACTAGGACCTTGGCATGCCTTTACTTCTTACACCAGAGAATCTGTTGCCTCTGGGCCTGACTATAAACAGACCAGCATGTAAAGACACACAGAGACACACAAATACACTTTCCCTTTCTCTTGCTTTATTTGGACAGACAGATGGATAGGAGAAAGGTGTAGGAGTGTTAAACTTCCTTGGGTTTTTTCAGAAGCCAACACTAATATCTAAAGAGCAGGGTGGCCAATATACATATATATTCTGGTAAATTATGACCTGGGGATGTTTTTGACTGGTTTGTGGGTTTTGCCCAAACATCCACAGGTCGCAGTTCCCACAGACCGTAAACTTTTACCCGTGACCATAAACCCAAATCCTCTATTTGACTGGCAGCTGTCATCTTCCTCAGACAGGATAGGGGAGGTCTGATTTTTACAACAAGGCGGTGAAGAATCTCTGAAGCCATAACATTCTTTAACTCTCCTACTCTCCACAATCTTTAAGTGCAGTTGGTGTAAAAACGTCTGACAGCTTTACATCTTCCCAGTGTTTAATGGGCCACCTATGGCGCCTTACCTCAAATAGCCACCAGTATGTGTAGCAGTATATGCATTTAATGTAAACTGTGAAGATGTTCACTTCAGTCAGGTGCATTTTTAAAAAAGCAGAATACCATGTATTCCTGTGATGCAAAGCTGAAATTTCAGCATCATTACACCAGTCTTCAGTGTCACATGATCCTTCAGAAATCATTCTAATATGCTGCATAAGAATTTGCATAAGAAACATTTCTTATTATTATCAATGCTAAAAACAGTTGTGCTGCTTTTAGAATTCTATGATGAATATAAAGTTCAAAGAAACGCAAATTATTGATTACTTAAATATTTATGTATTTTAAGTGACAAAATAACAGTTTAGTAATTAGGACCAGAGCGGCGGAGTTACATGAGGTAATTCAGCCACAACAGCTGTTTATGAGGTTTCATAGCTGTTTATACTGATAACCTAAGGGCAAAATGTCACATGAAAAGAAGCTTTGTTCTCTTGTAATCTTTTTCTCATGGGATTTTGTAAAGCAACAGCGTAATGTCACTAAAATCCAATGATAAACGATAATTAAGGACAGTTTTACCATCGGAAGTGAAGTACAGTTTAAAGGAATAGATCATTCTAAATGATTTTTATTTTTCATACATAAAGACCACAGCTTATTTGGTAATTTTGTGTCTTTTTTTTTTTTCAGGATGTCCTGGAGAGAAGAAGACAGAATTCCTAACGAGCGTTTTGGATGCGCTGTCCACAGATATGGTCCATGCGGTAACTGACCCGGCCTCTGCCGGCAGGTAAACAAGAAACTGAGAATTGGCAAATGTAGATGTAATGAACCGGTTCATAAAACTGACTGACCCTGCCTTCAGTGTGGTGTAAACATATTTTCTTAGTTCATTAGCCGACTGACTGGAATAACT
Source organism: Garra rufa (assembly GCF_049309525.1). Classification (NCBI taxonomy): domain Eukaryota; kingdom Metazoa; phylum Chordata; class Actinopteri; order Cypriniformes; family Cyprinidae; genus Garra; species Garra rufa. Next base: position 10,281,682 of record NC_133362.1, on the reverse strand, counting down.
GGTGCTGCTATTACAGTTGAAGTCAAAAGTTTACATACACCTTGCAGAATCTGCAAAATGTTCATTATTTTATCAAAATAAGAAGGATCATACAAAATGCATGTTATTTTTTGTTTAGTACTGACCTGAATAAGATATTTCACATAAAAGATGTTTACAAATAGTCCACAAGAGAAAGTAATAGTTGAATTTATAAAAATGACCCCGTTGATTTTTAATACTGTGTTTTTAGCTGAATGATCCACAGCTGTGTTTTTTTTTTGTTTGTTTAGTGATAGTTGTTAACTGTCTGCTGTTCTTTAGAAAAATCCTTCAGGTCCCACAAATTCTTTGGTTTTTCAGCATTGTTGTGTATTTGAACCCTTTCCAACAATGACTATATGTTTTTATATGTATATGTATATGTATATTGTATATGTATGTCACACTGAGGACAACTGAGGGACTCATATGCAACTATTACAGAAGGTTCAAATTCTCACTGATGCCCCAGAAGGAAAAAATTATGCATTAAGAGTCAGGGGGTGAAAACTTTTGGATAGAATGAAGATAAAATTTAAAAAAGGTAAATTTTTCTTATTTTTCCTAAATATCATATTTTTTTTACATTTAGTACTGCCATTCAGAAGCTCCAGATGATACTTACATGTTTCCATAAATTCCACCCCCGTCTCTTAATGCATCGTGTTTCCTTCTGAAGCATCAGTGAGCGTTTGGACCTTCTGTAATAGTTGCATATAAGTCCTTCTGTTGTCCTCATTGTAAAAAGATGGATTTCAAAATCATACCTTCATGGTTGGAGAGGGTTCAAATACACAAAAATGCGGAAAAACCAAAGAATTTGTGGGACCTGAAGGGATTATATTTATCTTATTGACTATATGTAAACGTCTTTTATGTGAAATATCTTATTCAGGTCAGTACTAAATACAAAATAACATGCATTTTGTATGATCCCTCTTATTTTGGTAAAATAATTAAGATTTTGCAGATTCTGCAAGGTGTATGTAAACTTATGACTTCAACTGTACATAAAAGGCAGCAAATATAGAACTTCATTTGATATTTTTATACAGTGCATAATTCACAGGCACTGAACCAGAAATTCATTATTTTTTCCTCTATTCAGGATGGTGGAGCCAGACCCCAGTCATACTCTGGAAGAGCGAGTTGTTCACTGGTATTTCAGTCAGCTTGACAAGAATTCCAGCGGTGACATCGGAAAGAAAGAAATCAAACCGTTCAAGCGTTTACTGCGCAAGAAATCCAAACCCAAGAAGTGTGTGAAGAAGTTTGTGGAGTACTGCGACATCAGCAACGATAAGGCCCTGTCTCTACAGGAACTGATGGGCTGTCTGGGTGTCACTAAGGAAGAGGGTGAGTCTTGTGTTTCCTGATGAATGACCAAGAAATAAGGGCAGCTATATACTAGACTAGAGTTTACACTGCATTAGAGAGCACTGGGAATAATTTAATTTGAAATGGCAAAGGAAACAATGCAAGGGTTTACAAAAGTGATGCTCCACTGAATGCACTTTTTAATGCAATTTGAATGCAACATACTCAACTGGTCAAAAGTTAAGACACAGTATGTTTTTTTGTTTTTGTTTTTTTTGCAAGTCTCTTTTGCTCACCAAGGCTTATTGGTTCAGAAATACAGTAAAAACTATAATATTGAGAAATATTATTATTTATAATAACTGTTGTCTATTTAAATACAATTGAGGTCAAAAGTTTACGTACAACTTGCAAAAACTGTAAAATGTTAATTATTTGACCAAAATAAGAGGGATAAAACAAAATGCATGTTATTTTGTTATGAAGTACTGCCCTGAGTAAGATATTTCACATAAAAGATGTTTACATATAGTCCACAAGAGAAATAATTAAATTTCTAAAAATTAACCCCGTTCAAAAGTTTACATACACTTGATACTTGAATGATCCACAGCTGTGTTTTTTTGTTTAGTGATAGTTGTTCATGAGTCCCTTGTTTGTCCTGAACAGTTAAACTGCCCGCTGTTCTTCAGAAAAATCCTTTAGGTCCCACAAATTCTTTGGTTTTTCAGCATTTGTGTATATTTGAACCCTTTTCAACAATGACTGTATGATTTTGAGATCCATCTTTTCACACTGAGGACAACCGAGGGACTCATATGCAACTATTACAGAAGGTTAAAATGCCCACTGATGCTCCAGAAGAAAAAAAACAATGCATTAGGAGCTGGGGGTGAAAATTGTTTGAATTTGAAGATTTAAGATTTAAAATTTAACTTATTTTGTCTAATGGGAATGGGTAAATATCTTCTGTAGTTTCTAAAGGGCAGTACTAAAACAGGCCTGGTTTATAATTTTTATGCATTGTGAACAGCATAAAATTAAGCCATAAACTGACAGTGCATATATGAGCTCTAATTATTGTAGGTTTAGCCTGAGATTGTTCGAAGACTGTGTGGTCGTTTTAATGACCATGAGCGCTTGCATTTGTTTAATAACTCTCAGAAACAACCCGTATTGCCGTCACATAATGGGGAACAGGCTTGTAAAACATTCTCATTGGTTTTTCCTCAGGGGCAAAAACAGGTGAAGGCACAACATCTAGTAAACTGGTGAGTTAATGTCGGTGGCGTTAACATTCACAACATGCATTCCAACATTCTCTCTCATCTATTTTACAGAGCAGTAGATCGAAACCAATTATTACTACAAGTAGACCATTACATTTATAAATTAAAGCCAATGTTTTGAACTTTCATTTGAATTTTTTTCAGATCCTGTCAAAGAAACAAGGCTGAAGTGGCCGCTGCGATTGTTCCCACTCCCGTCCCGCAGATCCTGCCCCCACCAAAACGACGATGGAAACCATAGTCTTTGCACTTTGTACTTTAAAACAATGTAAATTCACTTTGTAGAGAAATAAGGTATTTAAACAGACTGCTGAAATATGTGAATGATGTAGTTAGCATTTTTATGTCCTTACAACAAACAGCAAAAAGAATAATAATAATTTAACACATACAATGTATGTGTCCTTTGTGAGTCTAAAATAAGTATACTTTTCTAAGTTGTACAAGTTGTATTACGTTGCATTTGTTAAGGCCATCTTTGTTGTTACGTATTTTGTTTGTCTTTTCTTTGGCTAATTTTTGGATAGTTTGTAATGCATCTAAACTGATCTTTTTTTAGAAGTCTCTTATACCAAATCCCAACTACTGCCTGAGCTTGGAATTATTACAGATTGTAGTCCTGTACCATACACAAAATCGCAGACAGTTCATTTTGTTGAAAGTGCTTCATGGTGATTAGAAATAAAGAAGTCTTTTATAATATTTTGTATTCTTGTTTTGTTGTGAGATGCACAGGTAGATGCACCTCTATCAGTGACCTAAAACTGACCTCATTCTTTACCTCTGGGTGTAAATTATGATAAGTAGATCTGGTGATGGATCTGTGAGATTAGATGCCGCACTTTGTGGTTTTAACACTGCAGGGAATATAAAGAAGGGGATTAGTTATTGACGCTTCAAAGATGTCAAATTTAGGATTTTAAAACAGCCCAGCTACTACCTGAATCAAAGTCGCGATATAATTATTTGCGAACCATAATTTTAGGTCGGAGCTTCAGAGTCTGGTTTGGAGAAATTTGGAGTGGATTTGCGAATCATTTTGTAAAAATTAAAGATTCACGAATCCACTCCAAAGTTCTGATCTGATTCAAAAGATTCACAAACCCGCTCCGAAGTTCCGATCTGAATTAAATGATTCATGATACATGCTTTGAAATCCTAATTTGAATCAAGTGATTCGCGATCCCTGTTTCGAAGTTCCGATCTAAATCAAATGATTCACAATCTGAGCTCCAAAGTCATGATCTGAATCAAATAATTTGCAGTATGCAAAGTTTTGATCTGAATCAAATGATTCGTGATCTGCGTTTCGAATGATTCCGGGTACGCAAAGTTCCAATCTAAATCAAATGATACACAAACCCGCTCCGAAGTTGCGATCTGAATCAAATGATTTGCGATCCACATTTCGATCTGAATCAAAAGATTTGCGAGTCGAACTCCGTAGTCCTGATCTGAGTAATTTGCGAACCATTATTCGCAGAATTATTCACAAAAAAAAACAAAAATTGCTACTAAAAGATCAAAGTCATCTTAATCAAAAGATTCACGAACCCTCTTCCGAAGTTCCAATCTGAATCAAATGATTTGCAATACACGCTCCGAAATCCCGTTGCGATCCACGTTACGAAGTTCTGAGCTGAATCATAAGATTTGCAAACCCGTTCCGAAGTTCCGATCTAAATCAAATGATTCACAATCTGAGCTCCAAAGTCATGATCTGAATCAAATAATTTGCGGTATGCAAAGTTTTGATCTGAATCAAATGATTCGTGATCTGCGTTTCGAATGATTCCGGGTACGCAAAGTTCCAATCTAAATCAAATGATACACAAACCCGCTCCGAAGTTGAGATCTGAATCAAATGATTTGCGATCCACATTTCGATCTGAATCAAAAGATTTGCGAGTCGAACTCCGTAGTCCTGATCTGAGTAATTTGCGAACCATTATTCGCAGAATTATTCACAAAAAAAAACAAAAATTGCTACTAAAAGATCAAAGTCATCTTAATCAAAAGATTCACGAACCCTCTTCCGAAGTTCCAATCTGAATCAAATGATTTGCAATACACGCTCCGAAATCCCGTTGCGATCCACGTTACGAAGTTCTGAGCTGAATCAAAAGATTTGCAAACCCGTTCCGAAGTTCCGATCTAAATCAAATGATTTGCGATCCGAGCTCCAAAGTCCTGATCTGAATCAAATGATTTGTTGTACTCAAAGTTCCAATCTAAATCAAATGATTTGTGAATCTGCTCCAAAGTCATGATCTGAATCAAATGATTTGCGATTTGCGTTTCGAAGTTCTGATCTGGATCAAAAGATTCGTGAAGCCATTTCGAAGTTCCAATCTGAGACGAATGATTCACGATTCGAACTCTGTAGTAGAATTCTGGAGCACAGAATGATTCGCAAAACCACTTCGAAGTAAATTTTTTTTAAATGATTTGCGAATCCATTTTGATGTTCTGCTCTGAATGAAATGATTTGTGATACGCGCTCCGAAATCCCAATTCGAATCAATTGATTCACGATCCACGTTTTAAAATTCCGATCTGAATCAAAAGATTTGCGAACCCATTCCGAAGTTCCGATCTAAATCAAATGATTCGCGATCCGAGCTCTGAAGTCCTGATATGAATCAAATGATTCACAGTACGCAAAGTTCCTAATATAAATCAAAAGATTCATAAACCCGCTCTGAAGTTGCAATCTGAATCAAATGATTCGCTCTTCACACTCTGTAGTCCCGATTTGAATGATTCCCAAACCATCATTTCATATCGGAATTTCAGAGCGCAGAATGATTCGCAAAACCACTTCAAAGTTCTGATCTGAATAAAAACATTGACGAACCCGCTCCAAAGTTCTGATCTAAATCAAATGATTTGCGAATCGCCAAGTTCCGTTTTGAATCAAATGATTCATGTACCCGCAATGAAGTCCTGTTTTTTGCTAGTAAATCGCTTAAACTAAATGATTGTAGTAACGTGTTTGACTCAATCAGAGCGGTTCCAGCATAAATGACTCAGTTAAATCGGTTTGTCTGTTCCTCCGCTTTTTTTAACGTCTTCAGTCATGTTTACATAAATACCTGCTTAGCTTGCTAGTTTTACGACATTAACTGAAATAACCAAAAAAGTATGATGTTTACAAATAAAATATCCATATTTCCATTCCAAAGATAACATCCAAAATGAATCTACGAACGTATTCAGGTGAGGTATCCGGTTTACTTCAAACTAGTGAAAACACAACATTAAAATGATGAGCTGCACCTCAGAATGCATGTTAGATGGAAACATTGTGCATTATGATCGAGTTTGTAGCTTAATTCACAATATTTTAAATAGTTTGACCACTGCAATTCAGTTGGTGACAGTTCAATAGAAAATCATTTGAAAGCATCCATTAAAGTGAATGTTGAATTTATCAGTATACTGTATATTGTAGTAAATATTTGAGAAATTATTGTTGTATCTGATTTGGATTAGTCTATATAGAGTGATAGTCAAGTGGAAATGGGAGAAGCAGATGAACACAAAAACTGTGTAAAACAAGGTTAAAGAGGGTAAACTTTATCATTAAACTGAACTGTGCATGAATGTTTTAAACACTTTGGCTACCTTATATGTTCTCACCCGTGTATTAAATGTGCGTCTTTGAAAGCATGCAGTTTTCTACTGTATTGAGCTTATGAGTGGTATAACCTATTTCCAACATAATGGTTACATACACAAATATTTAATTGTTTCATCAAAATTAGACCTATTGCTGGGGACAATTTAGTATTTGCTTTATATTGGCAGGGACATATCCCTACTAAATTATACACCCTTGTGTGTGTGTGTGTCTTTTCACTTGACCATGTGTTTCTCATTACTCCAGCACCTGCGCTAGACTCTACATTCCCATCCTGCAGTCAATACTCAGTTAATCTTTCAAAAACAAACTAAAAAGTGTAAACAAATCTACAGCTGGCAGAGCGAGTTTACTTTCCTGTTAGAACAAAAGCTTTATAAGGATAAGAACTAGGTCTATCTATCTATCTATCTATCTATCTATCTATCTATCTATCTATCTATCTATCTATCTATCTATCTATCTATCTATCTATCTATCTATCTATCTATCTATCTATGTGTGTCATAGGTGGGCTATGTGTGTTGTGTGTAAAGAGGTTTCAGGCCAGGTGACCTCTTGAAGCACACCTGTGGTTGTTTTCAAGGCCGTCCGTTTGTTGTGACATGCCGGAGAAACTGCACAGTGTCTCTGTCAACATGACCAGCATCCCTCAGAGTCACTGGCATGACTCTCTCTGACACAGATCAGGTTGCTGTCAGGTGCGTCACCCCCTCCTCTATATTTTCAACAGCGTAGTCTTGTCATTCTCTCCCTCTTGCACTCTTGCCTTGTGTTCCTGTCAACAAATAAGTGTTGCAGTGGTAAGTGACAGACGCTGAAAAAGACATCTGGAAATTTCCATGTTCTATCCACCTTACTCTTCAAAGCAGAAGTAAGCCTATGGACGAGACTTCCGGTTTATTAGCCACTAAAGGGAAATAATGAGAACAAAACTTTGCACTACAAACCAGTGTTCATAATTAAGATACTACATTAAAATACACTGACCAAAATTATAAATGCAACACTTTTGTTTTTGCACCCATTTTTCATGAGCTGAAATGAAAGATCTAAGACTTCTATGTACACAAAAGGCCTATTTCTCGCAAATATTGTTCACAAATCTGTCTAAATCTGTTAAGTGAGCACTTCTCCTTTGCCGAGATAATCCATCCACCTCACATGTGGCATATTAGGATGCTCATTAGACAGCATGATTATTGCACAGGTGTGCCTGAAGCTGGCCACAATAAAAGGCCACTCTAAAATGTGCAGTTTTATCACACAGACCAATGCCACAGATGTTGCAAGTTTTGAGGGAGCGTGCAATTGGCACGCTGACTGCAGGAACGTCCACCAGAGCTGTTGCCCGTGAATTGAACGTTCATTTCTCTACCATAAGCCGTCTTCAAAGGCGTTTCAGAGAATTTGGCAGTACATCCAACCGGCCTCACAACCTCAAACCATGTGTAACCACACCAGCCCAGGACCAGCTCCAGCATCTTCACCTCCAAGATCGTCTGAGACCAGCCACTCGGACAGCTGCTGTAATAATCGGTTTGCATAACCAAAGAATTTCTGCACAAACTGTCAGAAACCGTCTCATGCTTGTCGTCCTCATCGGGGTCTCGACCAGACTGCAGATTGTCGTCGTAACCGACTTGAGTGGGCATATGCTCACATTTGATGGCACCTGGCACTTTAGAGAGGTGTTCTCTTTACGGATGAATGGCAGGGCAGATGGCAGACAGCGTGTATGGCATAGTGTGGGTGACCGGTTTGCTGATGTCAATGATGTTTTTTGATGGCATTTTGAATGCACAGAGATACCGTGACGAGATCCTGAGGCCCACTGTTGTGCCACTCATCCACCACCATCACTTCGTTGCAGCATGATAATGCACGGCCCTATGTTGCAAGGATCTGTACACAATTCCTGGAAGCTGAAAACATCCCAGTTCTTGTATGGCCAGCATACTCACCGAACATGTCACCCATTGAGCATGTTTGGGATGCTCTGGATTAGCTCGTTCCTGCCAATATCCAGCAAGTTCGCACAGCCATTGAAGAGGAGTAGACCAACATTCCACAGGCCACAATCAACAACCTGATCAACTGCGAAGGACATGTGTTGCACTGCGTGAGGCAAATGGTGGTCACACCAGATACTGACTGGTTTTCGGACCCCCCGAATACAGTAAAACTGCACATTTTAGAGTGGCCTTTTATTGTGGCCAGCCTAAGGCACACCTGTGCAATAATCATGCTGTATAATCAGCATCTTGATATGCCACACCTGTGAGGTGGATGGGTTATCTCAGCAAAGAAGAAGTGCTCAGTAACTAATTTAGACAAATTTGTGAACAATAATTATTTGACAGAAATAGGCCTTTTGTGAACATAGAAAAAGTCTTAGATCTTTGAGTTGAAAAATGAGGGCAAAAACAAAAGTGTTGCGTTTATAATTTTGGTCAGTGTAATATGGTAAGACACATCAATTTTCAATATCAAGCAGCAAAACAAGCTGTTTTGTACAGCTAAAAAATAGCTGGAAGTGGATTAGACTGTAGACATAACATTTACAAATGGCAGCACCTGCTCTTACGGGAAAAATAAGGTGGAAAAAGAAAAACATACAAAAAATGGTTCTTATATGGTTTGTAACAGTTGAGAATTGCCCCTCCTCCCTCTCTCTTGCAATCTCTCTCTTTCTCTCTCTCTGTCAGGATTGGTGCCCAGCTCTTGTCCAGCTCTCTTTGCAGCGGTTCCTTTGTGTGTCTTGGATCGGGTCAGTTCTTCAGACACACGGCGGGCCTTTGTGTCTGCCCTGCTGTTCCTCATTCCCACACTTTCCACATTCTTCATTTTCATTTAAATCTTTTTTTTTCTACTCACCAACTTCAAGCCACGCTAAGACTTTGATAGGAGCTGCTGATGTGGAGATGAAGGATGAGTGTTTTGTTGTGCGAGCGCATGGCCGCTTTCAAAGGTTGTCGCAAAATCTGCTGCCAAGGGACCACAAAACACCATTCTGAATGAGATCTTTGTGATTTTCCTTTCGCCTTTTTGTCTTCATGAAATAATTATATTAATATAATCGGTCGTATACACAACATTTCCACAAGTCTAAAAGTTATACAGCATTAAACACACAAAGAGGACCAAACGTCTTAGGTTTTTGAGGACAGAGGCCACAGTAGCCCCTTTGAGAGTAGATTATCGGGGCAGCTGCTGTCTGCTCTCACTCTAATGCTTCATGATTTGTGGCTTTGCTGCATTTTGCAGATCTAAAAATTCTTTAGTTCACCTTATTTAACACCAAAAGGACAGCAAGATCAGAGGGGCATGAGAACGAAGGCATGGAAGAGAGTTGAGAGAGGGCAGCGCATTACTCAAACCAAAAGGGCATTGTGAATAAGGTGAAGAAAATGGTGCTATGTGGGCGCTTACTAGCTCCAAAGAGACCTAAATCTGTGAAATATGTAATACTCTGTTCCATCATATAATGTACACTTGAAGTCAAAAGTTTTTGAACAGTAGGATTTTCAAAGAAGGCTTCTGCTCACTAAGTCTGCATTTAGTTGATCCAAAGTACAGCAGAAACAGTGTAATTTTGAAATATATTTTCACAATATTCTATTTGAACATATTTTAAAATGTAATTTATTCCTGTGATCAAAGCTACATTTTCAGCATCATTACTTCAGTCTTCAGTGTCAAATGATTCTTCCCAAATCATTCTAATATGCTGATTTGCTGTTCAAGAAACATTTATTATTATTATCAATATTTAATATTTTCAGGATTCTTTGACGAATAGAAAGATCCAAAGATCAGCATTTACCTGAAATAAAAAAAAAAAAACGTTTGTAACATTATACACTATACCATTCAAAAGCTTGGAGTCAATAGTTTTTTTAGCTTTAAATTAATCAAAAGTGATGATAAAGACATCTATAATGTTACAAAATATTTATGTTTCAGATAATTGCTGTTCTTCTGAACTTTCGATTTATCAAAGAAACCTGAAAAAATATTATAATCAGCTGTTTTTAACAATAATAATAATAATACATGTTTTTGGAGCAGCAAATCAGAATATGAAAATGATTTTTGAAGGATCATGTGACACTGAAGACTGGAGTAATGATGGTAAAAAATTCAGCTTTGAAATCACAGAAATAAATAACATTTTAAAATATATATTCAAATAGAAACAGTTATTTTTAATATTAAAAATATTTCAACATTTTACAGTTTTTGCAGTACTTTAGATCAAATAAATGCAGGCTTGGTGAGCAGAAGAGATTTCTTTAAAAAACATTACAATTCTTACAGTTCAAAAACTTTTGACTGGTAGTGTATTATCTAAATTTTAAACTAAAACTATTAGAAACATCTACATTAACTGAAATGTTTACTGAAATACCAAAAACATTTTAGTTATACTTTTAGTAAATATTCAGAACATAAAATGTTAGTTTAATGCAATTAGAAAATGCTAAAATTAATAATAATAAAACTGACAATAACTAAACTGAGTAGACATATTGAAAAAACAAATATTAAAACAAAAACACAAGAACAAAACTAAAATTTAAACTAAAATAAAAATCTGTCAGAATCTATCCCATAGCATTGGTATTGTTAGCAGTATGCTTTGTTTGAGCTAAAGGATGGATTAGTTGACTGGCCCAAGTTAAAACAGTTCACTTTCCTTGTGATATTCTGCTGCCAAGGTACAGCCTGAGTCCTTGAGACTCTAATATGGAAAATAATAAAAAATAAAACAAAAACAGAACTGTTCTGATAACAGAACACCTTCTACCAAAACAAAGCCTTTGAAATGCGAATCCTGAAGACTTTGATGACTCATTTATTCACACTGACTGATGGAGCTCTGTTTATAGACAACAGTAACTCCAGTAGCAGCATCTTTGTTGATAAAGTGTAGCTGTGCTCTAATTAAAAGAGGGAGAGTTTGTGTCTGTTGCGTTCCCAGACGAAGAACAAAGTCTTTCTTGGTGGTCCTGAGGCGCACCGACTGATCCAGAGCGTGCAGCGGTAAAACACACCTACCTGTAGTTTACTGCAGCTGTCTGAAGAGGTGTGTGGGAAGAAATTCAAGCTGAGAGCTATTCCAGTTCTGTATCACCCAGCAGAGCTTCAAGAAACCATCTCCTCCTTTTGATCTAAGAAAAAGAGAGTTTTTATGAACATCAAATAAAATGTGATGTTTTTTAAGAACCTTCTGCAAAGTCGTATAACTGATTTCAATTAAAAACAAAAAACAAGGGAGTGTCAACTAAGATAAACTGCACATAACCTAAGGCTTCCAAGTCTTCCAGCAGTGCATGTGGACATTAAAGTTGATAAGCTAAGGCTGACCCCTAGGGTCAGAGGGAGAACTATTTGGTCCGATCAAGATATGTCACACTGAGACTGATAAGAGCCTTTGGACCAAAGAAAGTGTTGATGGATTTTAAGATGGATCTGCACCCACTTCAACCTGAGGTCATTTTTCCTGGAGGACCTGAGGCCATCTTCTCAGCCATCTTTAATCTGATATCAGATCTGCTTGTGGAGTTTACAGAAAGCAATTAAACCATCAATAATATCTGATGGCCCAATAGAAATGAGTTTAAATCCACACTAACCCCTCCTCTTCTTTAAACAGCAGGATAACGAGACTATTTACACAAGAAGAGGTGAATCCGAAAACAAAGAGTCTCATTTCACACGCTTCTTATCAAGAAAACGCACCCACAAACAATCTGTTTTCTTCCCCACTGAGGACCTTGAGATTAAAAAGAAAGCAATTCTGAAAGAGAATTTAGATTCATGGGGAAAAAGGAAAATGGCAATTGGATCTAACTGTTCTATGAGCTTATAAAATGGAAAAATAACTATATCTCTTTCATCAGTATGAATACTAAGACATCTGTGAAAACGTCTGCCTGTAAGGTCACGACTGTGGCTTAATTTATCTCCTATTTGTTTGCAATGTAATGCTTGAAATTTAGCACAAGCACAGGCAAGCCATGGCATTCCCAACCTTAAATTATGGGCAGAGAAATGTCCTTTCCTCTCTGTACTTGTTACCATATTAACTATGTGTTCCCTAGATTGTATTAAGACATTACGGATCATATAGAGTTCACTAGTAATGATTTATAGAGTAGGACAGATGCTGATCGTGGTGATGTTATTAGAGAGTTTTATTGGGGTCAACTGTTGGATTGTATGGACCATGGACCAAAATAGAGAAAGCAATCCATTAGCATTGGTGGAGGAACTTCCGGAAGCATGCAATTTAAATTCTACCAACTTTGCTTGCAGAAATGTTCAATCAGGTTAATGTGATTAATCACTCTGAAGCTGCTAGAAAATTACATCATAACAATGCTGATTGGCTGATGACACCACAAAGCTTTGGCAGAATAGCCAAGGATCAGCAATCTCCATGTAAAATTGATCAGGTAGACTAAACCGCAAGTCGTAGAGACTTGAAACTTGGAGGAATGGTAGTACTCACACCGCCTACAACGTCACCAAGGCTCGTGCTAATCGGCCTGACGGGGGACCCTACAGCGGTCAAAAGTTCGTTCTCAAAACCCGTTTCTCACAGGCGAAATATTTGGGTATTTTGCATTTTTTGAAAAACCTACTTTTGCGAGCTAGTCCTAGGTTTTTCGCCTGATCAAAACCAAACCAGTGCAGTGAGATTCTCTAGTGAATATCAATAATGGTCAAAAAAAGTTGAACTTTCAGCTATCTGTCGTAAAGAGATGCCAAAACATTTGAAAGGGGCAGGGCTACCTTTACTAAAACAGCTAAAACTTTTAAATGTAAGAGCTGAATCTGAAAAAAAAAAAAAAAAAAAACATGAAAAAAGTTGCAGAGCTTGGTCACTTGTTGGCACAGAGGGAGAAAACATTAAAAAAAGCCATAACTATAATTCGGTACACACAGCTTAGATCTAAAGTGTCACAAGTGACTACAAGTGACTTTTGCATATCTCAAAAAACATGGCCACCATAGGCTGTTGAACTTTAAGCACCTATTAGACAAGGTTAACAGTGGTCGATCAGAACAAAACTTGGTGGGCCTGTTTGACTCATGGCCTTAAAGCTTTGTGAGAAATTTGAAAGAAATCAGCCACTGGGGGCGATATTGCATTTTCAAGGGCATAAACGATTGCATATTGCATGGTTTTTTACACATACGCACACAATATCTATATAATTCGATGGACCTCCTCGATATGAACAACTTTGCCTCTAGAACCACTGCTGTCAATTAAACCATTAGTTAAATGATTGAGAAAAAAAAATACTTTTGCGAATTAGTCCTATAGGTTTTTGCTCAATCTGAAAAAAAACAAAAAAACACTGCAGTAAAATTCTCTGGACTCTCTAGGTCAATAGTTATCAAAAAAAGTTTAAATGTACCCCTTGGAAAGCTATAATGGGGTCATTTAGAAAAGGGACCTGTCCAAATATACCCAGAAGCCTATAAAGCTTAAAGGAAAACTCAAAACTTCACAAAACCTGGTGAGTATTTGCGACAGGTGATTCTAAACAAGCATGCAAAGTTTTAGGGAGATCAGACTATATGGTGCTGTAACAGTCATAAATGTAAAAAAAATATCATATTTCTATGGTAAATGACCCAAAATGGCAAAAATGCTTTTCATTTTATTTGATTTAGGTTGTTACAGGCTAAATAATGTCTTTTTCATGTGTGCTTAAATGCCTTAAAGCACTTGAACCCCAGTAATTGCTGCTCGCAGCTATATTTTGAATGATTATTTTTTTCAGTTCTAATTGAAGGTTTTAGTATATTTTTCGACTATAAAGAACCTTTTGTGGAATGGAAAGATTCTGTGAATTTTAAAGGTTCTTCATTGTACCATCAATGCCAATAAAGAACCTATATATATGGCTAGAAAAAAAAAAAATATATATATATAGGCTATATATATATATATATATACTCCTCTAGCCATAGAAATTATTGCCAATATTTATAGCTAGCTACCTAACCTAACTACACATTTTAAGATCACTCTGTCGCCCCCTTGAGTACTAATATTTGTTAGCACCATTTAAACGCATATTAAGGTTGTACAATAGGACTGTGTTTTAAATCACCAAACATGCTATTAGGAGTCATAAAAGTTGAATAAACATAGCTTTACTGTTTCTGGCACTGTGTGTATCCAAATGATGACAACCAGATGATTTGTTAGATAATTACTGACAGAACACAACATTTACAGTAGGTACCATTTCTCGCAGTATATAATCAAATCGTTTCCATGTATAGTGACAGTTATTCAACTATACTGACATCATTTTCATTCAAGTATTGTATATTTGAGGCAGAAACAGATCAAATAAAGCTGCTTTGATAGATTTCATCTCTCCATTTCCATCAATAAACAAAATTAATGTTTCGTTCTGTATTCGCAAGCTGTGATCAGTCCAGTCAAAACAACTCTGTTTGATTTGAAATGCTTGAGAGATAAGTGTTTAGTGAAGCACTCATCAGTGCGTGACATTATTTTCCCCCTTTTGAATTTTTGTCTTTCATTCTCATAATTTTTTTTTGTGTCTGTTGTGCACCTGTCTGACAGAGAGGGAGGGTCTTGGCTGTCGGCTGAACATTCCAGAAGAGAAGTCACCCCTTTAATCCTCAAAGCATCGGCCTGGGATGCCCCACACACACCCCTGTACACCTCCCCTCTGGCCATTCCTCTGTCCTCTCTTCCTTTTTGCCCTCCGTCTATCCATCTATCCATCCATTGACCCACTGCCCCCTTCAATCAGACCTGGCTCAAACAAACCAGCGCTACACCAAAGGTAGAAACTGACTGTGTGAACCAGATTAAGAGAGGCCCTTTCACCCCTCCCGAAAAAAAAAAAAAAATCTGAAAGTTTTTAATCCTCACAAAAATTCCCCAATGAAAGCAAATATTGTTCATTCCATGTCCAAGGAGGACCTAAAAGAAATCACAGCAAAGTAAAACAGAGAGACTACTTAGCGCAGATAATTATCATTCTTAAGCACAAGGGAGATTTTTTGCAGAATGTCCAGGCTGCACTTACAGTTGCAATTGAAATTATTCAACCCCCTTGACCTGCAAAACATTTTGCAGCAGAGAACAAAATTTTGTTAAAAAAACAATTCAACAAAGGCATCAGTACACTATATTAAAGAAAGTTATTAATACACATTTGAGTAATTCTGAGAATGTAAGGTAATGAATAATGAGGAAAAAAAAGTCAAATTTGGTGCAGAATTTTTTCTTCTTTAAAACCACTAATAAACGCTGTTTGGAAGTGCTTAGAAGATTCTGTCACGTCTCTACAATCTTGGCCCATTCCTCACCCAAAAAAGCTTTCAGATAACTGATAATCTTTGGTTTTCACTTTGCCACTGCTTTCTTCAAATTCAATCAAATATTTTCAATGGAGACGGAATCAAGCATAAGTAGATTTAAATGTATACTTTGGGATGATTGTCCTGCAGGAATGTCCACTGATCATTAGCTTCAGTCTTTGCACCAAGGGCATCACAACCCAAAATGGACTGATACTTCAAAGAATCCATGATGTCCTTCATACAGTCATGATTTCCACTTCCTGCAACGATAAAACACTCCCATACCAGGACTGATCCACCTCAGTGTTTGACTATGAAGATTGTGTTATTCTGCTCATAAGTTGTGCCTTTTTTGCACCAGACATATCTCTGATATATGGGTCCAAAGAGTTCTAGTTGCATCACTCCATAAAACATTCTTCCAGAACTCCACAGGTCTATCCAAATCATATATTCTGCACTGAAATGTTCATTGGGTCATCTTGAAAGTCTTTGGCTGTACATTGCAGGCATTTCCTCAGCTGTTGTGATCAAACATTTTATGATATTGTGCTTTATCTTCACTTCAACACACACGTTTTCTGGTACAACACATTTTAAACTAAGGAATAAGGCTGCCAGCTGTGCCTCTAGAGACTGTTAATGTCTTGGAAATCTTCACGTAGCCTTAGACTTTCTAAAGTAATAAAATAATTTCTTCTCTATAGCTTTTGTAAAAGCTCTGTTGATTGGAGATGCATGGGCTAACTGTATGTATGTGTAACAGCTCAAGCTAATTCTATTTTCTAATAGAGTTTCCAAAGGTTTCATTGTGTTTTAAGACAATTTCGTTCCCCACCATACAAATGTCGAATAGGAGTTGAATAATTATGACATAACTGTGTTATTAAAAAATCCTAGAACTCAAAAATGTATTATTATATAGACATTAACACTTTCAATATGCCAGTAATCTGTCCTGGATCTTCAGAAAAGCTTTTGTAATTTGTAAAGTCTCTGGGGGGTTAAATAATTTCGATTGCAACAGTATACATTAAAAGGAGCTTTTTGGGCTTCAAAAAATGAATGAACAAATAAATAAATTGCATAAAATGTAGTTTTCTAAGTTCATACAATAGACTTAAATGCTGCAGCTTTTTCCATTCCGATTTTCAGTATTTGATGTCATACCAGATACAACGTGTCTTCACATTCAAAAGTTTAAATTCACATCTAGAAATTAGGAAAATGTGCAAAGGTAAACTGGAAAATTTATATTTAAAAAATGCAACTATTAGCCAAAAAAATTAGGAAGAAAATAAAACTGTGTTAGATACAGGGTGACTAAATCATGAAAAAATGTAATTGAACTATTTCAGTATAAACTTTAACTGAATAAAGTTTGAAAAATCAATATTGATTTAAGGCAAGACACCGCAGGTTAATAGGGTAAAAAATTAACTAATAGTTATAGCCTTACTTACCCAGTTGATTGATTACATTGATAATTGCAAACATTTTTTGTATTACAAGTTTTCTCAAATGTTAGGTTTAAACATGCAAAAGAGGCATTATTTAATGAAATATGTGCTAATTTGCATAAATTTCTAGTACAAAAATCTAATCACTTGATGAACTTAGTTTCAATTCTTGTTTAAATTTTTTTTACAGAGGGAATTGTGGGCATCTCATTTTTGTCACTCCATAATTCAGAAAATACTTAGAAATGACAGAAAACAATATATTTTCAAAATTTTGTGGGAAATAAAATGTTGTATATAATCAAGCAAATTACATATGAACAAATCCCTCTGTAAAAACCTTCAGGATATAGACAGGAATAAAAATGTAAAGTTTGATGTAAGTGCTACTGAAGTGGAGATTTATGGCTCACTGTATGAGAAAAAAGGAAATTTTGAGAAAACGGACTTGTTTTGTATATTTGAATATGTATTGTAATTGAAATCTATTGACACAAATACATAAAGTGTCTTAACAGTGTCTTTTGGATGTTTTCTTTCCACTAGTCTGAAAGAAAAACTTTATGGAAAACCAAAAGGCCTAAAATCTCAAACTTTACAGGTGCATGAAAAAAATGTGTTTTTGCCTGCAGTGTCTTCCCTTAAACTCCTAAAACTAAAAATCATATAGTCGGGATGTCATCATAATATTTGCATGCAAGTTTGCGAACAGTCTTTTTTTGTGCCTATAATATAACAATACTGGTTTAGAAATAAATGAGGGTAAATTACTAAAATTAACTTTTTTGGGTGAACTATTCAGTTAAATTTTGTATATAATTAAGCTAATAGAGAAAATCTGCATCTCTTATCAATTCCTGAAGAACATGCAATATGTCTATTTTTACTTGCTAAAGACTGTAGTTCACAGTGTTTCTCTCTCTCTCTCTCTCTCTCTCTCTCTCTCTCTCTCTCTCTCTCTCTCTCTCTCTGTCAAAGTCACGTCTTTTCCCCCATCCTTAAAATATTACTCACACAAAAAGCTCTTTATTTTCCTGGGAAATTCTGATGTCCGGGTAGATTTTGCTCTTGGCATCCTTCCCACTCTGCTGGATATGAAACTGGGGGAAAAAAAGAGAAGTTTGAATATACATGACAAACTTGTGTTTACTTCAACAGTTACTTCACAGGTTGTGTTTTCCCTTTACTGACACAGTATTTTAATATCAGACTCTGGAAGCGATTCCAGTCTTGAATAAACCAGAGTGCTCAATCTGGGCTACAAAAGCGAAAGCTTCTGGGGTGATTTTTGGTGGATTTCCATCAGCAAATATGTGTCAAGGTTCAGCTGTAGTTAACTGTTGTCTAAATTATTTATTAAGCTTCTGTAATTATAATTTACCCTTAATGCAGATACAGTATCTACAAAAGTGAGTACACCCCTTACATTTCAGCAACCAATTTAGTATATCTTCTCAAGGGACAATACTATAGAAATGAAACTTGGATATATTTTAGAGTCAATGTGCAGCTTGTATAGACTGTCCTCTGAAAATAACTTACAGCCATTACTGTCAAAATAGCTGGCAACAAAAGTGAGTACACCCTTAGTGATATATTGTTTAACCATGCACAGCTTCATGTCCTATTCATCATGTTCATGTTTTTGTCTGCTTGACAGGACCAGACAAACTTGTGTATTTTGTATTAGAGCAGTTCAAATTTAGTGCTTTAAGTACAATTCTCTCATACTGACCACTGGATGTTCAACATGGCATCTCATGGCAAAGAACTCTCTACAAAGATGGCCAAGTCTATTAGAAGTTCAGTAACACCCTGAAACCGAGTTACACTGCAGTGATCAGGGTCATACAGAGGTTTTCCAAGATGGGTTCCATACGGAACAGGCCTTGCAAGGGTCAATCAACGAAGTTGAGCACTCGTTCTGTGCGTCAGGTGCAAAACCTGGCTTCAAAAAAACAGATGCATGAGTGCTGCCAGCATTGGTTGCAGAAGTAGAAGGTCAGCTTGTCAGTGCTCAGACCATACGCCGCACACTGCAACAAGTCGGTTTGCATAGGCGTCGCCCCAGAAGGAAGCCTCTTCTGAAGCTGGCTCACAAGAAAGCCCACAAACAGTTTGCTGAAGTCAACCTGTCCAAGAGCATGAATTACTGGAACCACGTTCTGTGGTCTGATGAGACTATAAGATAAGCTTGGTTGACTGTGCATGTGTGGCGATGCCCTGGTGAGGAGAGCCAAGAAAATTGTGTCTTGCCTACAGTCAAGCATGGTGGTGCTAGCATCATGGTCTGGGGCTGCATGAGTGCTGCTGGGACTGGGGAGCTGCAGTTCATTGAGGGAAACATGAATTCCATTATGTACTGTACATTCTGAAGCAGAACATGATGCCTTACCTCCAGAAACTAGGCTGAACAGCGGTTTTCCAACATGATAATGACCCCAAACAAACCACGAAGATGACAACTGTCTTGCTGAAGAAGCTGAAGTTAAAGGTGATGGGGTGGCTAAGTATGTCACCAGACCTGAACCATTCTAAGCACCATGTGTCTAACGTCCGGCAGCTCTGTGAGGAGTGGAATTCCATGCCCAGGATGATTAAGGCAGTGCCAGATAACAATGGTGCTAACACAGTATATTGAAACTTTGGACAAGTTCACTGTTGCCAGCTATTTTGAAATTAATGGCTGTATGTTGAGTAATTTTCAGGGGACACTAAATCTATACTGGTTTACAAGCTGCACATTGACTACTCTAAAATATATCCAAGTTTCATTTCTATAGTATTGTTCCATGAGAAGATATAAAATAGTTGCTGAAATGAATTTTTTTTCCGCAAAAGTTCTGGTTCATTAGCCGCTATGGGAAAATAATGAGAAGAATAACAACATGCAGTAAACAGTAAAACTGTTTGCACTACAGACCAGTGTGTTAAAATAATATGGTAAGACAAACCAATTTGCAACATCAAGCAGCAAAATGCTGTATTGTACAGCTAAAAATAGCTGGACGCAGATGAGACCAGAAGTCAGACCCATCAAATATGCAAATGGCCACACCCACTCTTACGTGAAGAAAAAAGTGGATAGCTAGTGTCACACTGGCTCCGTTCCAAAACTTATTGGGCTCCCTACATAGGCAACATCTAAAAATTTAACAAAATCTTAAATGAAGCCCTAAGGAGATGGTTATATGTTAGTTGAGTTGGAAGCAAAACCCCCTTCTCTCACTTTCTTTTCTGTTTTGGGCTTGTTCAGACTTGCTTTACAGATGATCAAATTATCTCTACAGATGTCAAGCATCCTTAACGGTCCACAATAAAGTGTTTACTAGTGAGTAGCTATGGTTTTGGAAGGAACTTGTTTCGTTTGGGACTGACCTTTGCGTTCAAACATATTATTATCAGTAATCATCACAGGGGAATGAAAGAGATATCAGCAAGGTGGGAGGGAAGATATGAAACCTACAGTAGAAATAAGAGTGCCGACTTCACCTAATCAACTCGGTTACATAAAAACCAGTGAAGTGTGTGGGATGTGCTGTGGTTTTCATTTTCTAAAGACCATTGTTTCATCCCACAGATACAATCAGCAACACTTCAGGAACCTCAGGAATTTGCTCGAAGGCCAAAAAGAAATCTTATGGAAGTGTTGTTTTTCTTATATATATGTGTGCGTAAAGGTCTGCTTGCATGTTTAGGGTACAAGAATGCTCATTTTGTGCATATTGAAGGAAAAAAAGAAAAATAAACGACACCAGCATATGGCTCCAAATCATTCAGTAACAAGACACTAAATAGATACATGTAATGTTTTTGCATGCGGTACAGAAAAACACTCATAAACAGGTAACCTCAGCAGAGCAGGCTGGGTAATCAGTGTGTTTGCTCACCTATTAGGTCTCTCATCTCATCTGATGTGTGAGGAACCTGGGCTACACTCTCTCAGGAGAGTCTTTTACTTATGGAGGGAGAACAGGGGAGAGGGAGATGAGGGATGATCATTAAAATCCTGAAAAAGTTTGTAAGGAATAAACTATTGCTCATTTGTGTACATTTGAACACAAAACGAAACAACCTGGAAAATGTTCTTAAGTCTTACACTGGCATCTAGTTTCTCATATACAGAAGCACTATATAAACAGAATGAACGATTTCACATGATTAGTAAAGGTTAACATTGTGCAGTTTGTCAGAATACGGGTGACTGACTATGAAAATGGCAGAGAGGGAAAAAATGTGCTTGTGGAAAAGTGTTGCTCTTAATTATTAAAGCTAACATTTGCACAGCAAACATACACGATGTCTGTCCACAAACTCTCCCTTGTGAGGAGCTTTTTGTTTTGTTTAGACCTTGACTTTTTTGCAATATATTTAAATATACAGATTGCAGTATTTGAACAACTTTAGCCATTAACCTTACAGTGTGGTGTACAGCAAGTTTTGCAAAAATGAAAAGTCATATTATGAGGACAGATACATATGTTTTAATTAGCAGGTCAACATGTGTTGGTATGTTTGATTAAGAACTACGTTAAGGAGGACTTCCCTCCAGTCACTAATAAAATTCTAATCAAGTTAAAAGATAACATTACACTAAGTTATCCAACATGTTCATGTCTTTCTTTCTTCAGTTCTAAAGAAAGAAAGAATTTTTTTAAAGAAAACTTTCCAGGATTTTTCTCCATATAGTGGACTTCTGTGGATCCCAATGGTTGGAACATCTAAACTGCAGTTTCAATGAAGCTTCAAAGAGCTCTACACGATCCCAGCCAAGGAATATGGGACTCATAGCGAAACGACATAAACAAAACAAATTTATATATGTTTTAACCACAAATGCTCATCTTGCACTAGCTCAACGTCACATGGGCAAAGAAAGTAAAACGTCCTTTACAAAATAAAGTAAAACAAAGATGCCAGCCAATTTAAAGTTGGAGGAAAAAATGAGATGGAGTTTTTTGGCCTACCTTTTTGAACCGAAGTACACAGACGAAGAACTATCTGAGCATGGCTTTTCCAAAGTGATATTCAATGCATGCAAGACGATTGTTTGTAGTTAAAAACTTGTATTTTTTTTTTAAAGTAAATGACAGATTGTTTCCCTAGATAAGACCCTTATTCTTCAGCTAGGATCGTGCAGAGCCCTTTGAAGCTGCACTGAAACTTCAATTTGGACCTTCAACTTGCTGATCCCCATTGAAGTCCACTATATGGAGAAAAATCCAGGAATGTTTTCCTCGCAACTCGTAAACTATCAGAAATTTTTTATTCTGGAAGTGAACTCACAGAGGGTTTGCACGTACGTCATGGTTTGGTCAGGTACCCTGATGCGCGGACATATTGGCGATACTCATATGTAAACAACAGCACGGATTGCATGGTTAATGTACTACTGAATACTTTGTTCAGCTAATTTATGCTGTCTACACCACAGAAAAACATGCGGAAGCTGCTAAATCATATAGAGAAGGACTTAGTAAGTAGGAAAGGGCAAAACATTTTGACAAACTAAAGTTAA
Organism: Garra rufa; assembly: GCF_049309525.1. Lineage (NCBI taxonomy): Eukaryota > Metazoa > Chordata > Actinopteri > Cypriniformes > Cyprinidae > Garra > Garra rufa. Next base: position 10,259,065 of record NC_133362.1, on the reverse strand, counting down.
TAGGTGGTAAAGATCCATACGAGCAGTATTAATTAAGATTTTAGCCTAATATTTCACCTACATGACCAGAAATGATAAGAACAAACATGAATCCGGGTTTAGTTTGGCCAACCACAAATGCTTTTTGTTCCTCAGACAGTTTTTGCACTCTTTTTGTTGATTTGTTATAACATTTGGAAGTCTATAGTAGTCCAAATGTTTTTTTCCAGTCCGACCAATTAGTACAGCCCAAAACATGACAATAACTGACTATTTTCAGCAGCAATAATCAGCAAAATACGTGAGTTTCGTTTGGTTCAGTTGCATTGTTTACATTTAGTGCCGCCAATATGGTGCGTTGTGAAACCCTGCGTTTGACTTTTTCACAAATTCTATAAGCCTTAAAAGACAAAACTATACTAACTACAACTAAAAACTGTGATGACTTGGTAAAACTTTTAAAACGTTAAAGCAAATCATTAAAGAGAAAAATAACAAGTAAAATCTTTTTTTGAACAAGCACACTGTACATTAAGGAAATCGCTGCACTTTCCGTGCACGCGACATTAATTCTGCGCAGGTCTCCCCGTGCTTCCCACTCATCAATCACACACACCAGTCTCTCGGGCCAGCGGAGCTGACGGCTTGACACGAGTTGGCCATCGATTCCGCTTCGCATTCCAGGCGTCCGTCGTCTGTACGGATTACTTGCACAGCCTAATATTTTGTGGCACAAGAAAGCATTCATACTCGTTCTGCAGCGGTTTATTGGCTTCTCCATATGATTTATTTGTGTGTGACAAGCTCCCTCCCCTGCCCTCCGCTCCCCAAACACGCTTGATATTTGTTTTTGGTTATTAGTTTTCACTCTTCATTTGCATTTTGATTATGTTTTTGCATGAGACATATGGCCGCTAACTCAGCAAGAAAGAACAGGATTCATTAAGAACATGATGAATAAATGATAAGCTGTAAAAATAAAAATAAATATGTATTCACACTGATTACACGTGAGGAAATATGACTGACAGAATATATTCCCGCAGCTGTGCAGCAGTAATTGGTTTCGACGAAAAGATGGAAGTAAAACAGTACAGTCATTGAGTAAAGACTTTAAAGTCCCTGGTCATTGAAATTCTAGTCTTTAATCAATAAACAAATGCCTACAACTTCTTCTAAATATCTGAAATTAAATTACGTTTATACCATTACCATTGTTCACTGGTATGAGAGTGTCCTACTATTGTTCAGGTTGCTCGCTTTCGGTGTATAATTTACTTAAATGTTTAGTTCACTTTCAGAATAAAAATTTAATTAGGCTACTCACCCCCATGTTATCCAAGATGTTCATGTCTTTATTTTTTAATTCAAAAAGCAATTAAGGTTTTCGAGGAAAACATTCCAGGATTTCAATGGGGATCAACGGGTTGAAGGTCCAAATTGCAGTTTTAATGCAGCTTCAAAGGGCTCTACACGATCCCAGCTGAGGAATAATTGTCTTATCTAGCGAAACGATAGGTCATTTTCTAAAAAAAAATTACAATTCAAATACTTTTTACCACAAATGCTTGTCTTGCACTAGCTCGACTTTACATAATCACATTAGAAAAGTCACACGTGACATAGGTGGTAGAACAGACACAGTTTACAAAGTGAATGTGCAAAGAAAGTCAAACGCCCTTTACAAAAAAAGGTAAAACAATGATGTTGGACAATTTTGAAGTTGGAGGACCTTTTTGAATTACAATTATTTTGGTAATCGAGTATTGAGTCATCACATAATTAATTTGTTTGAGATAATAAAAATAGAGGTAATAAAAATTTTGAGATCCATCTCACACGCGACTATTACAGAAGGTTCAAACCATGCATTAAGACCATAGTACAAAACTGGGTAACACCATAGTACAAAACTCCCATCATGCTCTGCAGTATGAATATTTATTGTTACCACTGTTGTGGGTCATATCTAAAGGCTTGGGCTGAAATTATACATTTTTGAAGTGTTACGATGCAATTTGTATAATCTTTTTTTTTTTTTTTTTTTTTTGGCTGTTCCATAGTTCATGAACCCCAGTTACTTACGAATTTACTGTGTACTTTTAAAGTAATTGAGAAGGTGTTTATGGTCAATAAAACTCACAGAAAAAAGTTCAGACCATAATTTATTGAGAGACATTGAAAAAGCATTATAAGTCTTTATAACTAAGAAAAATGTGTAAGCTAAACAAAAAAGAGACATGTGACTTTACTCAGTGACTTGAGTTGAGTGAACAACTTGGTCCAAAGTTGAGTAAACTCAAAAAGCTGTGCAGCGAGTTGCCTTGAAATTTTAAGTTAAGTCAACTTTTCATCTTTTACAGTGAGTGTTTGTGAAATAATACAATAGAATTATGCTTTATTATGCTTTGTTATTGACACAGGCAAAATGAAATTGATTATTTTTTTAAATCAAGTACTCGAACTGAATCGAGGAATTGTGACAGCCCTAAACGTGACCTTTCCAATGTGATTATGTAATGCGTCAAGTTGCAGATGTGCATCGCTGAGCTAGTGCAAAATGAGCATTTGTGGTTAAAATGTATATACATTTTTATTTTGTTTTAGGAAATGACCATTCGTTTCACTAGATAAGACTCTTATTCTTCAGCTGGGATTGTGTAGAGCCCTTTGAAGCTGCTTTGAAACGGCAGTTTGGACCTGATTCAGCATGTATATTCAAGTTTCATTTAAAAGCAACATTTTGTGGAAAAATGCAGAGAAAATGTCTAATTATTGGGGGGAACTAGTCTATGGTCTTTGGTGGTTATGGCCCTGGATTTAACCAACCCACACTAACGGCAAAATAGTCAATGTTTTACATTTTGGTGAATTGGTGGCTATGAATTTGTATAATCTTATTTCGTTATTTTTGTACAATCTGCGTACACCCCACTGACCCTTGCTTGAAAAAATATATATTTAAATTCATACGAAATCACCTCTGAAGTTTTCTGATGAGATGGGTTTGGAAAATAAAGAAAGGCCACACAAAATGACCCACCTAGCAACCCTACAGTAGCCAAAACAAACATCGCCCATCTGACATTAACAATGTTCGATTTTCATTGACGCTAATGGACACAATCATTGCATCTCCAAATGACTTGAGAAGGAGATCCAGCTGGCTTATTTTTATGAGCTCCTAAACAAACGTCAGGAAAATTCCCTAAAATGTCTAATGAAGCCCACAAGCACATAATCATCCAGAAAAGCCTGTCATGACATCACTAGCGGAGCGTGAGAGGGTCTGTCTGATTAGGGATATCGCTAACACATTCCTGATGGGAGAACAATGGCCGTTCTTACTCTCGGAGAGATTTCTTTTTAACAATGGACTAGTTCATTTGTATTCATTCATTCAGTCATCAGTCGGGCTTGGCATCTGAAGCGCCTGTTCGCGAAAAGCGCTTGGCACCTGTGCCCAGACACAAGACAGGGCACTGTACGTGAAGTCTTGCGTAACGGCCCACAGTGGTAAGTTTACACAGCTCAGATGACTGAGGAGATACCCAGCTCACAGAGTCCGCCCTTATCACCAAACATCTGATAGTACCAAATCAGCGGAGGTGGGTAAGCCTTCAATGAGGGACAGACCTCACAAGAATTCCTTCTGGAAAAGGAAACCTGCCTGAGCATGGAGGACGACGACAGAGAATCCGTCGGCGCTTGAGTCAAGCCTGACTCTTTGTATTCACGTCGTCCTGGAGATGGCCCTTCGGAGATGTGTCGTTGATCATACGCGAGAGGTTTTTATTTGCTGTCTGCTGAATATATAGCTCTGGAGAAACTATAGTTATGTTCTTAGCAGATGCTCTCTTACTACAGATGGGGTTATAAAGGACTGAAGGCCACTGACAGAAGCGTAAGCTTTGACAGGCACCGACAGCCAATGGGAACCTAAAGGGTGACATGAGAGAATATAAAGAGATATAAAAACAAGCACAAGCAACATGCAAAGAGTATGTGAGTGCATCAGTTGGGTTTTGGAAATAACTTATAAATGCCGACGTGAGCTAATCTTAGCATTTACATGCACTAGTCGGTAAATGCCTTCAAAAATTTAGAAAGGTCAGTTTTTCCTTCTGCCCAGGAGAAAGTTCGGGCTCAAGGTTTAATTACCTTTTTTATGGCATTTTTTAGTTTACAAAAAAATTGTAATGAAAAAATAAATTATTACATTTTTTTTTTTTTTTTTATTAAAATTAATCATCATCATCATCCTATTTTTTTATATATATGATCATGATGATTCATTTAAATAATTAATTATTATCATAAACAAAATTACATCTATCTACATATATATTCTGGATTTTATAATGTTTCTGATAATTATGTTGTTGACGATTTATAGTATAAGGACCTATAAGGACTTTAACATTTTAAGAGTAATTTAATTTATTTTAATTACTCATTTGTTATTCTTATTGCTATTATCATTATTACTACTCTGAATTGTTCTCTCTTTCTTTATTTAATTATTTAATTATTCAGATGGCAAGATCTTATGATGTTTCTGATATTATTATTAATTGAAGCTTTGTAATATAAGGACCAGGCTTGGAGTTATTTTAATTTGATTTAATTTAATTACTAATTTATAATAATAATAATAATAATAATTATTATTATTATTATTATTATTGTTCTCTCAAAATTATTTAGATTGCAAGACATTATGATGTTTATAATATTTATGTTTCTGAAGATTTATAATGTAGGGGCCAGACTTGAAGTAATGTAACTTAATTTAATTACTCATTATTATTTTTATTATTATCATTACTACTATCTCTCTATTGTTCTCTCCAAATTATTCAGATGGCAAGATTTTATGATGTTTCTGATATTTATGTTCCTCAAGATTTATAAAATAGGAACCAGACTTGGAGTAATTTAATTTAATTTAATTTAATTTAATTTAATTACTTATTAATTATTATTATTATTGTTTATTGTTCTCTCAGAATTATTAAAATTGCAAGATTTTATGTTTTTAATATTTATGTTTCTGAAGATTTATAATGTAGGGGCCAGATTTGTATTCATTTAATTTAAGTACTCATTTATTATTATTATTATTTATTTATTTATTATTATTATTCATATTGCTCTATTGTTCTCTCCAAATTATTCAGATCACAAGATTTTATGATGTTTTTAATATTTATGCTTCTGAAGATTTATAATGTAGAGGCCAGAGTTGAAGGGATTTTATTTTATTTTAGTTTAGTTTAGTAAAAAAAAAAAAAAAAAAATTATTTAGTGCTGAAAAATTATATTTCAAATTTATCAGTGTTTTATCAATTACTGAATTACTATTGAGGCTAGTTAAACCAAAGCACTTCATTCACTTTAGTTCACTCCCGAAGGGTGAAACATCATATCAGCGCAGTCAGCATATTAAGTTTATTTCATTTTAAATTAATTTGACAGCGACACTCAGTCAAAGCCACGCAGTGGACACTGCTAACACTCTTTAACAGGTACGCCTGTGCACTTACTTTTGTGTCAACAGCTTTTTTCAACAGCTTCAAGTCTTCAAGGGCTGTCGTGCAAGATGACAAATGTTGCATACACGTCTGCAGTTTGCTCTCTGACTGTCAGCGTTAATTGTAGCCCGTTAAGAACTAAATAACACCAGCTCTCAATTAATCAACCAAATTGCAAGCTAACAGCAATAGCTAGCAGACGCCGGCCAGCAGAGGCCATCTGGGGGTTCGGTTAGCGTGCCACAGAGGGGTTTCCACTGCCTGCTGAGGTGACAGAGTTCTGTGGTTGGCTCGGCACACAGTGGACGCCACTGTACTGGCCAACGGAGCCCTTAGTGCTCTGCGTCACCAGTGAAGCAGCTGAAAAGAGATGCATTATGGTCGGGAACTTGCCTGTCCTATTGCTGCCCTCTCTCTCTTTTTTGCTCCTCCTCACCACTCATCCATTTTCGCTCACTTGAAATGTTGTCCTGCTCTTCATGAAAGTCCCTCTCACTGCTCGCGCTGTTTGGCGTCTGGCTGTGGGCAATCAGCACCTCATCATGTCCAGCCACATGTTCAGATGATTTAAGCGCTGTATCGAATTCTCTCCACCTGCCAGCTTCCCTAAAAACGCCTTGGACAATAAAAAAAAATTGTTTTAATGCATTTGAGAAAAACAGTTCATACTGTACATAATGTGTGCAACAAAGATAAGTCAACTAGATTATTTACTATGCAATTGTTTTAAAGGAGAAGTTCACTTCTCACCCCCTTGTCATCCAAGATGTTCATGTCTTTCTTTCTTCAGTCATAAAAAAGTAAGTTTTTTGAGGAAACATTTCTGGATATCTCTCCATATAGTGGACTTCTGTGGTGCCCATGAGTTTGAACTTCTAAAATGCAGTTTAAATGCAGCTTTAATTGGGCTCTAAGGGCTCCAAACGAGGAAGTAGGGTCTTATCTAGAAAAACGATCGGTTATTTAAAAAAAAAAAAAATTGACAATTTCTATACCTTTTAACCTTAAATGATCTCTGTGTATTCTGGTTCAAGACAATATGGGTGTCAAAAAACTTCCATCTCATTTTCTCCTCCAGCTTCAAAATCATCCTACATCGCTGCAGAAGTACCGACCCAGTGTTTACAAAGTGAACGTGCAAAGAAGGTCAAACGCCCTTTACAGAAAAAGGTAAAACAGCGATGTAGGGCGATTTTGAAGTTGGTGAAGAAAATTTTATATAGGTTAAAAAGTATATAAATTTTAATTTTTTTTTATATATCATAACCGATTGTTTTGCGAGATATGACCCTTCTTCCTCAGCTGGGATCGTTTAGAGCCCTTTGAAGCTCATTTAAACTTTATTTCAAATTTACGTTCAAATTCAGGGGCACCATAGAAGTCCATTATATGGAGAGAAATCCTGAAATGTTTTCCACAAAAAACAATTTCTTTACGACTGAAGAAAGAAAGACATTAATGTCTTGGATGACAAGGGGGTAAGTAAATTATCTGTACATTTTTGTTCTGAAAGTGAACTTCTCCTTTAATTAGTTGATTAGTAAGTGTTCAGCAGTCACTTTATCAGAGTAAATAAAAAATAAGAAATAAGAAATTCCTCTGGGTATAGACTGAACCTCATGCTAAAATAAATTGCGCCAGTAACAATTTTCCCACTAATATCTGGAATTATATCACAGGCTTTTACGACAGAATAAAAACTAAAAAAAGGTCATTGTGAATTTTTATCTGACAATTGAGACTTCTAATTCTGAGTTTATATCTTACAATTTAGACTTTTTATATGAGCTATTCTACAGAATTGGAAAAAAGTGTCTTTCTCCACAAATTTTCTATTCATGCCAATTTTATAATATCCAAGGTACACATTTATATCTGTGCACACAATTCGAATATTGTATTTTCAGAAAGTTTTGGAATATTTTTCCTTAAGTAACGCAGTTTTAATAAGAAGGGTTATATTGACCTATTAAGATTTTTATTACATCTTCCTTGTAAATATATATATTTTTTCTATTTTATAAAAAAAAAATTTACAGGTAAAAGAGTAACAATTACAATTTTAACAATATTTCCATATTGTGTACATTTATGAGATTTGTTGTATTTTGAATGTAATTTTTCTTTGTAAAAGGCAAAAAAGTGGATCATACTGATTTCGTTTTAAGGATTCATTAGTTTGAATATTCATTTGAAAATTCATTCATGCAGTTAAAATCTCAGCCAATGGACTAAAACATGCACTGTGTTTTGGTAGTGATATGAAAATGTGGAAAAAAATCAAAAAGATATTTTTAAAATCAACAATGGAATAAAATGGCAAAATTACTTTAAAATAATTTTCATAAGTTGAAATTTAGGGGTTAGGGTTTGGGACAGCCACCTCCCAATTAAGAAGTACCCAATAAATGATGATTTTACATATATTAAGCTTACAGATATTATAAATATTATTTTGGGTTTCAATAAATATTAGAAGGATCTTAGTAAATATAAACTCAGAACAGTGAGATGTTCACTCGCAATTGCAAGATAAAAATACGACTTTTCTTCTCAAAATTGTGAGTTAATCTCTTGCAACTGAGTTAACATGTACAGTATATATAAATTCAGAATTGCAATAAATTTGCAATTCTGAGCAAAAAAAACTTTAATTGGTTAGACTTGGGTTTTTCAATTATTTTTAATTCAATTTTTTTCTCTATGGAATAAGCATGTGTAAATCTACTCTGAGTCCCTTTCTAATACACTGTTGTGCTTGTCCATTTCTATGGAAGTCAAAGGCAAAATCCACTGCTCTTCTGTCTGTCATTGAACTATTTATGGAACAGTCCTGTGAACTCTAAAGTGCTCTAACAGTCCTCTAACATTTATGAAAACAAACACACACACACACACACACACACACACACACACACACACACACACACACACACACACACACACACACACACACACACACACACACACACACACACACACACACACACACACACACACTGTCAGTGTCTCATATATTATTACAGGGAACATTATATCATCACAATTTGTCTTATACTTTAGTATAAACAGCAGAGAACACTTCAGAATTTATAGCATTTGAATCAGTTTCACATTTAGGTTTCAATGTTCACTCAATTCACAACAAAACTTGTACACTATTTTCTAATAGTTGAAGTATATTGCAGTTTTGGGTGAACTACTGTTTTAATGCAGCTTTGCAGGTTCTTGCAAATGTCTAAATGTAAAAATCTAATCTAAAGTCTAAATCTGGCATGAGTTTAGGAGCTAGATGTTTCATATTTTTCCCTATTAAGTTTAAATCATGATATTTATGAACTCGAATTTTAAATAGGATCTCTATTGACTGAGGACTTTATTCCAGGAACAGGCTTAATCTGTGCCTGGAAAGGGTCTTTAGAGGAGTTCTGCTCTTGTTCTGTGAAGCACATGAGTCAGTAGGAGAGTGTGCAGCAGGCGGGACGGGTGTCTGCAGGTTGTGTTTGCTTTCTTAAGCCTCAGCTCAGGAGTTGTGCTGTCAGACCAGTGTGTTTGTGATCTATGCAGACTTTAGCTCTACTGCTGAGCATCTCTCACAGACGCAACGGTTTTCATACAAAGATAATGACATTTATACCCTACACTATAAATATAACGACTATGTCAACCAGTTAACACTATTGGATTTAAAACAAAACACAATTTGGTCAATTTTAAACTAGCAAGGACTATTTCAAATGTCCTTACAAGTCATTTTTTACACGTTTCACTGTATGTGTAAGGACAAACCTTTACGCACACCGATGGAAGCATATTTCCAACAATAATTAAAGATAATAGTGAAAATGTTTACATTTGTAGTCTCAATTGTAAGATACACTACCAGACACTACAAAGATTTTAAATGTTTTTAAAGAAGTCTCTTCTCCTCACCAAGCCTGCATTTATTTACAATTAAAAAATTTGAAATTTGTATCAAAGCTTAATTTTTTCATTTTTCATTACCCCAGTCTTCAGTGTCACATGACCCTTCAGAAATCATTATAATATGCTAATTTGATGTCCAAGACATATTATTATTATTATTATTATCATCAATATTTAAAACAATTGAGTACATTTTTTCATGACTCTAATAAAAGATATAGAAATGTATACTTTTATTTAGCAAGGATGTTTTAAATTGATCAAAAGTGATGATAAAGACATTTATAATGTTACAAAAGATTTCTATTTCAGATAAATGCTGTTCTTCTGAACTTTCTATTCATCAAAGAAACCTGAAAAAAAATCTGAAAAGCTGTTTTCAACATAATAATAATAATAATAATAATAATAATAATAATAATAATAATAATAATAATAATAAATGTTATTTGAGCAGCAAATAGTATTAGAATAATTTTTGAAGGATCACGTGACTGAAGTAATGATGCTAAAAATTTAGCTTTGAAATCACATAAATAAATTACATTTTAAAATATATTCAAATGGAAAATGGTTATTTTAAATAGTAAAAATATTTCAAAAATTTACTGTTTTCCTGTACTTTGGATCAAATAAATGTAGACTTGGTGTGCAGAAGAGACTAAAAAAAATTAACATTTTACTATTCAAAAACATTTGACTGGTAGTGAAAAATACAAAAAAGAAATTTGTGTTGTTGTTGTTAACTAAAACTATTTAAAATTATTTTTGGTAATTGAAATGGAATTAAATAAAAAAAAATATATCTTTAACCTAAAAAAGTTAGCAACTAACTGAAATAAATGTAAGTACTACAAATACTGAATTGAAAATGTTTAATTAAAAATATTTTTATCTTTAACTAAATTATTTAAATTAAATGTAATTAAAATTGTAATAAAGTGACAATAAAAAATAAAACAACTTAAATGAAAAACTATATAGATGAAAGCTATTTTAACTCTTCCAAAATAAAAATTAAAATTAAAATCATGCCATAAATGTGTTAAACCCATATAGTCCACATGTCCATGTGTGATTGCATGGGTTTCACACATTTCATCATGAAAATGTTCCAAAACCACATTTCACAAGTATTTCACATACTTCATATATGAAGTTTAAGGCTAGTCCTAGACTAAAATGTAAGTCTGAGCTGTTTCAATGAAAAGAAACTTGCACTGACTGATCTTAAAATATATTAGTGCCTTTGTTTTGTCTCAAGATGCACACCAGTAATGTTTTTTTCTAAGGCATATTTATAAAAAATTACTTAAATGTCCTAATTGAACTATGGCCTAATCCTGGCTTAGTCTAAGCCCTGTCTGTGAAACTAGGCCATAAAGTTCATCTGTTTTTTTTTCTGTAAAAGATAAAATATTAATAAATACTACTAGTAGCATATAAGTAATACTAAAATAACACTAATACTGACTAGATTCAGTATTAAAAGAATCATATAGTCATAACTGTGAGACATACAGGCACAATCACAATAAATAAAGTCACTATTACCTTTACTTGTTTTCTTTTTACTCTGTGATGAAGTGACAGCTGGAATGACAGCTGTATAAGGACGTCCATCAGTGCGTGTTACATCCTCCTGATGAATAACACTCCAGCTGTCAATCAAACCTCTTGTCCTGGAGCCGTCGGCGGTCGCCGTGTGCAGGTGCTCAAGCCTCAGGCTAGGAAAACTCAGGTGCTTCAGCAAGAAATGAACAAAAACACACACATCTGGTGAGGCCTGAAGCAGACTAGAGACAACTTCAGAAATAAAAAAGCCATGACTATTTCCTAAACTAATCCATGAAATATGAAATTTGCTGGTGTGATTATATTACTATCATAATCGATAAAAATTCTATCAATTATTCACCCTTATGTTGTTTTATGATTTTCTTTTCATTCTTCCATAAAACACAAAGGAGGATAGTTTATCCATTTTTCATTCACTGAAACTGATTTGTGATCGTCAAAAGACAAAAAAAAAAAAAACATATGTACACCTGAGGGTGAGATCACACACAGAGAATATACCCTGGCACTTTATTTGTTGCAATGCATTGTGGGATGCACTGCAAAAAAAAAAAAAATCAAAAAAACTCTTTTCTTACTTTTGTCTTGTTTGCAATCGCATATTCAAATATTCTTTAATTAAGATACATTTACTAATGCAAAAGTACTTATATTCATGCTTTTTAAAAAGGAATTAAGTGACTTTGTGCTTAAAACATGAGAAAAAAATTGCCAACTTTTTGTTAGCAAATTATGTTTATTTTTCTTAAACCACTGGCAAATATTTTTCTTATTTTCACCAAAAATTTGCTTAATTTTATTTTAATTTTCTTTCAAATGCATAAATTAATAAACGAATAACTAAATGCATTTATGTTTAAATTATGAAAAAGATATCTGTCAATGGAAGGAGAAAAATTAAGCTTAATTATTTTCTTAAAATAAAACAATACTTCATATTTTATAATTTAGCACCTCAAGTTAATCTACTTTTTGTTTAAAAATGTTTAGATACTTGTACTGGAAAACAAGAAAAAATTCTATAAATTATATATATATATATATATATATATATATATAGATAGATATATAGATAGATAGATATATAGATAGATAGATATATAGATAGATAGATATATAGATAGATGATATATAGATAGATAGATATATAGATAGATAGATATATAGATAGATAGATATATAGATAGATAGATATATAGATAGATGATATATAGATAGATAGATATATAGATAGATAGATATATAGATAGATGATATATAGATAGATAGATATATAGATAGATAGATATATAGATAGATAGATATATAGATAGATAGATATATAGATAGATAGATAGATATATAGATAGATAGATATATAGATAGATAGATATATAGATAGATGATATATAGATAGATAGATATATAGATAGATAGATATATAGATAGATAGATATATAGATAGATAGATATATAGATAGATAGATAGATAGATAGATAGATATATAGATAGATAGATAGATAGATAGATATATAGATAGATAGATAGATAGATAGATATATAGATATATAGATAGATAGATAGATAGATAGATAGATAGATAGATAGATAGATATTTGTTTTATCTTTTTCATAATTTCAGACGGCACTTAGAGGTATTTGCTTCTAAACTCTTATGTTTGTATATGTATGCATATATATACACAATATATGTGTATGTATGTATGTATATATATATATATATATATATATATATATATATATATATATTAGTTTTAATGAGTCTTGAAGAAAGTAAGTCACATAATTGAATTTTCTAATATTTTGAACATGCCTTAAAAAGAGTTTTAAAAGTGTCTTAAAAGAGGCCTTTAGCCCAAGGTTTTTACTTTTACGTCAGAGATGCTTTAAATCAGCTCCATCAGTGCACCTCTCCTGTCTCTGTTATTGGAGATGGCTGTGAGTCAAACTTTCCCGAGCAGTGTGGTCACTTGTGGGATACTCCATCATTAAAAACGGATTAACATTAATTTGGTGACTGTTTTACGATGGCAACGTGTGGAATTCGACTTGGACCAACACTTTACACGCTCTTAAAGCAATCAAGCTCTCTCCGCTTCAGAAGAAAGAGTGCTTCTCTTTTAGCAGAGAGAGTCTGTCTGAATACAGGCCACTGGAGGTTGGTCTGGATAACTCACTCTTGAATGGACCTTGACATTTTTATACTCACCCTTAAAACATAATCACCCAGAGCTAAATGCAGTCTTTCAGGTAAAGCTCTTCACGGAATTCTGTCCACGCAGACATCTGTCCTCTCCTGAGTTATACGACAGTCCCATGAAATGAACGAGTGTGAGAGGAGATGAGTAAACCTATAAATAATAAATGAAAAAAGATGAGTGTAACAGCTTGTGCAAACTGTATACACAGTAAAATTTTTAAACAAAAATGTATTCAGACACTTTCAAAATTTCTCACATAATAAGAGTTTATTCACTATAGTTTAGAAAATGGTAATAAAATATGACAAGAACTCAAGAGTTAAACTGTGTCAGAACAAATTTATTGTGATAATGTCAGAAACTTTGATAGAAATGTATTTATCAAAACATGGTCAGCTCAAAGTGTTTTTGAAATTTTTGGTCCCAGATTTTTATCAATTTTACTGGTAGTTCACTGTATGAAGAATTTGTGTATACTATGTCACAGTTTACTTTATTTTGCAATCCTCACTTAGATAAACTATAGTGTCCTGCACCCACTAGTTAAAATATCGAAATATCAAAAATGATATCTGGTGATTGAATAATTTTTGGTTTGACTGTATGTGACATATTGGATATGCATAATATAAGTATCAATTCTTTTATTCAACAAGGATGAATTCATCAAAAATGACAGTAAAGACATTAATTTAATTATGTTACAAAATATTTCTATTGCAAATAAATGCTGTTATTCTGAGCTTTCTATTCATCAAAGAATCCTGGAAACAAGTATCCTTTCAACACTAATAATAAGAAAGATCATGGGACACTGAAGATTGAAGTTATAATGCAGAAAATTCAGCTTTGCGTCACAAGAATAAAATATAGCTGCAAGCAGAAATTAAAGGAACATTTAAAGATTGATTTTATTTCATTGAATGATTTTATTGAAAATGGCTGAAAAATCCTAAAACAACCACTACTAATATAATTTATTGGCTTATCACTTTTAACCAATAGATGGCACTGTTATCAAATTGATGTGGTGTGTTCTGTATAAGGTAACAATATCACACAAAGTTTGATGTCAATACGTCAAAGCTTTACAGAGATACAGCCTCAGACGTAGTGTGGCATCATGTATCAACTTTGTTGCGTTGCTATACAAAAATGGTGAACATGACAAAAAAAAAAACCATGAAATTCATAACTTTTTGTGAACAGTCTGAAAATTATCTGACTCGATTCTGGTGAAAATCGGTCCAATGGTCAAGGAGGAGTTCGGTTTTCAGCATAAATCAAAATGGTGGATAGGAAGTTTGGCCAACAGTGGCAAAAATCGTATCTATGTTGTCAGCATGACACAAGGAATATTTTGAGTCCATTGAGTTTCATTACAAAAGGCTAATGCAATCAAAAGTTAATAGCATTTTTGAAATTTTCATTATTAAATGGTTAATGAATGGTTTATTACTTTTGAGTAATAGGTGCTGCTGTTACCAAATTGATGTGGCTGATCAGTGTAAGGTCATAATGGGACATACAAAGTTTGGTGTCAATATGTAAAAGCTTGGCAGAGATACAGCCTCAGACATGGTTTGGCATGATTCCAGCAAATTCATTGATGTGTTGAACGATAACCATTTCGTATATCTACACAAAATACATAACTTTTTGCTAGCATGGTCTTAAGATGATCTGAGTCAAATTTGGTGAACATTGGGCCAACAGTCTAGGGGGAGTTTGAAAAAGTAAGTATTCAGCATAAATCAAAAAAGGACAAGAAGCTTGGCTGACTATGGCAAAATTGGTATCTATGATGTCAGCATGACCTGGGGAATATTTATACAAAAGGCTAATGCAATCAAAAGATATTAGCATTTTTGAAAATGTCACTATTACCAAATTGATGTGGCATGGACAGTGTGAGATGAAAATGGCACTTACAAACTTTGAAAGTTTGGTGTCAGTATGTCAAAGATTGGCAGAGATACAGCCTCAGATGCAGTTTGGCATGATTCCAGCAAATTTGTTGATGTGTTAAACGATAACACAAAATCCATACCTTTTTGCCAGCTTGATCTTAACATGATCCGAGTCAAATTTGGTGAAAATTGGACCAATGGTCTAGGAGGAGTTAGAAAAAGTAGGCTTTCACCATAAATCAAAAAGGAGGACAGGTAGCTTGGCTGACTATGGCAAAATTTGTATCTATGCTGTCGGCATGACCCAAGGAATATTTTGATTCCAGTTTCATTCCAAAAGGCTAATGATGTGGCGTGGTCAGTGTGAGGTGACAATGGCACATACAAAGTTTGGTGTCATTATGTCAAAGCTTGGCAGAGAGCCTCAGACACAGTTTGGCATGATTCCAGCAAATTCGTTGATGTGTTTCAGATGTCAAAATACATAACTTTTTGCCAGCATGGTCTGAAAATGATCAAGTCTAGTTCAAGTCTAGAGTCAAGTTTGGTAAAAAAATTGAACCAATGGTGCAGAATCTGTGCAGGTAGCCTATACGCCAAACCATTGCAGAGATAGCCTTAATATCCATTTTTTTGCACGCTTTTCGTCAAAATGGTTTGCACATTATTCAAGAACGCTTTGACTAATCAATATGAATTCCATAACTCCTTGCCAGCATGGCCTAAAGATGATCTGAGCCAATATTGGTGATAATCAGACAAACTGTCTAGGATGAGTTTGAAAAGGTAGGTTTCTCCAACTATTAAAAATAAAAATAAAAACTTGACCTTACGAATTTTAAATTTTAGTGTCCATTTGACTTGGCATGAGTTAAGGATTCAGCGGAGGTGCTTGACTCCTATTTACATTTTAAATTCTAATAATATTTCGCAATTATTACTGTTTTACTGTATTTTTAATCAAACACAAAACAGCCTTAATGAGCATAAGCAACTTTTCTTCAAAAACATTTAAAATCTTACCAATCCTAGACTTTTGAACAATACTGTAGTGTAAATGTTAAGTGTAAATTTATTCAAGAAATTATGCTGCCAATGTGCCTTTTTATTAATTGATCGAAACAAATTATACTTTTCCACAAACGTTTTTGATTCAAAATCATAAATAATAGTGCAAATGAGAAGTGTGGTTATTTATTAAATATGTGACCCGGGACCACAAAACCAGTCATAAGGTTACATTTTACAAAATTGAGATGTATACATCATATGAAAGGTCAATAAATAAGCTTTCTTTTGATGTATGGTTTGTTAGGATAGGACAATATTTGGCCGAGATACATCTATTTGAAAATCTGGAATCTAAGGGTGCAAAAAAATCTAAATACTGAGAAAATCACCTTTAAAGTTGTCCAAATTAAGTTCTTAACAATGCATTTTACTAATCAAAAATTACATTTTGATATATTTACAGTAGGAATTTTACAAAAAATCTTCATGGAACATGATCTTTACTTAATTTCCTAATGATTTTTGGCATAAAAGAAAAATCTAAAATTTTGACCCATGCAATGTATTTTTGGCTATTGCTACAAATATACCCCAGCGACTTAAGACTGGTTTTGTGGTCCAAGGTCACATATATTTAAATTTATAACCAGCAATATACAGCGAACAAACTCAAATATATCCAGTATGCTGTGTAAAAATTCACCCAAAAATCATTTTTGTCATGATTTATTCACCATCATGTTTATTTGCCAATATGGTGTCTTCTTTCCATTTTGAAACCAAAAGGTGGCATATATAAAGATTAAGCTGTTGTATTTGTTATTCATATTTGCAACATAAAGACACATTGTGCAAGCTTTGACGTCAACGATGCCACACGTCATCGATTTCAGAGACTGAAAAGTGCAAATGAGATTTTATTGCTTTATTAGCTTATGTAAGGAAAAGCCTGACATTTATCATATGACTTCAGAGAACTTTCATGATGCTTTAACGGTGCAGTTTTTGCCTTTTTGTAGCTTGATTGCCTCTGGTAACTGTATGGTTTCATATGGAAAAGAGCAGACGTTCTGCTGAAATCTCCTTTTGTCTTCCACTGAAGATAGAAAGTCATGCGGGTTTGGAACAACACGAGGGTGAGTAAACGATGACAGACTTTTCATTTTTGGGTGAACTATCCCTTTAAGCTTTAATAAAGCACAGCACTCATCAGTCACAGTCTAAACATCTACTCTAACAATGCAGATACTGTATACAGTATATAATAGAATAAAAGCCCCACAGACCCTCTTAAAAGATAAACAAAGGGGAAATAACGTATTAGTGGTGACTAGCGAAAAAAACATGTTTGGACATGCTCCTCCACACACACACACACACACACGTGTACACATTAACAATCTGCGCTCAACTTTGTGTTGATGCCAGTGGCTTGTGTAGACATCTCATTGACATATCAGAGATGCTTGGCTTTGTTCTTGCTCAGATGTGGTTTAGAACAAAGAGGATTGTGGGTAATGCCGGGCCTCACCACAGGAACGGATGGACAGGTTTACAGATAGATGGTTTTACGGGATGCCTTCCTTTTCACTGCATGACACTTACAGCACTAATAAAATCAGACAAATGGGCTCCACATGAGAGTAACATGACATCAGAGTAAATCAATACTTCTCATCTCTTCAAACCAAGGATTTGTCTTTGTGCTGGTGGCCACACCTGCGCGCACATGTCTTACATTACGGCCTATGTAATAACGAAGGCCAGTATTTGAACACTTAAAAAGAAAAATGCATGTATTTGTAATCTTATCAAAATGTAAATGTAAATTTTGAAATGTGTTTACTATTTAAAATAACTGTTTTCTATTTGAATAGATTTTAAAATGTAATTTAATTCCTGTGATTTCAAAGATGAATTTGTAGCATCATTAATCCAGTCACATGATCCTTCAGAAATCATTCTAATATTCTGATTAGCTGCTCAAAAACCATTTCTTATTATTATGTTGAAAACAGTATTTTTTTGATGAAACAGAAACCTTTTATAACATTAAAATGTCTTTATCATCATCAATTTGAAGCTAAATAAAAGTATTATTTTCTAAAATATATAAATAAATAAATAAAATAAAAAGTAGAAGCAATTATACTGACTCCAGGATTATAAATGGTATAGCATATCTTACAAAAGCTTTTAATTTTCAGATAAATGCTGACCTTTGCATCTTTCTATTCAAAGAATCCTTAAACAAACATATTTTACATATTGATGATAATAATAATAATTATAAATTATAGCAAATCAGCATATTGGAATGGTTTCTGAAGGATACTGTGACACTGAAGACTGGAGTAATAATGTTGAAAATGTAGCTTTGATCACAGGAATAAATTACATTTTAAAATACATTCAAATAGAAAGCAGTTGTTTTAAATAGTAAAAATATTTCATAAACATAAACATTAAAAATCTTACTGTCCAAAAACTTTTGACTGGTAGTGTACATTTATTTATTTTGTATCATTTTTAGTAAAAGTTTGGAATATGTACAATTTTTATAATTATCGATGTTGAAAATAGTTGTGTTGCTTATTAACATTTGTGCAAATTGTGATTTTATTTTTAGGATTCTTCATTATTAAGTTCACAATTCAAACTTAAAAGTGTTTACTGTCTCTTGATCAGAATGCATCCTTTCTAAATAAAAGCATTCATTTCTTCAAGCAATCAAATATTCTTAAAAAATTTATAATAAATCTTACTGACCCCAAAGTTTTATAGTACATGAAGTCAATTCTCTATTTCAAACAAGTGTCCAAACAAAGTAACTACAGGTGTCATTTTGAGCAGTTTATCTTTTGTTTGATCATTTATTACATAAACTGTTTGCGGAATGTTTTGCTTAACAAAAAGTGTAATGGTTTACAAAAAAAAAAAAAAAGATTTTGCATCTAATGCAAAAAAATCAGACAATATATACAAGTATGTTGAAAGAAAGGTTAATTAAATGACGAAGCGTGTAAAGAAGTGACTTTCTTTCTGTGGGAAAGTGTTTGTGTGAGTCTCTCAGAGGTGCTGAAGGGATTCAGAGATGTTTTTAGGTAAAGAGAAAATGTTCTTTGATGTCTGAAATCCCATATCTGTGGTTTTGTTAGTGAATGAAGCTCCAAGACTCAATCAGACAACCAGCATGGGAAACCCCTCATGACAGGAGACCATACACACACACACACACACACACACACACACACAGACGTGTGCACATATTAATGACAACACCCACACACATACCAACTGTGTGCATATTATACAAATACTTTTTTTCTTTCTATCATGCACAACAAATAACTAGGATATGAATTCCCACAGGAAAGAAAAATCATAAGATCTAAATAATGGTTTTCCTAACCCTAGAATTACATTGAAATGAATGGAGTATGTTCTTCTGTTTTTCAACTAAAAGAGAACCCGGTAACTCATATTTTCAGTCAATAATCTCAACAATGTCTCAAATTGTGCTCAGATTTACCAAGAAACCAAAGATCTCAGTGTGAACTCAAACATTTCTCATTATGATCTTCCAGGACCAAATGCTCCTACCCATATTTATTTTATAGCTTAATAGTCAAAAAGTATCTAATCTGAAACAGTTGAACTAAATTTAGCCTCCTTAGCTATGAAACAGCAATAAAGTTTCGCTCTAGGTTGCCGCTAGTGCATATTTTCAGAAAGACAATCCACACTATACACACAAATAAAGCACTATTCGAAGCACACACACCCAGGAAAATACCTTGTGCATGATATCAGATGCTGGTGGCTTGAAGGCCCGTGAGCCCTGTGAACGCCTACATAAAGATGTGTTTGTTTTCTTGTATTCATTACTGTCTCAGTTCCACATATGACAACAGATTTTTGTTTACCTTTCACTCCCCCTGCTGCACTTCCTGTTGTTTGTGACCTCTCCTTTATTGCCTCACAGATACAGGTATGCCTTATCACCGAATGCTTCTTTCTTCTGCCCTCTCAAAGTTTCCGATCCTTTAAAAGCTCTGCGCTGCATCTCCGTCGGTCGCTATGGCTGTGTTTTGAGGCCTTTGTGTCTTATTTGGACGGCTGCGTTCGTGAAGGTGGAGGAGAGAGAATGAGAAATAGATCAAGAAAAAGAAAACATGACGTGGAAAAACTGAGAAACATATTGAAGATAAAAGCTCTGCATTAAGGAGTAGAGATAAAAACAACTGTTATCAAGATCTGTTTCTTAAAAGAACATGCAATGAGCAAAATCCTTCTGGTGTCACTTGTTTTCCCTACTGATGAAATGCTTAAACCTGCATGCTTAAAAATAAAGGCGTCTTTGCTTCCATGAAGAATCTATAATATTCATGAACACAAGAGTATTAAAAAATGTTCACTGAAAGGTTCTTTGGGGAACCAAAACCCCTTTCGAAACCTTTAATTTTAGAAGAATATAAAGCCTAAAGCAAAATACAGTTGCAATTACAGTACAATCTGCAAAATGTTAATTATTTTACAAATTTTGGGGGATCATACAAAATGCATTTTATTTTTTAAGTAGTACTGACCTGAATAAGATATTTCATATAAAAGACGTTTATAGTCCACAGGAGAAAATATAGTTGAATTTATAAAAATGACCCTGTTCAAAAGTTTACATACACTTGATTCTTAATACTGTGTTGTTATCTAAATGATCCACAGATGTGTTTTTTAGTTTAGTGATAGTTGTTCATGGGTCCCTTGTTTGTCCAGAACAGTTAAACTGCCTTCTGTTCTTCAGAAAAATCCTTTAGTTTCTTCATAATCCTTTGGTTTTTCAGCATTTTTGTGTATTTGAACCCGTTCCTACAATCTCTGTATGATTTGAGATCCATATTTTCACACTGAGGGCAACTAAGGGACTCATATGCAACAATTACAGAAGGTTCAAACGCTCACTTTTGCTCCAGAAGAAAAAAACAATGCATTAAGGGGGGTGAAAACTTGTTAAATTTGAAGATCAGGGTAAATTTAACTTATTCTGTCTTCTGGGGAAACATGTGAGTATCTTCTGTAGTTTCTGAAGGGCAGTACTAAATTAAAAAAAAGAAGATATTTAGGAAAAATAAGAAAAATGCACACATTTTCATTCCGTTCAAAAGTTTTCACCCCCAGCTCTTATGCACAGTTTTTCCTTCTGGAGCATCAGTGAGCATTTGAACCTTCTGTAAAAGTTGCATATTGGTTGTCCTCAGTTTGAAAAGATGGATCTCAAAAGTATACAGTCATTGTTGGAAATGGTTCAAATACACAAAAATGCTGAAAAACCAAAGAATTTGTGGGACCTGAAGGATTATTCTGAAGAACAACAAGCAGTTTAATTGTTCAGAACAAACAAGGGACTCACAAACAACTATCACTAAACAAACAAGCAAACAAAACAGGTGTGAATCATTCAGGTAGCAACACAGTATTAAGAATCAAGTGTATGTAAACTTTTGAACAAGGTCATTTTTATCAATTCAACTATAATTTTTTTTCTTGTGGACTATACGTAAATGTCTTTTATGTGAAATATCTTATTGAGCTCAGTACTCAATAAAACATGCATTTTGTATGATCCCTCTTATTTTGGTAAAATAATTAACATTTTGCAGATTCTGCAAAGTGTATATAAACATTTGATCTGAACTGTATTTGCTGAACATTTACTCACCCTAATGCCAGCCATCCAAAATGTATATGACTTTGTTTCTTAATCAGAACAGATTTGGAGAAATTTAGCATTACATCACTTGCTTACCAGTGGATCCTCTGCAGTGAATGGGTGCCGTCGAAATGAGAGTTCAAACAGCTGATAAAAACATCACAATAATCCAACTCCTGTCTATCAAATAACATCTGGTGAGGTGAAATTTTTTGCAATTAACAAATTTATCATCAAGACGTTTGTAACCTTATATTCATAAAATTTCTTTGGACTCTTATTCTGACGGCACCCATTCACTGCAGATTCATTGGTGAGCAAATGATGTAATGCTACATTTCTCCAAATATGTTCTGATGAAGAAACAAACTCACCTACATGGCCTGAGGGTGAGTAGATTTTCAGCAGAGCAGCTCACTAGGTTTTGCAACAGAGCATGTGTGTTTATATGATATTACATCAGCATGTAGTCATTTACTCACACCCTTACTGGTATGCATAGTGGCAGAGGAGGACACTGAGGGCTCAAAACCATTGTGACATCACTATAAGGAAGTTCTTTGAAGGGGATAAGGGCATAGGGACATCCTGAGAGCACAATGTTAGGATTATTATATCCACTGGACCTGTATCTACGGCAGAGATTTAAGGCAAGACAAGATAAGCATCACTTTCCCCTCACGGGCTCATGCAGTATCTCTGGTTTACAGTCCGAGACCTTCGCCTCACACTGATCAAAGCAAACGGCTGAGACGCTGGACCCTCACAGCGCTGCAGGATGACATTTTCCCTGAGCCAACATCACACATACGTCACGTACGTACAGAGAGGCATTTTAGTAAACATCCTTATCGAAAACTATAATAGACCATCTGCAGTTCAAAGTCTCAAGCAGTGATCTCATTTTTTGTTTTGATTTTTTTTATATTTAACTTGAAATTAAAATAAGATAATTAGCCATATTACCATAATGCACAAATATCTTATTACTGTAATGCAATAAATTATTATTTTTTTTAAATGAATTAGATTACATTATTGTACAATAGGACTGAAACATACAAAAAATCTAATGAAAATCTCCACTGAGAATGATGATAATTATAATAAAATTCATTTCTATAAATAAAATAAACAGAGTGTTTTAGTTGTTAATAAGACTAAGTAAAATGAAAGTAAAACACCCAGAGGAAGGAGAACAATATTTTTTGCATTCTAGGGTGAAGTGTGACTTGGACATCGTTTTCCTGAGATTCAAACAGGGGTCAAATACTGCACTTAATGCTAAGGTCATAGCGCCACCTGCTGGTAAAAGCAAACATCCTCCTCAAAACACAGTATAATGTCTCCATGTGGTAAGTTTATGAAAGCCACAACAGCAGATACATTAAGGGTGCAAAACATCATAACGGTCCTAAAAATACACTTTATTTTCTTAATGCAAAATATATTTACGGGTAGGCTTGATTTTTTTACCATTGGTGAAGATATAAAGACAGACAATAGAATTTAAATGTTTGATCTAAATTATTGCTAGGGACAACTTAGTAGTCGCTGGTAAATTCTACACCCTATGCAATCATACAATGCAATTTTTACATATGTGACCCTGGACCACAAAACCAGTCATAAGGTCAAATTTTACAAAACTAAGATGTATACATCATATGACAGCTCAATAAATAAGCTTTCTATTGATGTATGGTTTGTTATAATAGGACAATATTTGGCCGAGATACATCTATTTGGAAATCTGGAATCTGAGGGTGCAAAAAAAATCAAAATACTGAGAAAATCACCTTTAAAGTTGTCCAAATTAAGTTCTTAACAATGCATATTACTAATCAAAAATTACATTTTGATATATTTACAGTAGGAATTTTACTAAAAATCTTCATGGAGCATGATCTTTACTTAATTTCCTAATGATTTTTGGCATAAAAGAAAAATCAATAATTTTGACCCATACAATGTATTTTTGGCTATTGCTACAAATATACCCCAGCGACTTCAGACTGGTTTTGTGGTCCAGGGTCACATATAACTTATGTACAGAAGCTTATGTTATTGTAAGCATTTTCTAAGTAACTATTTCTGTTTTAAATGTGTTTTCTTTGGATTGCCCGACTACTCAAAAGAGAACGTAGGAAAATATAACTTTATTTGTTTCTTGCTGGCTAAATTTCACACAGAAATAGGCTAATAATACAAATTAATTTGTATATGTTTGTTTCTTTCTTTTTTATCTGTTTTGTTTTCTAACTGTACTGCTTTAATGGTTTCATGTTTCATACAATTTAATTTAAAAAAAAGAGAAATCAGAAAAAAATATTCACCATACGCAATCTGAAGTCCCAATCTGAATCCAAAGATTCGGAACCCGGTCCGAAGTTCCGATCTGAATCAAAAGATTTCCAATACACAAAAGTTCTGATTTTTAATTTTTATATCTTGTCTTTGTTTTTGTTTTTTTAATGCCAGGGGTTAGAAAGGAAGGCTTTATTTTTGTTTCCTAAGAGGCACAAAGTTTTCAGGAAAGTTACTCAACATCTAACTGAAATATAATTTTAATGGTATTCTGGAAACCAGCACTGACCCTTCAGGTCATTTCCTGCTAATAACAGTTGATGTCAATCAGTTTATAGCCTATTTGGCAATGCACCTATACAGAAAAAAAAATTAATAAATTGGTCAGAATGTTTGTCCCATTTTATTTTGTAAGCGACTTCTCTTTTTGTATTAAAGATGTTTATTTTTTTGAATTGTTCAGCCACTTAAAAGAAGATAGGCCACAGGAAATTCAGAGTTGCCTTTGAAAACTTTACAAAATTCTGTTCATCCAAAAACAATAGAAACTGTATTTCTTCATTCATCCTTTGTCTTCTTATGATCTAAATTGATTACTTTGTTGTCGTTTACCCTGGCTACACATTTGTTTTTACATATATTCTTCTGTTATTTTTTGTATGTTAAATAAAAAAAGCGAAGTTCTGATTTAAATTAAATGATTCGTGAAGCCTCCAAATCTCAATCGAAATCAAATGATTCAACATGCTATCCCAAGTCCCGATCTGAATCAAATGATTTGCGAAGCTGCTTCGAAGTAATTCCCGCTTCAAAGTTCCCATCTAAATCAAATTCAAATTCACGATCCGATCCGAATTCATGAACCATAATTTCACATCAGTATTTAAAGCTCAGTTTGCCAATCGTTCAATTCGCGAAATGATTAGCGAACCCGCTCCGAGATCCGATCCCAATTTAAATGATCCGCAAACCCCCTTGATGTCCCGATCTAAATCTAATGATTCGCGATACGCTCTCCGAAATCCTGATCTGGCTCAAATTATTCATGATCTGTCCCCGATCGTAAACGCAATGGTTTGCCTGATTCAGACTTTTGACAAGCTTGTTTCACCCAATAATACCTACCTGCCTTAAAATCATTAAAAGTGACGTGGAAATTTGAAAATTTAAATCTTTTTTTTATTTTGCTAGTGAATCGCTTGAACTGAATGATCGAAGTCACGAGTTTGAGTCAATCGGAACGGTTTCAGCGTAAATGACTCACTAAATTGAATCGGTTTGTCTGTTTCTCTGCTTTTCGCGTCTTCAGCCATGTTTACACGACACTGTCAGTAGGCTACTACTTTACTTCTTTACTAATAACTAGTAAAAGCACTCCATTAAAATGACGAGCTGCACCTCAAAATACATGTTAGATGGTAAAATTGTGCATTATGGTGGAGTTTGTAGCTTAAGTCAAAGTCTGACCATTGCAAGTTGATGACAGTTCAATAGGAAATCAATTGAAAGCCAGTCATCGCATTCCATTGAAGTGAATGTTAATTTGTGCAGAATATTGTAATAAATACATACTTTTTTGTTGTTGTTGTAAAGCACATTCGGTTGTAATTAATGGTGATATATATAGGCCTTAATAAATTTGGCATGCCATTGCAATATTTAAGAAATTATTGTTGTACCTATTCTATTGTATCTGAGTCTATATACAATGATAATCAATATAAAAATATGAATATGACCTGGACAGGATTTGTGAGATTCATTTGTTTAGATGGCTGCCTCGAAAACCTAATCAAGCAATCTTTCATTTTACAAATTTGATAAAACATTGTATTTAATCTTGATCAGATTTTGCCTCCTCTGGCTTACAGACAAAAGCTCTGTTTGTGGTATTTATTTTTGTATCTCACTTCCTCTCCCACATCCTGTGGCTGTCAGAGGTAAACTCATCTAAGCTGTAGGGGAAAGACAGTGTGACACAGTTTGACTTTACCTCACAGCGCCACAACCAGCGATGAGGGCTCAAACCCCTGATGCTATCTGACGTCCTGTTCTCATCAACACATGTTTCCTGTGTCACAAAAATACTCTCATATATATATATATATACATACACAGTAGTGTGAAAAAGTGTTGGCCCCCTTCCTGATTTTTTTGCATGTTTGTCACACTTTAATGCTTCAGATCATCAAACAAATTTAAATATTAATAAAAAATAACACAAGTAAACACAACATGCAGTTTTTAAATGAAGGGTTTTTTTATGAAGGAAAAAAAAATCCAAACCCACATGGCCCTGTGTGAAAAAGTGTGGACCTGAAAGACTTGCTGTGATAAATAGAACCATGAATTCTGCTGTCTACCAAAAAATCCTGAAGGACAACGTCCGGCCATCTGTTCATGACCTCAAGCTGAAGCGAACTTGGGTTCTGCAGCAGGACAATGATCCAAAACACACCAGCAAATCCACCTCTGAATGGCTGAAGAAAAACAAAATGAAGACTTTGGAGTGGCCTAGTCAAAGTCCTGACCTGAATTCTATTGAGATGCTGTGGCATGACCTTAAAAAGGCGGTTCATGCTCGAAAACCCTCCAATGTGGCTGAATTACAACAATTCTGCCAAGATGAGTGGGCCAAAATTCCTGCACAGCGCTGTAACAGACTCATTGCAAGTTATCGCAAACGCTTGATTGCAGTTGTTGCTGCTAAGGGTGGCCCAACCAGTTATTAAGTTTAGGGGGCAAACACTTTTGTGTGTTATCTTTGATTAATATTTACATTTGTTTGATGATCTGAAACATTAATGTGTGACAAACAGGCAAAAAAAAAAAAAAAAAATTCAGGAAGGGGTCCAACACTTTTTCACACCATTGTATGTATGTGTATGTGTATATATATATATATATATATATATATATATATATATATATATTTTTTTTTTTTTTTTTTTTTTTCATAAGTAAACATTTTTTATATATTAATACAAATATACATTTCACAACAGTAATAGAAGAAATAAAAAAGGGTATACAGAAAAAAAACTTTTTCACTGTATGTATGTATGTATGTATGTATATATATATATATATATATATATATATATATATATATATATATATATATATAATTTTTTTTTCATAAGTAAACATTTTTTAATGCAATTATGTATATATTATTACAAATGTATACATTTCACAACAGTAATAGAAGAAATAAAAAGGGTATACAGAAAAAAAAAACCAAGTGCATATACATGGGTAAAAAAAGATTTATGGCAGGGATAAAAGAAAGATCAAAACATTTAATTAACATTAATTAAAATGTATGTAAAAGTGACAGTGCTTCATAGGTCTTTTTAGATTTTCTGTATCTAATATTTTGCAAAGTAGTACCATACTGTTTAATTTCTTTAATAAAATGTTCACAATTAGGCTTAGCTTTAGCCCTTTTCTTTACATGAATGAGATATTTTCCAAGTAAAACAATTAGTTGCATAAGAAAACTCTGTGTAATGAACTGTTTGATGCTCAGGATGATCAACATTTAAAAAAAAATGTCTTTCAGCTCTTGCAAAGTCATTATACAAACTAGACATGCTTTATGGTAAGTTCAAAACTATAATAATAGTCACTTGTGGAATTTAGGGTAGTTTTAAAATGTTTCCATTGTACTTATTTTTTATGATCAATATTTATCATTAATAAGATTATTTAGACGTTTATAGGTTTAGGCCCGGTTTCACAGACAGGGCTTAGGCTAAACCAGGATTAGGCCATAGTTCAATTAGGACAATTAAGTAATTTTTATAAACATGATTACAAAAATATATTACTGGTGTGCATCTTAAGACAAAACAAAGGCACTGATATATTTTAAGATCAAACAGTGCAATTTTATTTCAGTTGAAACAACTCAGACTTACATTTTAGTCTAGAACTAGGCTTAAGCCTTGTCTGTGAAACCGGGGGTTAATGTTTTAAGTTTTAAGCCAGGCATCGTGCGCAAGAGGGCGCTAGTGGCTAATTGTTCAAACTAAGTACGATTAAGAGATTTATTTTTTGTTCATGTATGCAGATAAAAGTATAAAACATTAAAATGTACAGTTTAATCTGGATTTGTTATAAATTGGTGTTTGTTTTTAAATCACTCATTTTTTATGCGTTATGCAGCTCACGAATATTAATTTGCTTACATTCTTTTTTCTGGATTCACTGTTTCGAGCGTTTGATCACGTATCCTCATTACCATTCATGTCTCAGACATTTACCAAAGCAAGATTGGCAAATTCACTGACCAGCCTCAGTCAGTGTCCGCCAATCAACCAGCGATGGGCGGGGCTTCTCGTGGTCAGCGCGGAGGTGGGCGGGGCTGTACAGGTACTGTATACACTCACTCGCTTCGTCCAAACACAATAGTTGATTCACACTGGGACGCGTATTGGACAAGCTCAGTCACATAGCGGATCTCGTTATTCCCTCGCCTCTCTGGAAATGTCTAAACGGCACGTCTGATAATGTTGGGAAGAAAAATACCTGGGTCAGGTGTGCTGACCGCAGCAGCAGGAATGGACCGGGGGAGGACAGGAGAGAGACTGCACGCAGCGCTGGCCGGACTGCAAGAGCTCCGTTTCCTCCGGGACAAACAGAGTGCCATGGTGAACTGGGCTCTGACCCTGAACAGAGAGGAGTCCGAGACATCAAAACATGAGAATGTGAGCACAGAGGAAGTGAGACTGGAGGCAACACTTACTCTACTCAAACAACAGCTGGTAAGCATTTTACTAATAATTTTGCCGAAAATATGTGGTTTGTTTTGGTGACTGTTTTTTTTTTTTTGCCAGAAGTATAAATGCATTTAATAACAAAAAGGTGAGAATCAGTAAGTTAAAGCAATCTTATTCGCATTAATAAAATCGATAATATTATATGTATCAAATATAGTATTTATAGTGACTTTTATGGAGCTTTGACAAAGACATCTTAGAGAAGCAAATTAGATTAAACAGCTCTAGTCATATGACTATTTACACCAGCCAAGTAAAAAATGCTCACGACATCAAGACAGTTTGCCCTGACAGTTAGCTGACAAAACTATGTAAAAACATTAATTACTCTCACAACTCTTAACATGTAAAGATACATTTTAGTTACAAATGTGTAAAAAATGTATCTTATATTCATTTTGAATGAATATAGATATATCTACCAGATGTTTTCTGTGATTTAGTCAACTGAGTGGATTTTCCAGCAGCAAATTATATTTTTTACTGTAGTGAGGAGTCATTGGTGTATTCTGTGCATGGTTCGTCAGTGCCCTTGATGACTGAATCCATTGCAGAATCACAGGCTCAGCTGGGGGTCATATAGTGAGGGGTCATAAATCAAGGGCTCTGAGGGGGGCCAGTCCGTTTCTGATGATTAACCCAATTTAATGAGAATGGCAACAGAGGAACTGTGTCCCGGTCGGCGACACAGATTTGACCCCGTAGCCGATGCACGTTTGAACCTTTTGGACTTTTGTTGAACCCTTCTAATGCTCGATGGTCAAAGTGACTCTGGTCTAAAGACATTAGAGACTTGCATTTAAATCAATCACAAAATGGAATCTCTTTTCCCAATGCACAAGGAAGTTGCATAGTTAATATCATCTACAACAAAAGCTCCACTAATGTGGATGTATGTGTGCACTAAGAGTCTGATATGCTGTTAATAGTAAGTACATTTCTGAAACAGAAAACTAAAGAAAAGCAATTTGCTTCTAGATATGCTCTGCTCTAAATGATTTCATCAGCTAGAAATTGCTCAGTGCAATCTTTAAAAAGAAAGGATTTGTTCGTCAAAATGTCTAGGAACCCTGAGAAAACATCTGGCAGGTCTACCTTCATATTTATTCGAATATCAGTACCCAGCTGCGACAAAACCCTAAAGTTAGGAAAACCCTTTGTTATAATATTAACCGTATTATCAATAAGGATTTTCTCAGTTTAAGTGGTTTGTTTTAACTGGCTGCATATATAGTTTACAGTAATACCCTCAGATAAAATTAGATTAGCGTTCTTCATTGTTCTCTTTCATGAACCGGCACGTACAAAGAAGACAGATTAAAATTTGTGCGCTGTCAGAGTTTGGCACAGGTTTGACTCTTTACTTTGCAAAGCTGGTTTACAGTCAACCATTATAGATTGATGCTCTGTATTTGGCATGCCATTTCCTCTCTTTCCTATGCAGTTGCTTTACACAATAGTTTGTGTTCCTCTCCAGGAGAGAGATTAGTAATCTTACAACACTTCCCCCGGGCTACCCTTTATCCTTGCCTAGTTAATAGTCAACCGCTCTCCTTCTTTATTTGCTTCCTCTCTCTCTGTCTTTTCTCCTCTTGTCTACGTCGTATAACAGCAGGAGTCATATCAGCCATTAAACGTCTGGAAGCATTCAGTTTTCCATGTTCTTCTGTGGTTAGTTTGGAATCAGAGTGAAGAATAGTTTAACAAAGAACACTTAGTTGAGAGTTTAATTACACTTCACAGTTCTTAAACGTTCAGCTTAGTATTTTATAGCACAGTTTATATACAAGTCTGCACATGTGGTTAATAAATGTACTAAACATGATGCATGATATGAAGGTGGTGTATTCGCAGTCGCAGTGTTGTAGGTGTTGCATTCTAACATGTTGAGACTGATATATATGAATGTGTGTTTTATCTGCAGACACGTCTACGCAAACAAGATGTGGGATTGAAGACTCATCTCCAGCAGCTAGATCAACAGATCAATGACCTGAAACTGGATGTGTGTAAAGCATCCAATGAACACCTAGAGAGTGACAGCAGACCCAGCTCAGGTGACTAAACCCATTGACATTTGCCAACACCCAAATCGAATTGTAAACTGTTTAAATGGTCTTAGTGTGTTGGACAAAATGGTGACAAATGATACACTTCACCTTTAAAAATGTACACTAGCTTCCGACATTTTTAAGACTAATGAACAAGTTACAGAAATTAACAGTGCTAATTTCTACTCCCAGGGTTCTACGAGCTCAGTGATGGTGGTTTAGGATCACTGTCCAATTCTTGCACCTCCGTCTACAGCGAGAGTCTCTCCTCCTCATCTCAATCCAGTCTGCTTCCTCATCTCTCCACCTCATATGCGCCACATGGCCGTACTGCTTCTACACAGACCGGTGTGTCCCGGCGTTGTTCTGCTGATGAGAGCACTGCCCACTCTGATACACCACGATCAGGAGTGAAGCTCGGTAGCAGTTGTATACGAACAACGTCAGCTCGAGCAGAAAGAGCAAGACAAAGACCCGTTTCCACTGGTAAGGTTTGAACAAAAAACTGTGATATATGGATGATTCTTGTTGTAGGCACTAACCAGCTTCTGAACTGTAAAGTACATTATCTTGATGCTATTTTTCTTGTGCCTTTCTTTCAGGGGACCTTGACCGATTGATTGCACCTGGATTTGGCTCCTTCAAATCCACTGATGTTAAGAGCTCCACCCCATGTGGTAGCCTCCAAAAGCCAGTTGACCCTAAATACCAGAGTAACCTGGTGTCTAGCAATGGGACAGAAGTGTACTGTTACCCCAGTCCACTGCATGCTGTGGCCTTACAAAGCCCCATCTTCAGTTGCACCGCTGATCAGGGAAATCCAGTAGCACTTGATGGAATGTCTGAAATGGGTTCTGAAGAGGAAACCCAAAACCCAAATGAAGGGTCCACAAATTCCAGGCCTGCTGGATACATCAACAAGCTACTACAGCGAAGCTCCAGTAAGCTAAACCTGTCAAACAGCATAAAAAGAAATAACACTGTTAGCAGCACACAGGAGCTAAGATCCAGATACCAGGATATGTCCTACGGACATCAGAATGGTCCTCAACTCTTGGGATTCCTTCAACCAATAACAATGCCCTTAGAAAATGCACTGGAGACTGGAAGAACATCTTCAGGACTAAACAGCCATCAGCAACAGAGTAATGCACCTGGTTTGGAGCCCAATTTCGAAGTAACTGAGGTCCAGACATTGTGCCATGGCACACTCCCAGCACCTTCCATGAATGTCCAAAACAATTACTTTACCATAAAGAATGCTTCAATCAATTCTGATAATGGACTCTCAGACAAAGGAAGTGGACATTTTTCCAAGGAGTCATTGATGGTCCCCAAGCCAGTTGAGAGGAGTTCAAGTTTTACCTTCAGAAGAGCAGACGGTAGAGCTTCTCTTGGTGATAAGGGTGGCACACCTCAATCAGAGTTTGTCCATGCACAGTTTGTTCCCGCAGGGTCTCAGAGGGTGAAAGTGCGTCAGGCAGACAAGAAAACGAAATCTGTAAAACTGAAAAAGAAGACTTCAGAGAAGCCTTCAGCAAAGAAACAGCAGCAGAAACACTTGTCTCGAGAGATCTGCACCAAAACCCGATGTGACTCGAAGCAGTCCAGCTCATGCAAAGGAAGAGTAACAAATCTGGAGGAGTCCCAGATGAACTCTTGTTCAGATTGCAGTTGTAATGGACTTATCAACTCACACTGCATCCAGAGCCAAACCTCCAAGTCCACCAAGTCTCGCAAACCCCCTGAATCTGGGCACCTTACTCTAGACCAAGCCAAAAAGAAACAGAGTTCTCGGAAATGGACGTCCGCCTCTGAGATCCCCTTGCCCCCAACTCTCCACACCCAGAGATCCAAAGAGATGCTAATCTCTCGAAAGAGTGCCATGGTAAGGAGTGTTAGTGCCAGGCCTCGCTCAGGTCAATGGGGTTGTCCTCCACGAGCCTTGCCCCACTCTCTCTCCACCTCCTCTTACTTCAGTTATTTGGAAACTAGATATCCAGCAGCTCCAATCTCCAGCCGCTACCCTACTCGTTGCGAGTCAGAGTTTTCTGAGTACTCTGCAGAGTGTGCATCGCTCTTTCACTCTACTATCGCTGCAAGCAGTGATGGAGAGATGAGCAACTACACCACAAACCGTTTTGGAGACAGCGAGTCCAGTCAGGGCTCTCAGACAGCCTCAGACTCAGACAGCAGTCTCTCGCTGGATGAGGAGGACCTGTTGGAGGAAGAAGAGGAAGATGAAAGTGGTTTAGTGTGGGCTCAGGCTGCGATGGGGACCACGGCAGCAGGCTTCTCTCTTCAGCAACACCAACGCTCAGAACCAGCAGCCTGTCGCATTAAAGCTTCCAGAGCACTGAAGAAAAAGATCCGCCGCTTTCAGCCAGCTTCACTCAAGGTTATGACTTTGGTGTAGTTCACTAAAGCTTAGGATGGATCCTGTCAAGTAATCCTTTAGCTTCATCTGGAATTTGTGACTCACGTGGAGCCATTTTTAACAGACTGGTCTTGGTTTACTTGCACTTTGTGATCCAAGCAAACTCGTACGAGTATTTGGAGATGCCAAATCCAAAGATGCAATGTTCTGTAATGGACAAACCCAATCACTGATATCCACCCAACTTTACCCAGAATACTTCTTCAGCATAACACTCGAGCAATTCTGTTATATTTCATGCTAAATAGATTTGAACTTCTATATTTGAACACTATTCAGGGCTGATCAACACCGGTTCTGGAGAGCCACAGTCCTGCAGAGTTTTACTTCAACCTTGATTAAACCTAACCTACCTGTAGCTTTCTAGTTACTGCTAGACCTGAATTAGATTATTCAGGTGTGATTAAAAAGGTTTGGAGCTAACTTCTGCAGGACTGTGGATCTCCAGGACTGACGTTGGCCACCCCCTGCTATATACTGTAAATAAGGTCTTTGAATATCTTCACAAATTACCTGTAATCAAAACCGCTGTAAATAGCACAATGAAAACTGCTTCGGGAATAAAACTGTACTTAATTTTAATCAATAAAAATGTTGCCTTTTCATGTTCATTTAAGCTGTGCATCTTATTTTTCTCTCAAAACAAGTTTTCTCTTATGTTATTTAAAGACGTTTCCTTTACTTACTTTTGCATATTGTTTACTTTCAAATGAAAAACTTTTAGCAAATTCATAAGTTCACCAACCCATGGTTAATGGTAAATGAACTTGGCTTGCTGTCCTCAATGGACGCTCAAACCCAAGGCTCAGATTGAGCTCAAAGTTCAACCCTTTCATTGTGGTACTACATTGAGGGAGAATAACAAAATTAGAGGTGGAGATGGGGAGGTGGAGGGAGGCTGGAAGAATTGTCGCTGGGATGGCACAGTGACTAATGCTTATATGTGACCCTGGACCACAAAACCAATCATAAGGGTCAGTTTTTTAACATTTTAAAACTTAGGCTGGTTGGCTGGTCTTAGCTGGTGGTCTTTTATCTAAGACCAGGCTGGGAAAGTGGCCAAAACCCCTCTAAAACCAGCCTGCTGACCAGCTATGACCAGCTAAAACCAGCCATTTTTTTCAGCAGGGTACATCATCTGAAAGCAGAATAAAGATAAGCTTTCCTTTGATGTAACGTTTGTTAGGGTAGATATGGAATCTGAGGGTGCAAAAAAAAAAAAAAAAAAAAAAAAAACTAAATATTGAGAAAATCGCCTTGAAAGTTGTCCAAATGAAGTTCTTAGCAATGCATATTACTAAACAAAAATTAAGTTGTGCTATATTTATGGTAGGAAATTTACAAAATACTCTAATGGAACATGATCTTTACTTAATATCCTAATGATTTTAGCAAGGAATAATCAATCATTTTGACCCATACAATGTATTGTTGGCTACCGCTACAAATATACCCATGCAATTGGTTTTGTGGTCCAGGGTCACATATAGGCTTATAATGATGATTGACAGGACTGAATAATTAAGCTCCTACCGAACCTACATTTGGAATTGCATTTAATTATTTTTACCAGACCAGAACAGTTTTCAAGAGTCCATTGACCCACCTCAGATTGTTCTTGTATCGGTGTACAAGCATTTTATCCATACAAGATCAGATCCATAGACAGGAACACTATTGTTTTTGATTAATTAGGATTTATCTGAGCAAGGTGAGGGCCTTGAGGTTGCAGAGCAACAGGCAATGAAAGATGAGTATTAAAACAGACATCAAAGACCGGACAATCTCTAAATCTCATTATTTTACTCAGTCTCACAATCTCTATTAAAATTCCTGTAGTGTCACAAAGGTTGGAATGGGGTTTAGGGCTTTTGAATAG
Organism: Garra rufa; assembly: GCF_049309525.1. Lineage (NCBI taxonomy): Eukaryota > Metazoa > Chordata > Actinopteri > Cypriniformes > Cyprinidae > Garra > Garra rufa. The sequence continues at coordinate 10,223,756 of NC_133362.1, read as the reverse complement.
ACTCAACACAGGTGAAGACCAGATGGACCTTGGGCCCCTGGATGTGCTTTATCTTTGCTAGTCTGGGTTGAAAGGAGCTTAACTCTCTAACGGACTCTAGAATTTCATCAACTTTTACTTACAATTTACTGCACTGCTTGGTCTCATCACCATGGCAATGCACACATACCCCTTCAGCACAAATGAGCATGTATTTTAGGACTATTTCTGGCTCTGGGAAGTGGACCTGTTAGGCAAGCACTGTTTTTATTTCCCCTCATCTTCTTCTAATTAATTGCACTTGGACTGCTTTTTTGCCTTTATCTAAATTGACTCTGACATTTTTGCAAAAAAGACAGTTTGGTAATAGACTTTGATCAAGTCTTACAATGCAATACTTGATACTAAAAAAGACAAACACTAATTTCCTCTCAGTGCATAGTGCCATAAAACCCAAAAATTGTGTCCTAATCATGATTGTCTCAGATGGAGTTCCATCTGCGACTAAAAACATCAAATCACGAGATTAAAGAGAGAGCATAGGTCACGCTGTTTTTCTTTGACGCTGGGTCAAGGCCAGCAAGCCTGACCCTGTGTTTGCATTCACCTCCACCAGCTGTCTAGCTGGATCATCTCACACACCCTGATGCCTTACAATGGAGCGTCAACAGGTTCAACATAGAGGTCATGACCACACACTCCCAAACCTTTCTTTCTCAGTTTGGCCTCTAGCCTTGACCTTGTCTAAATGAGTTGCATTGAATTGGCTGTGTTTACCCTTCATTTTAGAAAAAAAAAAGCATTAAACACAAGTGAAGCTGTTAAATTATTCAGATATGTTAGTCTACAGTCACCCCAAGAAAAGTAATTAGAAACCACTGGTAATTCGGTCCAAAAGTGTTCAAATATATTTTAAGGGTACTGTATGTGACAAACCCTGATTCACTGCTTACCTCTGTTGCTTGTAGAATATTTTGCATTTTACTTTTACAATTTTTATAAATCATGCCATGATGCCATGATAACTGGCTAACCCAGTTCTACAATCCCTTGCCTTTCTGTTGTGCTTTCTGTTGTTGACTTTTAGCATGTTTGTTTAATCATGTAAGATTATATGAAGCAGTCCTATCCAAGCAACACAACAGAATGATAAACATCTTTAAAATCTCATTTCGGAATATGTTGACATGTATGGTACTTACACCAATTCTGTTTAATTACTTGAGAATGTATGCAAAAAGGTCATGTAAACGCCTTAAAAATTTGATAAAAGTCATAAACGGTATATGCAAAACCTAACTGACACACCTAGATGTTTGTGTATCTTTGCATAGAAGTGTCTGCCGCATAAATGTTAATGAATAGGTGTGTCCAAACATGTGACTGGAAATGTAAGTTTATATGGGGAAATGCAGGATGTTGCATCCTCAAAATGTCAAATCCATGATATGTTTGGATAATTTATTAGGTTTAATACATAACACAAAGGTTTTGGGAGGTTTTGCATATATACAGTTGAGGTCATAGGTTTATATACACCTTGCAGAATCTGCACAATGTTAATTATTTTAGCAAAATAAGAGGGATTATAGAAAATGCATGTTATGTTTTTATTTAGTACTGACCTGAATAAGATATTTCACATAAAAGTGGTTTAGATATAGTCCACAAGAAAAAGTAAGTTGAATTTGTAAAAATTAGCCCATTCAAAAGTTTACATACACTTGATTTTTGATACTGTGTTGTTACCTGAATGATCCACAGCTGTGTTTTTTTGGTTTGTTTGTTGACAGTTTTTCATGAGTCCCTTGTTTGTCCTGAACAGTTAAACTGCCCACTGTTCTCTAGAAAAATCCTCCAGGTCCCACAGATTTTTGGGTTTTTCAGCATTTTTGTGTATTTGAATCCTTTCCAACAATGACTGTATGATTTTCAGATCCATCTTTTTACACTGAGGACAACTGAGGGACTCATATGCAACTATGTCAGAAGGTTTGAACGATGCTTCAGAAGGAAACACAATGCATTAAGAACCGGGGGTGAAAACTTTTGAACAGTGTAAATTTTTCTAATTTTGCCTAATTATAATATTTTTTTTTTCATTTAGTAATGCCCTTCAGAACCTACAGAAGATACTTGCACGTTTCCCAGAAGACAAAATAAGTTAAATTTACCCTGATCTACAAATTCAAAAAGTCCCTCAGCTGACCTCAGTGTGAAAAGATGGATCTCAAAATCATACAGTCATTGTTAAAAATGGTTCAAAGACAAAAAATGCTGAAAAACCAAAGGATTTGTGGAACCTGAAGGATTTTTCTGAAGGACAGCAGGCAGTTTAACTGTTCAGGACAAACAAGGGACTCATGAACAACTATCACTAAACAAAAAAACTGTATATCTGTGTTGGATTTCAGAGAGGTCGCCTAAATCATTCTCATCATGGTGGTAAAGACGCCTCCGAACTCCCACCTGTCAACATGTTCAATGCAAACCTTATATCAGACCCCTCTTCCCCGAATGCATCTGGGTTTCCAGAACTGTATGAAATTGTCTTCCTTTTAAGCTTTGCTGCAAAACAACAATGGCCGAGTTTCATGCTCTGTGCATGCACAAAATTACAGACCTAGTGAATAGAGAGAGACTTGCAGCATTGCTAGAGGAGACATCTGTTAAACAGGGGGACAGTCGGTGAATTGTGACACAGATGACAGTGGGCAGCCGTGTGTTTGGACTGGGGATTACCTCATCACTAAAAGAAAGCAGAGACCCTTGCATCCCCCCTCTCCTCTCTGCTTTTCTCCTTCCCGCCATCCTGGCTTTAATTATCACCCGTCTGTTGGATGGCCACTGTTCCTTTGTGGTTTCTCTCTCTATCTCTCACCCCCCATTAAAACCCAGTTTCACTTGTCTGTCACTTTAACATTGCATTAGAGATGTGACATTGACATAGAGCAGTTAGCAGCACACTTTTAAACTAAACGCAACACAGTAGTATCAATAAATAGTGCTAATAGTCTAGTGCTAGTTATATAGGAAACAGATTTGTGCAAGATGTTTTGGTTTGTATATAGTTTTTTTTTAAGAATTCTCTTTTCACCAAGCTGCATTTAGTGTTTTACTATTTAAAATAACTGCTTTTTGAATATATTTTAAAATGTAATTTATTCCTGTGATCAAAGCTAAATTTTCTGCAGCATTACTCCAGTCTTCAATGTCACATGATCCTTCAGAAATCATTCTAATATGCTGTTTTGCTTTCAAGAAACATTATTATTATCAATATTTAAAACAGTTGAGTACCTTTTTTTTTAGGATTCTTTGATGAATAGAAAAATACAAAGATCAGCATTTATCTAAAATGAAAAACTTTAGTAAAATTATACACTATACCATTCAAAAGTTTGAAGCCAGTATAATTTTTTTTGCGGGGGAAATTATAGAAATGAATACTTTTAAATACATCAAGGATGAAGGATCATATGACTGGAGTAATGATGCTAAAAATTCAACTTTGAAATCACAGGAATAAATTAGATTTTAAAATATATTCAAATAGAAAACAGTTATTTTAAATAGTGAACATATTTCAAATATTTATTCAAATAAATGCAGGCTTCTTAAAAAAACATTAAAAATCTTACTGTTCAAAAACTTTTGACTGGTAGTGTATATAAATAAATAAAAAAATCTTGTTTGGTCAAATGCATTCTAGTTTATTTAAACATCAGTATCAAAATAACCTCTCAGGAATCATTTTGCATGTTCAAACTGAATCATCCATGCAGATTAATCTTTCAAAGGCTGTCCAGGTCAGTGGAGGCTGGAGTCTCAGCGGGTGTTGACTGTGCATGGAAGACTTGAGCCATAATGAGATCCCTAATAACAGCAGTAACCCTTCAGAGTAATATGCCTCCTGTGGATAACCAGAATTCACAGCTATTCCAGCCGTCTGTCTGTTTCTTAATTTTTTGCCCTGTATGTCTAACTTTCCTGTCTTTATTCATGTCTTCTCCTGATGTGTATTGATCCTCTCAATACCTTTTCTCCTCTCTTTCTCCCTCATCATTCTACACTAGAAGACTGTTAAATCTCCTGGTTAACAGTAGAGTGGTCACATGTTAGGGGTTTACTGACATTATTACAAGTTTGGTGTATTAAAGCCCCAGTAGTTTCATAATTGTTTGAGTCTGAATTTAAGTCTGAATTGTGGTCAATGGTTTTAATTCAGTATTAAATTATATGGTAATACACAAACATTTAGGTGTGCTAATTAGATTTTGCATAGACTGTTTATGACTTTTATCCAATTTTTAAGGCGTTTACATGACCTTTTCACACACTTTAAGTAATTAAACATAATTGGTGTAAGTACCCTACATGTCAAAATACTCTGAAATAAGATTTCAAAGCTGTTTATCATGCGGTTGTGTTGCTTGAATAGGAATGCCTCATAAGACCATAAGGTCTTCCTTAACAGGAAGACAATTTCATAAAGTTCTGGAAACCACAGATGCATTCGAGAAGGAGGGGTCTGATATAAGGTTTGTATTGAATGTGTTGACAGGTGGGATTTCGTTGGCGTCTTTACCACTTTGATGAGAATGTTTTAGACGACCTTGCTGAAAACCAACACACATACACATGCAAAATCCACCCAAACCTTTTTGTTACGTATTACCCTAATAATTTAGCCAAATATATCATTTTGAGGATGCAACATCCTGCATTTCCCCATTTAAAGTCAAAAGTTTAGAAACATCTACACATTACCATTTATGAACAATTAAAGTCAAAAGTTTACATACACCTGGCAGAATCTGCAAAATGTTAAATATTTTACCAAAATAAGACGGATCATACAAAATGCAGTTTTTATTTTATTTAGTACTAATCTGAATAAGATATTTCACATAAAAGAGGTTTACATATAGTTCACAAGAGAAAATAACAGTTGAATTTATAAAAATGACCTCATTCAAAAGTTTACACACACTTGACTCTTAATACTGTGTTAATACTTGAACACACAGCTGTTTTTTCTAGTAGTAGTTGTTCATGAGTTCCTTGTTTGTCCTGAACAGTTAAACTGTCCGCTGTTCTTCAGAAGAGTTGATGCTTCAGTAGAAAAAAAAAAAAAAAAAAAAAAAAAAGATGCATTAAGACGAAGAAGAAAGCTTTTTAATTTAAAGACTGGGGTAACTTACTTTGTCTTCTGGTAAACATGCAAGTATCTTCGGTAACTTTTGAAAGGAAGTACTAAATGAAAAATATATATATATGATATTTAGGAAAAATAAGAAAAATGTCCACATTTTCATTCCGTTCAAAAGTTTTCACCCCCTGGCTCTGAATGCATATTTTTTCCTTGTAAAGCAGGGGTCCCAAAAAAATTTTCTGAGCGGGCCACATAATTTTCTTTTCTTTAATGGGGGGCCGAGTCGGTTTATAAAAAAAAATTCCATGGGCTGGACTGACTACTTTTATTATTATAATTATTATTTTATTATGATTTTACCTGTATTTATTATACCTTTTAATGCTAGAATAGTTTATTATTTTTTATTATTTATTTATGCACCAGACAGACAAATGATCATTTCTTTTCAAAAGATATACAGGTGCTTCTCAGTAAATTAGAATGTCATGGAAAAGTTCATTTATTTCAGTAATTCAACTCAAATTGTAAAAATTGTCTATTAAATACATTTAATGCACACAGAGTGAAGAAGTTTTTAATTGTGATGATTTGGTTCACATTTAACAAAAACCCACCAATTCGCTATCTCAACAAATTAGAATATGGTGAATATGCCAATCAACTCAAAACAACTGCAAAGGTTTCCTGAGCCGTCAAAATGGTCTCTCAGTCTGGTTCACTATGCTACACAATCATGGGGAAGACTGCTGATCTGACAGTTGTCCAGAAGACAATCATTGACACCCTTCACAAGGAGGGTAAGCCACAAACATTGATTGCCAAAGAAGCTGGCTGTGCACAGAGTGCTGTATCAACAAAAAAAAAAAGTTGAGTTGAAGAAAAAAGTGTGGAAGAAAAAGATGTACAACCAACCGAGAGAACCGCAGCCTTGAGAGGCTTGTCAAGCAAAATCGATTCAAGAATTTGTGAACTTCATAAGCAATGGACTGAGGCTGGGGTCAAGGCATCAAGAGCCACCACACACAGACGTGTCAAGGAGCGATCGCGATGACACATTATGGCAATGTACCATTCTGTTGGTGAATTTTACAAATAATTAGGCTATGTTAATAACTAAGGGAAATTTAGGTTGAAAGCCAACCTTTCTTATCAAATACCGACATTATGTAAGTAAAACGTATTTAAAATTACATTTTCAAAATATATCTCTGGCATTGTTCAGAGGGCCGGTCCAAATGTCGGGGCGGGCCGCATTCGGCCCCTGGGCCTTAGTTTGGGGACCCCTGTTCTAAAGCATCAGTGAGCATTTGACCAAAGAATTTGTGGGACCTTTTCTGAAGAACGGCAGGCAGTTTAACTGTTCAGGATAAACAAGGGACTCATGAACAACTATTACAAAACAAAACAAAACAAAACAAAAAAAATAGCGGTGATCATTCAGGTAAAAATGTAGTATTAAGAATCAAGTGTATGTAAACTTTTGAACAGGGTCATATTCATAAATGTAACTATTATTTTCTCTTGTGGACTCTATGTAAGCGTCTTTTATGTGAAATATCTTATTCAGATCAATAAATAGCCCTCTTATTTTGGTAAAATAATTAACATTTTTGCAGATTCTGCAAGGTGTACGTAAACTTTTGACTTCAACTGTATGTATTTGGCAGACACTTCTGCAAAGCAACTTGCATTGCACTGAAGGTCTACACATTTTATCCACTCATGCAATTCCTGGGAATCAAACCTATGACTTTTATGAGCTACAGGAACTCCTACTGATTTTTTTTAACAAGCTGACCACAGAGTGCTCATTTCCTTACTACACAGACGCACATACACACACATACACACTTCTAATAACCAGTGAGACCTGCTCGTCAGGCCGGTGTCCTGACGCTATTCACATTCATGAGTTCAGGGGTCCCTGTCCCTGCCTGCACCCATTCATATGTACAGTAACCAGAAGGACAAAGGGTGCGACCACCCCTCCCCCCTGAGAGTGTGTGTCTGTGTGTGGGATTGTGTGTGTATCCCAGAGAATGGGGGCTGAGGTAAAGGAGATACTGACGAAAGAGGACACTTTAAGACCTGACTATGAGGTCTGTTTGAGTATGAAGAGCAATGGTAAATACAACTAAATTAACTGATTGTTGCTCTCTTAGACTCTTATAGGGATGTTTAAGGTACAAGTTAAGCTCTACTAATCAATTTTCAGATCAATTTAAAGCAAAATTTTAAAACAGAAATCAAGAATATTATAATGTACAATGGATGTAAACAGGGAGTGTTCTTGTGGGTTTAAAAGCAGAAATGTGAAGTTCAGTAAAGTTGTAAAGTTGTCTAAATCATCCTATTTAGGGTGTGGCTACTTTGTGGATAAACTTCTTGTACACTGGGAAAAAATTAGTGTAGGATTTACTTCCCTCAGAAATTGCTAGCAAGTTTCACATAGAAACAGCAAACAACAATGAATTAAACATGAAATTTTGAAGCAGAAAAACTGAAATAGTATTTTGTTCTAAAATACTCAACTGTTACAACTTTGTAAAAACATATTTTACAGTGTAACTGAAGTTTTAACCAAATTATTAAAATAGTCTCATTTAATGTTTAAGCATCATGTCTACAGTGTTGCAACAGTGAATATTTCAGTGTTTATTGTGGTCACATCCATTTTAAGTGCCTTACTGTAAAACTGAGGGATTAAGCAACATTATTTTCCGTAACCAGCATTACGCCATTACAAATGCAGGGAATAGTTCAAGAGTTCACAGTGAGCCTAGGGACCACAAACAGGGTGTTGTTAAAGAGATAATTTGCTTAAAATTGAAAATTCTGTCATCATTTACACACCCTCAAGTTGTTCCAAACCTGTATGTGCACAAAAGAAGATATTTTATAATTACATACTATTGAAGTCAATGGCTACCATCAACTTTTTAGCAGCAATTTCATTCTTTGCGTGAACTATCCCCTTAATGTAAAGATGCAATGTTTATGTGGATGAATGCATGTGTTGCTTTCCACTTTGCTTGCCTGTAAACGTGGCGTTTGGAAGAGAGGAAGTTGAGTATTATGTTAGAACACATCCTCAGTTCCTCCGTTGTCAACAGCTCCAGACAGGTGGTGTTCTCCCCCCGACTGCAGCCGTCCGAGGCTCCTAACCCTCTTACTGCCCTGCAAGGAGCTCCAAACAACCTCCAGATGTTTCTCCAGCACTTCCTTTAAGCCATTTAGGAAAAACAGGAAATGGATTAACTAGCCAGCTCTATTCTCATGCCAATGTTCAGTAGCGGTCAGATTACTTCCTAGGATCACCCATAACCCCAGCTCACTCCCTGGGAATTGTCTGGTTAGTAGTACATATATGTGACCCTGGACCACAAAACCAGTCTTAAGTCGCTGGGGTATGTTTGTAGCAATAGCCAAAAATACATTGCATGGGTCAAAATTATTGATTTTTCTTTTATGCCAAAAATCATTAGGAAATTAAGTAAAGATCATGTTCCATGAAGATTTTTTGTAAAATTCCTACTGTAAATGTATCAAAATGTAATTTTTGATTATTAATATGCATTGTTAAGAACCTAATTTGGACAACTTTAAAGGTGATTTTCTCAGGATTTTGATTTTTTTGCACCCTCAGATTCCAGATTTCAAATAGATGTATCTCGGCCAAATATTGTCCTATCCTAACAAACCATACATCAATAGAAAGCTTATTTACTGAGCTTTCATATTATATATACATCTCAGTTTTGTAAAATTTAACCTTATGACTGGTTTTGTGGTCCAGGGTCACATATTGAGACCAATCTTTTTACACTGAGAAAAACTGAGAAACTCATATGCAACTATTACAAAAGGTTCAAACACTCACTGATGCTTCAGAAGGAAAAACAATGCATTAAGAGCCAGGGGTGAAAACTTTTGAACGGAATGAAGATGTGTCGGTTTTCTTATTTTGCCTAAATATCATTTTTTTAAATTTAGTACTTCACTTCAGAAGCAACCGAAGATACTTACATGTTTCTCAGGAGACAAAATAAATTAAATTTACCCTAATTGTCAAATTCAAAAAGTTTTCACCCCCCAGGTCTTAATGCATTATGTTTCCTTTTGGAACGTTTGAACCTTCTGTAGTAGTTGCATATGAGTCCCTCAGTTGTCCTCAGTGTGAAAAGATGGGTCTCAAAATCATACAGTCATTGTTGGAATGGGTTCAAATACACAAAAATGCTGAAAAACCAAAGAATTTGTGGGACCTGAAGGATTTTTCTGAAGAACAGTTTAACTGTTCAGGACAGACAAGGGACTGATGAACTATCATTAAACAAAAAAGCACAGCTGGTCAGTACTAAATACAAAATAACATGCATTTTTCATGATCCCTCTAATTTTGTCAAATAATTAACATTGTTTAATTAATTAAGGCATTTTTAATATAACTGGATATAATGCTAAATTTACTTTAGGCCAAGGGCCCAAGTTTGATTTTTTGATCCTTCATACAAAATGTTTGGGCACCTCTGATCTAAAGTAAAATGGATTAGAAGCCAAAAACCTCCAGTTTTGATATTACAGGGTCTTGAAATAGCTACATATTTACATCAAAAGAAAAAGTCTGGAAAGTCTGGAAAAGTCTGAAGAAATAAATCTGGCTGGTAGTGGTTCCTAGATGTTCCTAGAGTGGCACAAACATTGTGGGATGAGTTACACACCAAAGAGCTAGACATATGTTTAAATCTCTATCCCTGAGAAATAATAATAGTGATGCTTGCCTTGACATCCTGATGAGTTCAGAAAGCCTTTTCCATGGCTGTTGTGGAAAACAGATAAGTGTTAAAATGAGGTTGATGTGCCGGTGTTGACCACATCAAAGAGCCTGCAGAAGAACAGATGGTCTTTCCTGTCCTCCACAGCACGTAAGGTCTCAAGATAACAGAAGCCTCAGAGGAAATAAAGGATATCCCTCAGAGAGCTGAGGTTTAGCCAAATCATTCTGCTCCACATCAGTTGATGAATTTTAACCGTGTCTCTGAGGTAATATGGGGAATCAAGGAGCAACAATTAGGATTTCCTCCCAAGATTCAGTCAGGATTTCCTTCCCACCACTAATGAACATGCACTTCATCTGAAACAGCTTTGTCAGGAGTGCTAACTTTTCAAAGCAGTATTTTTTTGTTTTTAAAAGCATCTTAAAAGTCATGCCTGACAAAGAGTGACTGTTTTTATTGAAGCTTCAACACTCCTGGTTACATCCATAACACTTCAGCAGACAATAAGCTCAGACTCAGCAGGACGTGGCTTTTCATCTCTCCTGAGGAAAACTGCCCCAGTCAGACACCTCTCTCTCCTCCCTTCCTGTATCTCCTCCTGCACGTGTGAGAGTGTTTGCCTGGGCAGAAGTCATAAAACCATTGGAAGTGCTGCTACGATGACCCCTTGAAAGACACAGATTCTTCAACTCAAGTCCTAATGGACTCTTAAGCTTTTCACCTGTGAACGACACTTCTGTTAAGAAAATAAAGTGCCTGAATAAAATTGGCATATTGTATTTCAAGTTGACTGCTTTGAAAAACGACAGCAAAAATGACTTTAAGGGCAATACAAGATCCTTCCACCTGTTTATGAGCCCTTATTGCCCAGCTGGGGGTTATTTTGTAGGGCTGGGTAAGAAATATTGATTTCACGATTTTAATCGAGTCTCATTTTTGCGAAAATGGTATCGATTTTAAATCCCAAGAATCGATTAGACTATCCTTGTATTTCCCTTAAAGATGACTTTATGGAAAATACAAGATCCTTCCACCTGTTTTTGAGCCCTTATTGCCCAGCTGGGGGTTATTTTGTAGGGCTGGGTAAGAAATACTGATTTCACGATTTTAATCGAGTCTCATTTTTGCGAAAATGGTATCGATTTTAAATCCCAAGAATTGGTTAGACTATCTTGTTTTTAGTTAATGAACAGAACATTGTAGTGCACCTTCTATTCAATAAATGGCAATACGTTTTGCAATGTGTTACTTTTGATATGAAGTCTCAGATTTTAAATTCTGTCAATTTTATTACAGTATTCAAACAATAAATGGCATTTTGATCCTGTTTAATGTGGAGTGACAGATAACTGTAGCGTGAAGCGCATGTGAACTGATCATCTCTTCTTTAACCAGTTACAGCCCAAATTAAATAAGAATGAACATCCGAAGGTATGTTGAATGAAAAAGTAGGCCTACAACTTACCGAAATCTGTATTCTTTCTCATGTAATTGCTCAGTCAGCACGTCAACCGCGGAAAGACGTCAATGTAACTGTTCATAAACAATATGAACGTCACATTTACTTCAGAAAAAAACATATGCAGTAAACATAAACTTGTTAGTCGGCTAAAAAATTAACTTTAGAGAGGAGCATTTTGTTAAACATATGAACCATATAACATTCATTGTAATCTTTACTCTTCTTCAATATTTATGTTTGAATAAATCTGTGAAGTTTTTATGACAGCCACCTTTTAAATGATTATATTTAAAAAAAAAAAAACGAATTTGGAGTAGAAATACAATTATGTAATTTAAAGTTAAAGTTCATAAAGCATTAAAACTTTAATACTGTAAAAATTTAGTGTACTTTAAGTGTTTGTATTAGGGCTGCAAAATTATTAAATGAACATTCAAATTAAACGTTTATTTTAGGACTGCAAAATGATTAATCGCGATTAATTGCATTCAAACCACATAAGTTTGTTTACATACTATATGTGTGTACAGTGTATATTATTATGTATATATAAACACACACATATATGCTGGTCAAAGACGTTAGGATGTCCAAATTCCAAAAGAAATTTACAAAAGTGATTTTATGTCCATAGAAAGCACATTAAATGTAAGTAAAGTGTTTACTTTTAAGGTTTCAAGAAGTTTTTGAAGAATAAAAATGTCAAAATTTGGTTGAAATAATGTTACATTGTCATTCAGTTTATGTAAAAATTCAAACAACATGCTTATTCTGACTCGTAAACATTAAAATATATAAAAGAATAAGGAAGCATATTACATTTTATGCAAAAAAAATCTTACTGACAAACGGGCAAAACCTAGGACAGTGGCAAATTTTAAATTTTAAAAATGTAGAATTACAACTAATTAGAATTTGGGGTGAAAGGAATTCGTCTTTTTATATATCATAAATTGATTTTGTTGTAAATATGCCTGACAAGATTGTTACACTGAATGACATTTCAGTGGGTATCTTCTGTAACTTAGGGAAAATGTATGATATTTATTTTTTGCTCAGAAAAACAAAAATGCAGTTAAATTAAACAGAAAACTTAATATTTTTTAATTTTTTATTCAAAAACAACAATTTAAAGCAGTATTACACTTATTGATTTTATGCTTAAACCCTTTTTCGTCTTTGACCCATGTATACTGTATATTTAAAAACATATGTACATGTATTTATACTTATACATATACATATATATATATATATATATATATATATATATATATATATATATATATATTTTATAATATCTAGAAATAGAAATATTTTAGATATAAATCTAACATTTTTCCTTAATATATACACGTTTGTGTGTGTATTTATGTATACATAATAAATATACACAGTACACACACATATAGTATGTAAACGTTAAGAAGAGTGTTATAGAATAGTTTAAAAATACTTATTTCTACGTAAACATGTAGTGTTTTATTCAGTATGGTACTTGCTGTTTCCTAGTAATTATTAGTGAAATTCACTAGCAATTTCTGACTGAAAATTGTTTCAAACTAAGTCCTCCTACACCACAGTTTTTAGTGTATATACCTATAATAGTATACCAGCAAAACATCTAAAGTAAGCTGTGACCAGCTAATACTGTGATCCACAAGTGTAGGATTGGGGATGGATGCTATGGACATGTCCCTACAAATGCAGACAAACCATTAATTTTATCGCTTTTAACGGAACATTAACACTCAATATCTTGTTGCTTGTCTCTATTGAACAAATAGGAGAGAGCAAATCTCAATTCATATGCATTCTAGTCAAGTCGTTGTTTAAAATGCCAGCAAGGTGAATGGCCTCGCTTATTCTAGATCATCTGCCCAAGTTGCAAAACCAGGCTACCCGTAGATAATAAGCAACAATATCTGATAAGCCTCATAATCCCACATATTATATACATTATTGCTGATTACACTGATACCACCAGATGTACTTGTAAGGGATGCCAAAGTGACAAGATCATAAAATTATGTGCAATTTACTAGAATAGAGCATGGTCCTGTTCGACATAAAACACAACGTACGTGACAAACATGAAGCTATGAATAAACAAAAAAAAAAACAAAGGTCACACTTTCTATGAAGCCCCTCTTTATAATACATTATAAGGGTATTTCTAAGGCATTATAATGAATTCATAATGCATTATAAAAACGTATAATGTCGTATATCATCTCATGAATACTCGTAACAACAATTATAATACTTGGGTATTTGAGGTTTTAACTGAGTGACATGGCAAGATATGAGACTTATAATACATAACTATGAGGAGTTAATCATACTTTTAAAAGCTAAAATAAGTAAAAATTTTAATACATTAAAACTGTTCTTATGAATACTCATGAGATGATACAACATATAAGGTTTTTAAAATGCATTATAATGCCTTAAGAATACCCTTATAATGTATTATAAATACAGGCTTCATAGAAAGTGTTACCAAAACAAATTATGTTAAGATGTTAAGAACCACAATTATCCACAACTGTTAAGCACAAATATACAGACATATATAATTTAAATGGAGATGACATTTTACTGTTCAAAATTAATACTTTTATTCTGCACGAACGCATTAAATTGATCAATAGTGATATTTATGATATATCAAAAGATTTCTATTTCAAATAAATGCAAAAAGAATTTACAGATAATGTACTAACCCCCTTGTCATCCAAGATGTTCATGTCTTTCTTTCTACAGTTGTGAAGAAATACAGTTTTTTGAGGAAAACATTTCAGGATTTCTCTCCATATAATGGACTTCTTTGGTGCCCCTGAGTTTGAACTTCCAAAATGCAGTTTAAATGCAGCTTCAAAGGGCTCTAAAGCAGAGGAAGAAGGGTCTTATCTAGCGAAACGATCAGTTATTTTCTAAAAACATTTACAACTTATATACTTTTTATCTCAAACGCTCGTCGTGCCGAGCTACACAAAACAAGCATTTGAGGTTAAAAAGTAGACTGATCTAGCCTGGCGAGCCAGACTTACATCAAGATGTTTAGTCTGGAAACTCTCCATAGACGCGGCTTACTCCGAGGGGCGGGATAAACGGTTGTCTCTCAAAATCCCTATGCACGCAATAGGATAGCGCTTCAACCAATCAGAGCAACGAAGAAGGTGACGTAGTAATTGGTATATTAAGCTTTTTCCGTATCCAGTCGGCAAAACTCCAAACACATCTTCCTTTTTTAAAAATGACTTAAGTGCCGTTCTTTGCTCGTTTCTTAAAGAAAAACTTAACTCCAAGTCCTCCAGAGTCGCGGCCAAAGCCGATTCGAAAGACCGCTGTTCGACAGCTGCAGCCGCCATTCTTTGTTTTTCAAGTGGCAGCCGTCGCAACTCTGTCGTCATATGTTAAGCCCGCCCCGCCTACTCTATACGCGTTGTGATTGGCCTGACCCAATTTGGGTTTTTGCAGCTAGAAGGTCTATTGAGAGTGTCTAGACCCACCTGACTGCAAAATAATTTTTGCTGCCGCTAGGGTGCGTCTAGATTTCTAGGCTAAGACTGATCGGCCACCGATCATGATCAGCCGATATTGGCTTAAAAAAAGCTTGATCGGCGAACCCCAAAAGCGCCGATCAAAAAAGCCGATCACTTGACGTAAATTACTCGCGCGACTTTTTCACACGTGCATGCACGGCGCACAGGTAAACAACAGCAGAGCGGAGCTTACCAGTGGCAACATGAGTACTAAATTCCTTATTCGTTTTGTAAGGGTAGTCTTGTTATTGGGCATGTGACTAAGTTGTGCGTGTACAGAGCGCTGACTGTAGTTTTGCCGGAGACGTTCAAGTTTACTTTCGGTTTCATTCTCTGCTATTTTCAGTGAGTGGTAAATCTGCATGCTTGAATGTAAATGGATGTATCTTTCTATACCCGTCATATTGCAATAATGTTACCGCTGTATGTCTGATTGTTGTCATCAGTTCATGTTGTAGTTCAGTTCATATAGAATGAAATGGTGCCTGTGTAATTCACGTGCGTATGTTTAGCGATTTTATCGCATCGTAATTATAATTAACGCATATAGATGTTACTGAGGTGAATGTTTATGTTTCCTATATACAGACGGATTCTGATATATCGTATTTAATTCAGCCTAAACCACATTTTACTACCTTTATCCTAATGACTGCAATGCTGGATAATATAATCCTTACATCATCTTAAAAAGCAGCTACAAATAATAAGCAAAGAACATTTATATTATCAAAGAACTTCATCACTAACTAGTGTAGCCTAGCCTAGAGCGAGGTGCACTTTAAAAAACACTCCCGTTATAATCAGTTTATCTTTCTACACTGTATGATGAATAAATCTCATGCGGCGCTCATAAGGCGACGTGGCCACTCTATGCGTGTGTTTATACAACGGCAAGTTTCTGAAGCATCCTAGAACCGACTCTCTGCACTGCATCGCTAAAGTTTGGCACCTTTTTGACGGATAATAATAATAATCGTCTTGCTATCGTCAAAGGCATCAGCAACTGACGATATCTCTAACTATTGTCGATACACGATACTATCTTCTACAACTCTAACTTGGTGGTTCTTCAAGATCTTGAATGTAGCCTATTTCTACAGTTTTTTTTTCAATATAGTTAATTTAGAGTTAGTTTCATTTCTACAAATGGTGCAAACTCTGCTAGATTATAGATAAAAGATAACCATTCCCCTGCCATTCTGTGATTGGCAGTGATCGGCGATTGGCAGATCATGATCTTGGTGATCGGTAATTGGTGATCGGCCCCAAAAATGCTGATCGGAGCATCTCTATTAAAAAGTATATAAATTGTAATTTTTTTTTAGAACCTATTATTTTGCTAGATAAGCCCCTTTTTTCCTCGGCTGTGATCGTTTAGAGCCCTTTGAAGCTGCATTTTGGAAGTTCAAACTCGGGGGCACCATAGAAGTCCATTATATGGAGAGAAATCCTGAAATGTTTTACTCAAAAAAACATAACTTCCTTAAGACTGAAGAAAGAAAGACATGAACGTCTTGGATGACAAGGGGGTGAATACATTATCTGTACATTTTTGTTCTGAAAGTGAACTACTCCTTTAAGTATCATAGTTTTATTTGTTTATTTGCAAAGCCTTTATGGAGTTTTGGAGGGTTAAAGAGACTGGATAAAAATAACGAAAAACAGCCAAGGCAAAATTTCAGCGCCAATATTCCAATCAAACCTATGCCATCCTCACAAGCTCTCAGAGCAAACAGTCTCACTGCTGCTGACCTTTCATTCGTTTGAGTTCTCCACCCACTCCTTTAGACACCACTGTGCATCATTACTCTGTTTATTCATAGGGAAAAACAGAGAATTTTCTATTTATCACCTTCATGGAATAAGTGAACCAAAACAGCTTGACCTACAAGCTCATTGCTCAAACTTTAGGGAATATCCAATTAAATTTATACCTAGCGTTCTGTGTTTAGTGCTTGTTATAGAGGAAAACATCATCTCCTCTGGGTCCCGGGACTCTCTCTAGAATTGTTTCTCAGTGTCTCGCAGGAGGAGTGCAGCATGAGTGGGCATCGTCTTCACCAAAATTGGGGCGTGTTGGTACATGTCTTGGTTTTAGGCACTCTGTCTCTGTTTAGGATCCCACTTCTGTCATTACCTCATCTCCTAAAAACAGAATGAAAGAGAAAATACAACACGGCTTTGCATATTCATGAGAAGAATTTAACAGGGTGGAAATAGCTGCTGTTTATCCTGTTAACAATCATCTGGTGACATGACTTTTCTATAATTGAGCAAATGATTTATTTTTATTTTTTTGATGACAGATTGATGTGTTATGGTTGACAAACAAATGATATTGTGGGAAGGTGGTGAACGTGTTAATGATGCCACATCCTCTTCAATATGTCATTTAAAGTGACAGTTCACTGTTGTAAAATAAATGGATGTGATGGGAAAATAATTAATCAAAAATAACGTGCAATCTATAATGTGATTGATCTAGCAAAACCTATATACATTTTCTCTATTGGCATATAGTCTTTCAATAAATAAATAAATCAATAAACAGTACATTTGAACTAATATATTTAAGCTTGCAAAATAAATGGATCAAAATTAATTATTTTTCTTTTATGCCAAGAATCATTAGGATATTAAGTAAAGATGATCCATGAAGCTATTTTGTAAATTTCCTATAGTAAATATATCAAAACTTATTTTTTGGTTAGTAATATGCACAGCTAAGAACTTTATTTGAACCACTTAAAGGCGATTTTCTCAATATATATATATATTTTTTGCACCCTTCAGATTCCAGGTGTTCAAATAGTTGTATCTTGGCCAAATATTCTAACAAACCAAACCATTCATCAATAGAAAGCTTATGCATTTAGCCTTCGGATGATGCATAAATCTCAATTTAAAAAACATATTGACCATTATGACTGGTTTTGTGGTCCAGGGTCCATTAGCCAAATGTCAACTATTTAATGTCAAAATTCTTAATATATTTTGTAATCTACAGTGGTAAAATTATTAGAACAGTAGTATTTTCATCAGCTAAAATGGTTTTAAGTCAGTTCTTTCTATTTTCTGTTGTAGTGTGTCAGTAAGAAATATCGGTTTACATTTCCAAATATTCATTTAGCCATTAATTAAAGTGAGATTTCTGTTTGCACAAGGAGTCTGACAACAGCCATGGAATGACTGAATAAAGTTAATGTTTCGAAAATAAAGCCAAAATTACGAGAATAAAGTCAAAGTGTTTTGAGAATAAAGTTAATGTTTCAAAAATAAAGCCAAAATGATGAGAATAAAGGCGAAGTGTTCCGAGAACAAAGTCAAAGCTTTTCGAGATTAAAATCAAAGTGTTTTGGAAATAAAATCCAAGTGTTTTGAGAATAAAGTCAAAATATTTTGACAGTCAAAATTATGAGAATAAAGTTAATGTTTCGAAAGTAGAGCCAAAATTATGAGAATAAAGTCGAAGTGTTTCGAGAATAAAGTTGGAGTTTTCGAGACTAAAGTCTAAATATTTCGACAGTCCAAATTATCAGAATAAAATTAATGTCTCGAGAATAAAATGAAAATTACGAGAATGAAGTCAAAGTGCTTTGAGAAGAAAGTCGGAGTGTTTCGAGAATAAAGTCGGAGTGTTTCAAGAATAAAGTCGAAGTGTTTCAGGAATAAATTCTAAATTATGAGAATAAAGTTAATGTTTAGAAAGTAGAGCCAAAATTACGAGAATAAAGTCGAAGTGCTTTGAGAATAAAGTCGGAGTGTTTCGAGAATAAAGTTGGAGTTTTCGAGACTAAAGTCTAAATATTTTGACAGTCCAAATTGTCAGAATAAAATTAATGTCTCGAGAATAAAGTCAAAATTACGAGAATAAAGTCAAAGTGCTTTGAGAAGAAAGTCGGAGTGTTTCAAGAATAAAGTTGGAGTTTTCGAGACTAAAGTCTAAATATTTCGACAGTCCAAATTATCAGAATGAAATTAATGTCTCGAGAATAAAATCAAAATTACAAGATTAAAGTCGAAGTGTTTCGAGAATAAAGTTGGAGTTTTCGAGACTAAAGTCTAAATATTTCGACAGTCCAAATTATCAGAATAAAATTTATGTCTCGAGAATAAAGTCAAAATTACGAGAATAAAGTCAAAGTGCTTTGAGAAGAAAGTCGGAGTGTTTCAAGAATAAAGTCTAAATATTTAGACAGTCAAAATTATGAGAATAAAATTAATGTCTCAAGAATAAAATCAAAATTACAAGAATAAAGTGGAAGTGCTTTGAGAATAATGTCTGAGTGTTTCGAGAATAAAGTCTAAATATTTCGACAGTCCAAATTATGAGAATAAAGTCAAAATTACGAGAAAAAAGTCTAAATGTTTCAAGAATAAGTGTCAAAATGTTTTGAGAATAAAGTCGAATTGATTCGAGAATAAAGTTGAAATGATTAGAGAATAAAGTATTCAATGAATCAGAACAAATTGAGACAGACTAAGGGCCTGTCCACACGGAGACGCGTTTCGCTGTATACGTATACATTTTTTATCGTATTGGCGTTTCATCCACACGGATCCGGCATTTTAGGAGACTGAATCCGCTATTTTTTGAAACCGGGTCCCAAAGTGGATAAATCTGAAAACGACACCCTCGCGGTTTCGTGTGTACAGCCAATCCGAATATTTTTTGAAACGATGATGTCATCACATCACGTGTCGGCTGCGTCACACGTAACAGCAACAACAATATTGGCGGACTACATGATTGCGTTCGTGTTGCTACTAAGCCTATAGCTTTATTACAGCAAAATCTATTTGCTTCTATGCAACTGTTATGAGCAACAAGTGATAATGTTCGCATCTTCGTCTTCTTCTTCTTAGTTCATATACAGCGCGCAAGGTTATGCGCATGCTCAAAGTCTTCTTCTCCGTGTATAGCGTATCTCTATGGCAGAATTACAGCACCCCACACTGGTCTGGCATATATACTACACCGTTTTCAGTGGTTTCGTGTTTACGGAATTTTTTTTTAGAACGAGGAAAAAAAATGATCGGATAGGGAACGCACCGGCTTCGTGTGGACGGAGCCTAAATCCAGAAGAACTGTGGCAACGTCTCAGAGATGCTTCAAGAAACTTACCTGCAAAGCTACAGTCCTGTTAAAAGTTTTAGGCACTTGTGTAAAAATGCTGTAAGATGAGGATGCTGTCAAAAATAATGTCAAAAACAGATTTATCAATTAACTTCTATTAACTAAATTAAATCAACATTTGCACTTGCACATAGTTTTTCAGGTAGGTCTCTTGAAGCATCTTGGAGACGTTGCCACAGTTCTACTGGATTTAGTCTGTCTCAGTTAGTTCTGTTTCTTCAGTACAGCAAAGGATAGAAATAACTGATTTAAAACCCATTTTTAACTGGTGAATTTTGGCAACCACTGTGATGAATTTAAAATAACAGGTAATATAGCTATTTATTATAACTATATATAATTTAATAAAAATAATAGATAAATATAGTAATTATGTTTAAAGATGATCCAATCCAGATCCAAATTAGCTAAATTAAGTGATTGATGAAACCTATTTGATAAATTCTTCATGCACTGTATATCTAATTAAAAAAAGTTTCATATACTTTTAATGTTTTTTAATTCATCATTCTGTTAATCACTATGCCATATTTACTCAACATTGCTCGAGGTAATATCCACAAATGTGAGGTCACCGGGAGAGGTGAGGGTTAATCTTCTGTCATTCCCTGTGTGGCCCAATCCATCCCATTCCCACTCCAGAATAAATCAACGCCGAGCTGACAGATGATGATGTCAGCAATTTCTCAGTTTTACTGAATCAGTGTCTGAAAAAACGACTTTAGACTGAAGCATTAAAGTTAAACTTCCTTATGAGGACTCACCCTCAAGTAATTATATATATGACCCTGAACCAAATAAAATAGTCATAAGAGTCAAGCTGACTAAATAAGCTTTTCATTCATGTAAAGTTATTGATTGTTATATGACAATATTTGGCCGAGATACAATTATTTGAAAATCTGGAATCTGAGGGTGCAAAAAAAATCTAAAATGTTAAGAAAATCGGCAAATTAAGTTTTTAGCAATGTATATTACTAATCAAAAATTACATTTTGATATATTTAGGGTAGGAAATTTACTAAATATCTTCACTGAACATGATCTTTACTTAAAATCCTAATGATTTTGGGCATCATTTTGACCCATAAAATGCATTTTTGGCTATTGCTACAAATATACCCGTGTTTCTTAAAATTAAAATCATAATTTTGGTAAAAAAAATGTTTTTTAAATCCTTTAAACACACATATTAAAAAAATCTGGAAATGCAGGTATGATAGCAGCTCAGAGAACAGCTATTTTAATGAGTTTATTGCATGTGTTTTATCCGCCTCTATCTGTTCATCTCTTCTCTTTGCTTGTCATTTTGCACTAAAGTGCATGTTTGAAGACAGACTAAGTTTGTATTTGACATTTTCATTATGTCCCATAAATTCCTGAGAAGATAACATTTTCTGGATACTTTACTCTGGCCATAAAATCCCATAAGACATTGCCATTAGCCGAGTGTTGACATGAGGCATGCGACAGCTGATTGATGGACGTTAAAAGCACGACACGCTGCAGCAGTTGCAAAACGAGGACGGCGAGAAAAGGACAGACAGAGCGAGTTAAAGACAATCCACACTGTCTTTGCAGCAGATAAGACGTCTTTGTTCTCTATTGTCTGTGATACACGTGAAAGACTTTAGACAGAGCTGCATGGGTGGGAAACGAAAAACATCTCCAAATCACCACTCATCCCCTCAAAACAAAACGCCCTCATTACACATTACGCTGCACATTAATCCAGCTCAGATGGATTCTCACAAAACTCTGCTGTGCTGAAGACAATTTTGTGGTATTATGATAATTACTAGATTTTTACATTATCTGAATAAGATGGTGCTTGCCTGTGCAAAAACCCGCCAGCACAATGTTAGGGTGCAGTGGTTGTTAACATATTGCAAGCTTGTTTATTGGCAGTTAGTAAGGTGGTTGCTAGGTGGTGCTTGTTTTACTGCCTTCCATGCAAAAATTATAAGTTTGATCACTTATAAAGTCAACCTTTCACACAACCTACAATTTGAGACATCATTCATGTCTAGCACAAACTTAGGCATGATGAACTGCAGAAAAATATGCTGAAAATTTGCTCACTCTCAAGACTCGGAGATTTGGAGAAATGTCAAATCACTTGCTCACTAATGGATCCTCTGCGGTGAATGGGTGCCGTCAGAATGAGAGTCCAAACTGCTAATAAAAACATCACAATAATCCACAAGTAATCCACCCCACTCCAGTCCAACAATTAACATCTTGTGAAGCAAAAAGCTGCATGTTTATAAGGAAACAAAGCTATTATTAAACGTTTTATCTTTAAACCGTCGCTTCAGGCCAAAAAAAACAGTCCATAATCCATAATAACAGTCTCTGCTGTTCACTAACATCAAAATCCAAACATCAAGTTTGTGCTTGATTTGTCCAATAATGGGAGACAACAATATTATACATAAAGGACTTGTATTTTAGCTGGAAACAACAGTTTGAAGTTTAAAAAAATTATTTTTTTGCCTTACAAGATGTTAACAGATGGACTGGATCACTGTGATGTTTTTATCAGCTGTTTGGACTCTCATTCTGACGGCACCCATTTACTACCGAGGATCCACTGGCGAGCAACTGATATAGTGTTAAAATTTCTCTAAATCTTGGAAGGCCTGAGGGTGCACTCTTAAAAATAAAGGTGCTTCACGATGCCATAAAAGAAACTTTTTTGTTTAAATGGTTCCATAAAGAACCTTTAACATCTGTTTCATAAAAGGTTCTTTACTGCGAAAGAAGGTTCTTCAGATTATAAAAAGGTAAGAAAGAGATGGTTCTTTAAAGAACCTTTACCTGAATGGTTCGTTGTGGAACCAAAAATGGTTCTATAGCATCGCTGTGAAGAACCTTTTAAAGCACTTTTATTTTTAAGAGTGTAAGCAAACATTTAAATTAACTATGCCTTTAAGTATATCTTAGCTGTTTAACCATACTGCAGCTTGTCAAGAGTAAAGCTGACTCTCCCACAGGAATTTTTTTTAGACATGACTTCCCCTTTTTCAGTTATTTGCTTTCATGTAGGTTTCTATGCATGCATGACGTATCAAATGTCTTTAAGGGCCGTTAAATGTTTTATTGGTTTATCTATGATACAGTAAAATGAGCCGTCAAATGTCATAATAAAGATTTATTAAGGAGCCTGAACAGGTGCAGAGCAGCTGCAGAACAGGTTCAGATAAGATGCTAATCACATAAGGACATGGTTATAAAGCATACAATATTTCTGCTTACAACGCAATGCCCTGGCTAATGACTGTAATAGGTGCAATGGTATACGCTTTATTAAGGCTTGTCTCCAATGGATTTATCATTTACATGGACTCCAAAAAGTATTAGAAGTCTAGGGCCCGGTTTCACAGACAGGACTTAGACTAAGCCAGGATTAGGCCATAGTTCAATTACGACATTTAAGTAATTTTTATAAACGTGCTTAGAAAGAAACATTACTGGTGGCACATGCACATGGAGATATATTTTTAGATCACTCAGTGCAAGCTTCTTTCAGTTGAAACAGCTCAGACTTACATTTTAGTCTAGGGCTAGGCTTGAGCCTTGTCTGTGAAACTGGGGGTTGAAGGGACAGTTCATACCAAAACTAAAAAAATCTATAAAAAATGTGTACTAATGTGACCCTGGAACACAAGTCGTAAGTAGCATGGGTATATTTGTAGTAATAGCCAAAAATACATTGTATGGGTCAAAATGATTGATTTTTGTTTAGTAATATGCATTGCTAAGAACTTTATTTGGACAACTTTAAAAGTGATTTCTCAATATTTGTGACCCTGGACCACAAAACCAGTCATAAGTATAAATTTGTCGAAATTGAGATTCTTACATCATCTAAAAGCTGAGTAAATAAGTTTTCCATTGATATATTGTTTATTAAAATAGGACAAAGTTTGTCTGAGATACAACTATTTGAAAACCTGGAATCTGAGGGAGCAAAAAAATCTAAATATTGAGAAAATCGCTTTAAAAGTTGTCCAAATGAGGTTCTTAGCAATGCATATTACTAATCAAAAATCAACTTTTTATATATTTATGGTAGAAAATTTACAAAATATCTTCATGGAACATGGTCTTTACTTAATATGCTAATGATTTTTGGCATAAAAGAAAAATCGATAATTTTGACCCTATGTATTTTTGGCTATTGCTACAAATATGCCCGTACTTAAGACTGGTTTTGTGGTCCATGGTCACATTTTTTATTTTTTTTGCACCCTCGGATTCCCAATTTTCAAATAGTTGTATCTCGAATAAGCCAAATATTGTGCTATCCTAACAAACCATACATTAATGAAAAGCTTATTTATTAATTCCACGTTCAGATGATGTATAAACCTAAATTTTGAAAAATTTACCCTTATGACTGGTTTTGTGGTCCAGGGTCACATATTAAGGTTGATTTGACTATTGCATCTGATAACTTACGTTATCAATATAATTATGCAATTATATCCTCAATCTGCCTGAAAACATCAGGATTTTTACTGCTTCTGGTTTTAGTATATTGTTGTTTGTGAGTGGACCATTAGTAAACATACGAGCTGAGTCACACATCTGGAGTCAATTATGCTTCATTAGACGGAGTCTATCCATCATCGCATGCAGCGGTTAATGGCTCTGGGATTATAGTGTGTGTATGTATGACTTAACACTGTAGCTCACACACCCTCAATGAAAACCATTTCCCATGGAGCTTATTGTAAACAGTAATCCTACCGGATCTCAGCAGGGTGGCGTCGGAGCGTCTCCCCTGCACGGACTCCCAGTGTGCCCTGGCATCAGGCCAGCGGCCTCAACGAAACTCTGGTACCAGTCTGCTGCCACAGGAGCGTAACCTAAAATAAACATCAATGAGCAGGATCAATGGCTTTAACAATAAGTCAGTCATTCTAAATGTATGTTGCCATTCGTCTACAAAT